>NC_073724.1:63507101-63810370 GCF_023634155.1 Falco peregrinus | reverse complement strand
CAAGTCTGCCAAGTCCAGCACTAAACCATCTCACTAAGCACCGCATCTACGTGCTTCTTAAATACCTCCAGGGATGGTGATTCCACCGCCTCCCTGGACAGCCTGTTCCAATGCTTCAGCACCCATTCAGTGAAAAGTTTTTTCCTAATATTCAGTCTAAACCTCCCCTGGCACAACTTGAGGCCATTTCCTCTTGTCCTGTCTCTTGTTATCTGGGAGAAGAGACCCACCCCCACCTGCCTGCAGCCTCCTTTCATGTAGTCGTAGACAGATATAAGGTCCTCCCTGAGACGACTCTTCTCTCCAGGGTAAACCATCCCAGTTCCCTCAGCCGCTCCCCACAAGGCTTGTGCCCCAGACCCTTCACCAGCTCCGTTGCCCGTCTCTGGACACGCTCCAGCACCTCAGTGTCCCTCCTGCAGTGAGGGGCCCAAACCTGAACACAGGGTTCAAGGTGCGGCCCCACCAGTGCTGAGTGCAGGGGGACAATCACTGCCCTGGCCCTGCTGGCCACACTGTTTCTGACACAAGCCAGGATGCTGCTGGCCTTCTTGGCCACCTGGGCACACTGCTGGCTCATGTCCAGCTGGCTGTCAGCCAGCACCCCCAGGCCCTTTCCCACCAGGCAGCTTTCCAGCTGCTCTTCCCCAAGCCTGCAGTGCTGCGTGGGGTTGGTGTGACCCAAGCGCAGGACCCGGCACTGACCCTTGTTGAACCTCATACAGTCGGCCGCAGCCCATCAGTCCAGCCTGTCCAGGTCCCTCTGCAGAGCCTTCCTGCCCTCAAGCAGATCAACGCTGCTGTCCAACTTGGTATCGTCTGCAAACTTAGTGAGGGTGCACTCGATCTCCTCATCCAGATTGTTGGTAAAGACATCAAAAGGACTGGCCCCAGTACTGAGCCCTGGGGAACACCACTTGTGACTGGCCCCCAAGTGCACGTAACTCCATTTACTACCACTCTCTGGGCTCCACCAGCCAGCCGGCTTTTAACCCAGCATGGAGTGTAGCCATCCAAGCCATGAGCAGCCAGTTTCTCCAGGAGAATGCTGTGGGAGATGGTGTCAAAGGCTTTACTAAAGTCCGGATAGACAGTATCCACAACCTTTCCCTTATCCATTAGGCAGGTCACCTTGTCACAGAAGGAGATGAGGTTTGTCAAGCAGGACCTGCCTTTCACAAACCCATGCTGGCTGGGCTTGATCCCCTGTCTGCATATACAACTTTGTAATGTAGTATTGAAGTGGGATGAATTATATCCAGGTGTTTAAATCTCTGTAACATTTTTAATGAACTCCTTTGCTTGCAAAATCTATTTCAGGGAACAGGTCCTAAAAGCATAGAGTAAGCCTAAAGTCGAGTAATCAACAAGGTAAAATGAGTTTCTTTGTACAGAATGAAAGCATGGGATTTATGAAAGTTTACAACATCCTGATAGAAAACAGGAAAACATAAGAAATAAAGCGATGTGAAGGAGGGGACAGAAAACTAGACAAGAACACCACATATACAGGCTTTTATACTAATAGTAGAACCCTAAAAAATAACATGATTGAACTATAATTCCTGTTATTAAAAAACCCACAATGTTGACACAGAAGATGTCTTAGAAACTTGGTAGAAGTAACAAGCAGTAGGATGCTACAGAATCAGAATATGCAGAACCAGGCAACATATTATCTAGACTGACAGTACCCTGCACTAGTGAAAAACTGGTGCTATCTGTTACAGAAAATCTACAGTCAACAAAATGAGGAAGGAAAATGTATATACAAACAGCATAGGATCCCTCTGTATTGAAACTGCATGCCTAACTGGAAGAAATATTCTGCATACATGTAAATGAGGATTAGAAAGTAATTTAAATATGCAAAGTAGAATGCAAGGCCTAAAGACAAGTAGTAATATTAGTAGGAAGTCTTTGTTTACCTTTGCGTATGTATAGGAAACCTTTGCGTATGTATAGGAAAGGGTAGAAGAGATAAAAGTTTTACTCATAAGTGACTCCTCGCTGAATTATACAGTCAGAAAACTCCTAAGTGAAGAAGCACCTCATGTTTTAGTACTGAGCAAGATGTAGTTCATGACATAAATAGCAAAAAGCTATTCTGCAAGAGTGATAAAAATGCTACTAAATTCACAATTTTTTTGCAAAGGTCAAAACCATCTACTATACTGAATTTCAATAATAAATAAATTATATAAAATCATAAAGCTTTTGAAAAGAAATTTAAAGGAACAGCCAAATGACAGAAACTGGAGGGGGTGTTTATGGAGTAACTTAAAATACCTGTTTTAGAAGAACCAAATACATCTACCACCTACAGAAAAATTTCAGGAAGGTCAAAAAGGCCAGCAATGTCAATTGGCATGCAAAGAAGGCTTTTAAAAGCAAATGGATATATTTCAGTAAGGAAAGCCATATGCTAATGAAAGAATAGATAAAAAAGAATAAATTCTGGCAATTTTTTTATGCTACTATAATAGGGCAGATAATGAAAGATTTTGAGGGATGACTTTCTAAAGAAATAAAATCTAATAAGGAAGTTTTTAAGAACACACAGAAAGCAGTGAGATCTGCAGAGTGGTTAAAAGAGTAACAGACTATTAATCAAGAGTGTTCAGAAAAATAAAACCAAAGCAAGAAAGCAAAATAATAGTGTTGACCACAGAGGAGGTCAAAAAAAACCCTAAACTGTGCTAAAGACTAATCTCCAACAAAAGTATCAGAAGAAAAGCTTTTGGAAGATAACTGACACAAGGTCAATTTGGTACCCTCCAGTATCTGGTAACACTCAAGACTTCTAAAGGATCTCAGATGTAGCAATGCTGACACACTAGTGGTGGTGAATAACTTGTCACCTAAATAAACTCAGTAGTTAAGAGCAAGGAAAGTGGCAAATGTGACTAACTTCAAAAAAGGGCTTCAGGATGGGGCATGGAAAATTAGAAGCTACTTAGTCTGACTTCTTATCTAGGCAAATTGAGAGAAATGTAGTACCAATAGAATTAGTAAACACGTGGAAAATATAACGGGAAAAGTTAACACAGCTGCTGTAAAGGAAAGTCATGCTTCACAATCTTTTACGAATTTCTAAAAAGAAACTCCAAACTTTATCATAAAAGGGAAAAGAAATCAAAGAAATCCTTTCAGTTTCTTTTTAACTTTGGGGTAACAGTTTATGGAGAGGGTGGAGAAGACAGGAATAGAAGACAAGGAAGTTAAGATTGTAGCTGATAGATTTTTTTGTGCCCAAGATCAATATCCACATAACTGATACAACAAACACCACAGAAAGGGGCCTCATGGGAAGGTAAGCAGGATAAACCTCGTACCTGGAGGTTAAGTAGAGTGTTAGGGCTAGTCAGGATTGCTGCAGAGGATCAAGGTTATTGCACAGACAGAAGGTGAAACTCCTTCTCACTTGACCTGAGCTATCATGGCAGACACAGAGGAGAGGATGAGACATGTGGCAGAGGATGGGAAACATACTGCAAATGAACAGAGCTGTAACAATACAAAAAATGATTCTGTCCTTAAACCAGCTGAACGGTGAATTGGAAAAACAGATTCTATTCCTGTGTGTGCCTGTGGTGCTAAGTAAATAACTTAAATTAATCTTTTACAAGTTTTATGTTTGTTCTAGATACTTCCAAGGGATACCATAAAAACGTCAGGAAGGAGATATACAGTTTTGTCTTTGTAGCAAAGCCTGAATGCTGTGCAATAAATAATGCACAGGGGTCACACACTGTACAATAAAAAGAAAAAAATATTGATTAGTGGCTTATTAAAGTGAACTCTCTCTATTCTCTGCACTAAATGAGGCCAGAGATTTGGAAAGAATATTATGTAGAGATGTAATTAAAGCCTGAATTATGATGTATATCCTTAACTAAATTTGCATTGGCAAATTTAATTCTAAAAGTTTACTAGCTTTTAAATACATTATTTTACAATGTTACTTATAATCTACTAGTCATTTCATATATTTTTGCTTTGATTTATACATATTTAAACACATCTACTGAACCAACATGAATATCAAGTGTTTACATATCATTTTACATTTTAGAGTACATTTCAAATATTAACTAATTAGTCCTTTCCCAGTAATCTGAAAGATAAGTAATGTTATTTTTCTTATCAAGTGCAAGAAAGGGAATTATGTCATAATTAAAAAGGACACAGGCCAAAAGGGATTATTAACTAGGTGCAATTTCTGGCCTAAACATATTCTCCTTTCTTCCCTGAAAATCATTTAGTATTTCATCATCTCAAAATGCCCTGGGCCTCAAGGTTTACAGCCTTTAAAGGCAGGGAAAAAATGCAAACATGAGGATGGAAATATTTTCAAGAGCATTATATTTTCACCATTTTCAACCAATCAATGCCTTTAAAATTAACAGGTTGAATTATTTGATTCCTCCCTTGAAACAACATTCAACTTTTAGCTATAGATGGCAAAAATTTTCATGTGGAGCAATAGAGTTCTATTTCTTTATAGAAATGGTCTTGATTACAACAGAATAATTAACCTCACAATCCTCCTTCTTGTAGACCATTTTTTAAAGTGCAAAATTCAAAATACCATATTGAATTAAAAACTCTTTCTGCTTTATCTTCTGAGATAAGACAACCAATATTTCAGTATAATAGCACACAGTCATTATCAGCACTGAATCAGAGATACCATCACATTTACCCCACAGGAAACCTTTTCTGTTCTAGACACTTAAAATTTGCTCTACATGATTGTCATTTGGGTTTCAAGCATGAGAGAATGGCTTCTTGGTAATCTTGGTTCCCAAATCTGCAGAATCAATCAAGCAAGTTAACTTCACCACCACTTAGCACTCACCTAACACATTCAACCCAGTCCCCTCTACCATTCCTGTGTGTGGACACTTGCCAGGACTCTCCCCTGCAGTGGTGCTACACTGTGCTCATGAAGTATCATGCAGAATGACAGAATGGTTTGGGTAGGAAGGGACCTTTAAGGTCCCTTCATCTAGTCCAATCCCCTGTCAAGGGCAGGGACATTTTCCACTAGATTATAAGCAACAAGATGACCTAGCTGTGATTTTAAAATTATTTTAGTTAATGACTATCAAAATTGACTTTCATCCAATATTTTAAACCAATTTCTAAATCTCTTTTACAGTCTCTTACTTTCTACCTCACATAGTGTGATGGTCAACCGTCCTAACAAAATACTGCTATTCTCTTCAGCATCTACTGTTTGTTCATTTTGATGAAAATGTTTCACAACTTCTATCACAGAAACACCAGTAAAGCTTTATTGAAACCACTTTCAAACAACAAAAACATGTTCTTACTTGTTTAAGTTTCTTCAGGTCTTCATCAAGTTCCAAGTTGTCCAAAATAACAGCAACAAACAAACTAAGTAGAATCTACAAAACAATTGCAAATTACCTGTTAAAGCTTGCCTTAACTTTTCTTAAGAAGTACTCTGACATGTCATGGAAAAATGAAGGCCCTACTGATGTAAATGGGCATCTTGCCTTCGACACCTGCAGAAACTAATATCACCTGCTACTATATTTTGCAAGCATTAGACTGTTTTTAGCTTACCTTACAATTATATGAATTTCAAAATTTTTAATTCTAGGTTTTATGACAAATGCATTATGTATGTTTAACAATGTACCCATTAGAATCTATTTCACATGAAAAGAAAATTAAATTAATCAGAAATAATAATAAAAAAAGAACCACAAAGTAGAATTCTAAAACAGCTCATAAATTTAAGGTGCTTTTTAATTATGGTATGAATGTTTATCACAGAGGCCACGTAACACTGATTTACTTTACGGACTTGCTTAGTGCTCAGAGTACCTCTGTGCAAGGCAGCTAACTCCACTTTGAAACAAAAGTAAGCTGCCTCATTATCTGCATGCAATCGGAGCCACAGTATAAAAAACTCATGCACTTTCATTTTCTATACATTAAATATTGTGCAGCTACGTCTCTAGGAGGAAGAATCCAAGGGGGGGAGGGGGGAAGGGCATATCAGATATTATATTTTCCTTGCATAGAGATACTGACCAGAGGCCTTTCAAGAAGCTGAAAATGTGATTGATATAGCTGAGGAGACAGAAGTAAGAGAGCAACTATGTAGGTGAGTGAGGATACCACCATTCAGCATGTATCCTCAGACAACTTACATCTTAAGGCAGCAAATTTATGCATACATAGCTTTATAGCTGTCAGCAGCTGCCAAGGTTTTAGTCTCTGAGGTTCAAGGCAAATACCCTGAAACATACTGAGCTCCTACAGGCAACCACCAATTTCCTAGAGACATCAGAAGGAATCTAAGCTTTTTTGAAAGAGTTACAGGCTTAAAATATTTGTGGTTTTGGACCACTGAGTGATAAACAGAGCAGACATATCTGTCCACCACTGTTGTAAATGAATTGTAAGTTTACCTGTCATTCAATCACACTGGAAAATTATTCCCCACCAATATATTAGATGAAATTTAAATAGCTTAGTACACCAGACAAGGAGTTTGGAACTCAAACTGCATCTGAGCTGGGTGTCTGGACCTTGTTTCAGAGCAGGACTCCCTTTCCTTCCATGAACTATAAAGGGACACAAGACACAGGAAAAGCTCCCACCCATAAATTTATAAAATACCAGTGTTCAGGAAAATAAATGTTCTTTTCAAAGGAAACTGGCTTTAGCAATATGTAGAATTTCCTGCAGCTGTTTGAAAATACATACTATACACACCACACACTTATACAGCACCTCATACAGTTTTTCAGTGATCCAACAGCGGAAGTTAAGATGACCTTCAGAATGGCAAAGCAAGACAGAATTCTGATAAAATATGTAATCCCTGGCAGAAACTACCTTGATGCCTAATTGCTGATGAACAGTTTTGCTATCATTCTGTCATCATTTTACAGTATGGTGTTTTTCTTCTTCAGATACTTTATACAGTCTATGATACTCCAGTACCTGCAGCTCAGAGCATACTAGGACGTAAAGTTGCATGCTGAAAAGAAGTATAGTACTCATTAAATGTATCACCCCTTACAGTCTTGCTGCTTCATGCACTGATATGTATCAAGGCATCAAGACTTTCATTATCTCCCTTTTCACTTTTTTTTTCAACAAGAACCAAAGATAACGTAGCACAAAAGAAAAGTTAAACGAAAACTTGTTATTTAACTTCCTCCGCTGCCACCTCAACTAATAACAGTCCTCACTTCCAACAGAGGTTTTGTTTTTCAAGCTTCAACTTTTCTCTGCCTTCTAATGTGAAACCTATTCATTTATTTCCAAGGCTCTACAGTCTGCTTCACCCAATGCCTGCAATTATCACTTCTCAATTCTAATCCTCCCCCCTCTTCTGGCTGGTGAAAGTAATTTCTTCATTTGACTTCACTCTTGTTATTCAGCAATGGATGTTTATTCTTAGAACTCTTTTTTTCGGTTTTAGTAGCAGCCCAACTGTTTTCATGCTCTGTTACCAATTCCACACTAACTTCTTTCTTCAAGCTTCTTTTAGCTTTGGACAACTTTGTCCTACATAGCTTTTCTCTTCCAGGGTCTGAGGAAGATCTTAGGACCAAAACTAGCAACTTTATAAGGCCAGGTAATTCTGCGAAGTTGTCTTAGCAGACTTTCTTCATCCATGCAAAATTCACATAGATGAATGAGAAGAAATGTGTACACTTATGAAGCAAAGCCAGGACCGTGTACTTAAATGTAAATTCCCTGTAAAAGGACTGAGGATGGTATACTGAAAAGTGACTTTGCTCCTGGCAAAGTAAGCACTTTGAGTAAATAAATGGAGACATCCCAGACGACTCTTTCAAAACATGAAACGTAAAGCAGAATACTGCAATTGTTTTTACAGCTAAGTTACTTCTCAAATAAGGTGTGAATTTTTAGCACAGAGGCCACCTGACACTCATTTACTTTATGAGCTTGCCTAATGCTCATCTAAGAGATAAAAATGGATTCCAGTTCAGGCAATGTTCTTGGTGAAGAATTAGAAAAACAGTAATAAGATTCTCTAACACTAACTGCTTTCAAATCCATCTATTTTGCTTTTTATTCCCACTTCCCAAGGAGTTTTAAGGACCACTTCAGCAAGAAAAGTTGCTTTTCCAGACCCCAAGGACTGCTCTGACCCTTGTGAGCAAATTACATGACCTATATATCTGCTGATATGCATTTGTTTGGCTTATACTTTCATTTGGTAAGCAAATCTAAGAGCATCAAATGCACTTTACTGCCATTTATAAAGTGGTCAAGATTTTAATCCAAACGAAGGAATCCGCTGCACCCACAATTACAGTCAAATTATTCAGTCTTCAGAAGTGGAACAGGACATACTATAAAGTAAAAGAAGTAGATGGAAGCTGATGGAGGTTGTATAAATGCAGTTAGTAGCTTATGTAAGCAGACAACCAAGGAAAGAACAAAAATGGAATGAAGAAAGTGAAAATAAGAATATGTGCATCAAAACCGCAATGAATGCAAAATATAAACTAAGCAAAAGTAGGAGTGAATTAAGGGTGAGTAAAAATGGTTATTCTCGATTGTGGTATTTCCTCTGTGATGGTATTCAAAATACAGAACCAGGCCCTTACTGATACAGGATATCCAAAAAGATGTTTTCCTTACCATTTTCTCTAAAAAAAAAAAAAAAAAAAAAAAAAAAAAAAGCAATTATCCCATTCAAAATGCATACAGAAAAAAATGGAGGTTTAGATATAATCCCCATTCAAAATGCATACAGAAAATAATGGGGGTTTAGATATAATCCCCATTTCCATATACATGCAGGAACTGCTGTTATTGGTTCTCATCCTTTTGTTGCTTGATGTACTGTAACATATATTTTCCATGCATTGATTTTGCATCATGTAACAGGAAAGTAATGATTTCTAGTTAAGAGTTTAGGCTTTACACTTCTCACTTTAATTACTGCTGCAAAGAGAATGCAATGGAAGCCGAGGAGCTAATTTCTACATGATAAATAAAAGCACTTGCTTAACTTTGCAATCATTAGAACTGTGAAGGAACAAGACAGTTAACAATTATATTGTTAGTCTAGCAGTGTGACTTGGATCTTACGAAGAACACCACCTCGCACCAGAACAAAGGCTACCACCTTATGTGGCAGGGCTGAAGGGTAAATTCTACCACATCAAAGAACTAATCCTAAAGCCCTCTGTGCTGAAAAGGAGCGTCATAATTAGTTTTAACTAGCTGAGAAAAGTAATACAAGAGCTGAGAGAATAATTCAAAACAAAGAAAAGCACAAGCATATTTGCAAGTGAAGACTTACCAGAGTAGCAAAAAGATGATATAGTATAAAATAAATAGCAACTACTGGTGCCCACATATGTCCTACAGCATTCAGTGTCTGATCCATTACATCCACCCATCCTTCCTGTGTGAGAATCTGAAACATTGACATGAATGCCTGCAAGGAAAACAATTACAAACATATTAACATTCACAAATTATATTACTATGGTTCTATTGACACATTCCTCAAGTTGATTTAACAGATCAGAACACCCATTTTGTTTATTTTTTAGTTCTTAGTAAACAAATGTATTTCAATTATTCAGTTATTGAAGTCAGGTGAATCAATATTCCAGAGATAAAGGAGAAATAAATAGCTTAATCTTTGAACTTGTAAACATAGTCCAAGCTCTATTAGCCCATATGAAGAGCTTTTTGGTTTCCTCCAGGGCTAACAAAGTAAGGGAAATATCCTGAGCATCAGAGATCATTGTTTTGAATGTTATAACATATTGTGATTTGTTGATTATGCTTGTTCTTCTGTGCTACCTTTCTATAAATATAATAATAAAGTGTTACAATTAAATGTGACCACACATTTTTGTTATCTTAATAGCAGAAGCATTTTAGGCACCCCACAGATGAGATTAACCAATACAAGGGGAGGACCCAGTACTTCCACTCACTTCAGTCAGTCAGATTCTTCCCCTACACCTTTTGTAGATAGCATTCTTTGTGGAACTGTTCCTGTAACATTTTCAAAACTCTTCAGACCAGCAGTACACGTCAAAAATAGTGGGAATAATGGAAATGTTTCAGCAAACTGTCTGTGGTGACAGGAATATATGAATCCCGATAAGCCTGAAACGCAGATGTCTTAGACCTTTGAAACCCCATCTTGAGCCTGCAGCACAGAGCAGAATTTAACTCAGCACGAACAATGTGGGAGCATGGTGTGTACATCACACAGACATTGAGGACTGCGCTTTTCTTTAGTCACAGCAGTTTTGACTATGGTATCAAACTGAAGTGTGGATCTCAATAGTCTTAAACCTCTCAGTGAGATGAAACTGTTGCACAAGTTTCTTTTGCTTTTGCCTGACATCACAAGTACTCTCCAGACAGCAAGGACCAAAGCTAGTATCTTACTGAGGTTTAATACATTAAAAAATAGTGATATAACTGAAGACGTTAACGATGCAGCTTATAGATAATAGGATTCCTTGAATTCACAATGTTAACACAGTGTGGAGGATACATTATGTCTATGCTCAGTGCCTCCGACACCCCCAGCAACAGCTGGTTAATACATCGATGCACTTGGCACAAGAGAATAGGACTGTTCTTGTCACACCCGTGAGAAAACAGTACTTGAGGAGTCCCTCACATCAATTCACCCTAAGCCCTAATGCATGCTGGGAAAGCTGAAAATACATAGATATAAAAATCTATGTACTTGAAAAACAATAAAATGGGTTCTATTAATTTTTAAAGCTGCTGGCAAAACTAACTGGGAGGGAGACTTCAAGTTTAGATTACTAATATTAACTACAGGCAAGTACTTTGTTTAGGCTCCTCATCAAGTTTGCAGTTTTTCAAACAAAAAAAGACTTCCTTAAGCAGTTTCTCCATGTAAACAGGACCCTTAAGGTTATACTCATACCCTAAGGGAGTCAACTCGAGGCTGTGATTTCTATTGTGCTGCGTAGGCTGATTTACTCTTGACTGTCCATGTGCACACATACAGCACTTGGTCCTGCATCTCCTCCTGGCCCTGTGTAATATCCCTATGGCCATGACACATCATTAATATTTGGTAAGAAGGAGCTGGTTCCAACTATCAGAAATAATAAGATGGATGTGGCATAGCTTGTGGCATATTACAAAGTCAACAATGTATGCTGTTTGCTTACAATTTGGAAGGAGGGCCTGCAAGTACAAAACTTGCTGGGGTAGTGTAAGAGGACTGGGTAAGCAAGAGACAACCTAATCTGGTGCATCTTGTTATGCATGCGCTGCCTTTTTGGAGTGCTGAGTTGGAAAGAACTATTTCCCTGCCCGGGCCCAGGGATTGCCTCGGAGAGAGTTCCCTGGAAGCAGGATGGGTAACAGCTAAGCAGTAACGTATCAGGAGGCCAGTGCTTAAGCTCAGTGTCTGGCCCTCTGCCACTTACCACTGATAAGGATCCTAGGACTAACGCTTTTTCTCCTCTGTCCATTATAAATAGTACATATTTTAAAGTACAGAAACTGAATCATGCTGCCTCTAGATCACACACAGAGGAAGAACTGTGCATTTTTACTTTGTTAGGGGGGTCCTAAACATTTAGCTGCTAAGGGCTTTTAAAAAAAATTGCCCGCTGGCTCCCACAAAAAGCCCCACACCAGAATCCAGCTCGGTTTCTTACTGCTGCTATGTTCTGCAGCACTGAGGCAGACAGAATCATAAACACAGGTTAAGAACAAGGAGTTTGACAGCTATTTTTACAGTTGCTTTTCAGAATTAAATCACACTAATCAGATTTTCAGAGATGATTACACCAACAAGTCCAAATAGCCCAGAAGCCAAGCAAAGGTATACAGGGAACATATCAAGGCATCCAAGCATATATTGGGAGATGAAGTTCAACTTAAGACTTTAATTTCTACATCAGCAACATGTTGAACCAAATATAATGTCCCAGCCTTTCCTTTGAACACACGGATCCCACAGAGAACAAAGGCTAGCATAAACTAGAAGCAGCAGAGAAAACTGCTCGCAACTACTTCCCTTCTTTATGTCAGCTAAAATCTTTGCTATGTCATGTGTCAGGAAAGGCCAAACATGAAGGCTGGAATTTGCACGGTGTCCGCTACTTTTATGTTCCTGCCAGCAACCTTGGCTTTACGTAGCATGCTGCCGACCTGGGGCCAGATCCTCCTTTTGAATTACCTCCCCCTCACAACCACACGTGCAGACTCCTTACAGTCCATAAACTACGAACTCCTTTCTTTACAAAAGTGACTCCTTTCTTTAAAAAGAAAAAAAAAAAATCAACAATGAGGGTCCTGCAAAAAAACCCCAACCCTAAAGAACTGTTATCTAGCGCTACAAAATACCTCCACATACAAATTATGAAGAGAAGGAAAAATTTGGGTTCTTTAGCTAGGAGAAGCCTTCTGTAGCCAGAGGAGTGTGCATGAAACAAGTGGGAAGTTCAGCCTCCCTTATAGCTGCCAGTGGTGCTTGAGGGTGACGAAGACAACCACCCCATCAGTACTCAGCACTGCTTCTCTGCTTCCCTTTGTGAGGGGGAGGTGAAGCCAAGCCAGGCAGCTGCTGTTTCCCTGCACTCGAGCATCTCTGACGCCAGTAGTGGTCGTACCTGACTGGTGTGACACTCCTGGCTGAAATACAAGGTGGGCACAACACTAAGTAATACACCCCACTGCTGCCTTTAAAAACACCCGAGGGACTGGATAACTAAACCAGTGAAGTGTCCTTTCTTCTGAATCACACTAAATTACCATCATTTATTGCTTTATATATATATATATATATAAATATATATAAATTAATTATTCAATTAATTCAAGATAGCTCCAATACTGTGTCGTGGACCCCTCATTAATACAAGCACTAGATTAATTTGGAAAAGACATTTTTTGACATTATAAAAATGTAATCTTCCATCCGAAACAGTTGTCCATAAAGCATGTAGCTATATAAAATGGCCTTTCAATACAATTTAAACATTTTATTATAACATTAAAGTCCAGTATATGATAAAACATTAGTTTTAAGAAAATAAGGCAGTGCACAATGAGTATGTGCTTTGCACCTAGCAATCTGCTTTGGAGCAAGTTATTTTTAGCTGAAAGGTACACTTCCCACTGTTTATTTTAAAATTAATTTTAAATGCAACTAGCTGACAGAATCAACATCTGTGAAGATGAGACTTAAGAGATTTATGCAAATGGTGATTTTCTGAATTAATCCGTGTTAGAGAAAAGACTGTCAATTTCTTTCAGTATTTATGCCCTATTACTTAATTAGCTGTTTTGATGATGGAAGTCAAACTACTTTTAATTTATACTGCAAGATTGGCAAAGGTTTGGTGGAATATAAGAGCTGAAGTGTCAGTTCTGATACCTTGTCTAGTATTACAGGGGTGGTGCCACATAGATGCCTACTTACAGTTACAATCTACTTCACTCATAACTGCTGCTTGTCCACAAAATATCATGGGCCAAATCCCAAAAGCTTTATTCATGGAAGCAGAATTACTTCTGCAAATTAAACTAACAGGATTTAGGCCAAGGCCTGCAATCTGTCCCACCTGTGCAAACTTACTTTTTCCTCCTAATGTAGTCATGAGTGCTCAGTAACACCCTGAGAGAAGAGCAGCCATCCTGTAAAAATGTGGCAGTGGCACAGAGATTGTAACTGAATCAGAGAATTAAGACTACATTGTTCAAATTTTTTTAAGGAGTGATGCTTAGGT
This sequence comes from Falco peregrinus, assembly GCF_023634155.1. NCBI lineage: Eukaryota > Metazoa > Chordata > Aves > Falconiformes > Falconidae > Falco > Falco peregrinus. The sequence continues at coordinate 63,796,592 of NC_073724.1, read as the reverse complement.
TGAACTAACATTTCACAGCTTGAGCCTTCTCCAAGCTCAAGTCTAGGAGCAAAGTCCTGGTTTTGCTGAAGACTGGGGGATTTTTGCTGCTGAGATCAGTTGGGGCTGGCTCTCATCTTGTTTTGACCCATTCAGCAGAAGAGCAGCAGGCCCAGCTTTGTAACCTGCCACACCAAGCAGTCAACACACAGCCACAAAACCCAAGAGAAACCAGGGCATGGAAGTCAGAGATACTAACAACCTGTTTTCCATACAGTGAAGTTTGAAATTTCTTAGTGGCCATCTTACACTGATGCCTTTGAACAGACCCCTCTCCTATTCCTTCTTCAGGGGTCCTAGTCACCCCCTGTCCTTCTCATGGCTCAATATGTGCAGTCCAAGAAGATGTGCAAAAATAGAGATGGTGGACCGGTTAAAAACAGCATAGCAAACCTCTATATATTTATATTTAGTATTAGAGAGAAAGGCAGTCCATTTGGGTAGTCGCAAAGGCCAAAAGAAGGGTAAAATTTGTAGCCATGGCAACACTGAGCTTGTGCCTATTGACTGTTGTCAGGAAACCATGTGAAAACATGCAATTTAGAGGCATTAGTGAAAGGAGGAGGTCTGCTTGTTCCAAAACCCACCCTGTGCCTTCTTATAAAGCACTTACAGTTTCACAATGATTTTAGGTTTTGTCTGTTTCATTGTAGAAAGCACTTTAATGTACAAACTCAAATTTTAGCCTCTGGTGTCACCTTTTTGCTAGTGTGCTTGTCCTCTCTGTATTTGTAACTGAAAAAGTCCACAGCAACAGTCCTGGCCATTTTAGGGCTCTTCTTTGGGGTTAAGCCCCAAAAAATTTATCTTAGCAAATTCTGCTAGTGCAGACCTCCTATTGTTGCCAACATCATATACTAATGCAAAGATGTCTTCAGTCATGTTTTGAAAATAATACATTCCAGGCAAACCCAAAATCACATATTTTATAATTGTCTTATTGTAAACGAATTCAGTGGTCTTTATTCAGAGCAGACAACATGAGTGGGCATCCCCCAACCTTTGCTAGGAAGACAGACTCCTTTGGAGGGACACCATCACTCAAACCATTGATCACATGTTTTGAGTACAACTCTATTAACCAATTAAGAGATGTTTCACTAAAAACCTGCAAAAAGAAACCACACCATGTAAATTATACTTCTGAAACATTCATAAGAAGGTCCGTATGTATACAAATAAACAATAACTAAAAAATGAGAGACTCCTGCTTCTGGATATCATATAAAAAGTATTAAAAATATTTCAGTATTGCTGGAACACTCCTTTACTACTGGTAACAGGTTTTCTGTTTTCCCAAAACTTAAGTCAGAAAATATAAAACAAGTTTGGATTAATTCTGCTTGTAAAAAACTGTAATTTGCTGGAGAAAGTATTTTCTCACTCTTGAAACATGTATTTATTATCCACATATATCTTGAAATTCAATCTGATAGAAGCTCTTATTGAAGCTTAAATGGCCGGATTGAAATGCTCAAAATAATTTAAAATTTTACTAACATCTTGATATACCTTTGCAATGTTTTACTGTAAGCAGATCTTTCTCAAATACTTATATCAATTTATCTTGTTAAAATGTGCCGCTGGTTGTGAATCTGTCTTACTTTAATTATACTAGAATAGTTCTTTCAGGACTTTCATTGCCATTTTGCATGAATAATAAAAATAATTCTAAAACAAAATTCCATGGTGACTTCAAATTTTCAGCTGGAAGTTTTTTTCAGAAGTTATACATGAGAGTCAGGCATACAATATGGTGGTAATATCACCCAATTTACAGACAGAGGCCTAGATTCATTAAAAAAAATTAAGGTTTGATTTTGGTTTTTTTCTTCCTCCAGCATTTAAAAAAATGAATTCTACTGAATTCTTAATGATTGTACTCATTGCTTTTCTAAGCACGTTTTTCAAAATAGAAAGTATGATGTTACATTATTCCCTGTGGGTAGGTGTTTTTTGTCTCACATTTGATGGCTAGCTTCCCATACAGCAAGTCCAGGTTGATAATTACAAACTGTTGCCTAGCTATTTTGTTTGCTAAATGCACGACCCCTGAGGCTGCCTTATTCATTGTTATTTAATTGTTCCAACCAACGCACTTTCGCTAAAATAGATACATTGGATAACCAAGCTGGAATGACAGAAACAAATAAATTGTCACTGGAACCAATCCATGTACACTCAGTCTAATCCATTAATAATGAAATGGCAGTATTTTCATTCAGAACAGTGTGCTTCAATAAATACATTAGCTCCAATTTCCACTGATTTTCAGTGTTCTGTTCTGAATTAATGCAATGCCCATAAATATCCATTATTTATACCCAGAAGGCAAACACTTATTTTGTCAATGCAGACAGGTTTTATAACCCTGTGTAAAACAAGCATTCCTGTACAAATCAAGAACAACCAATTTTGTAATATGAAGATATAAATCATGCGTAGACATGTTTTATATAAATGTTGTGCCTAATGTTCATGATTGGGCACGTGAATCCTCTTTCGGTAACATGCTAGAGTAGCATTAAGCCATATGCTTTGTTTTTTCATCATCAGGGTGCACACATCACATTTTGCTATATTCCCTCAACAGCAGAAACAGAATACCTAACCCAAAGAAGGCCAAACTTTGCTACTGAAGGACTACAGGAAGGCTGTTACACACAGAAAACAAAATTACTTTATCTACACATACGGAGGCAAACTGCTCCACGGTTCTCAGAAGGAAAGGAAGACCACCGATATAATAACAAATATGATAGAATCTGCCCTGGTTTCAGCTGGGATAGAGTTCATTTTCTTCCTTGTGGCTGGTAGAGTGCTGTGTTTTGAATTTAGAATAAGAGCAATTTTGATAACACACCGATGTTTTCATTGTTGGTAAGCAGTGTTTACACCAACTCAAGGACTTTTCAGCTTCTCACACCATCCCACCAGCGAGCAGGCTGGGGGGGCACAAGGAGCTGGGAGGGGACGCAGCCAGGACAGCTGGCCCCAACTGACCAGAGGGATATTCCATACCATATGATATCATGCTCAGCACGCTCAGCTAAGGGGAAAGCTGGCTGGGGGGCCGCTGCTCAGGAACTGGCTGGGCACTGATCAGCAGATGGCGAGTAACTCCATTGTGCATCACTTGTTTTGTATGTATTACTATTTTTACTGTTTTCCCTTCCATTTCTATCCTATTAAACTGTCTTTATCTCAACACACAAATTTTACTTTTTTTTTTCCTAATTCTCTCCCCCATCCCCCTGGAGCAAGCAGCTCCGTGGTATTTAGCTACCTACTGGGTTAAACCATGACAGAACCATAGAACCATAGAATCATTTAGGCTGGAAAAGACCTTTAACATCGAGTCCAATTGTTTACCTAGCACTGCCCAGTCCACCACCAACCGCAAGAAAATATCAATGACAAGAAAATAATAACAAGCAAAGAGTAATCAATATTTTTTATACTTGCCCGTGGGAAGGTTGTAAATCTATCCAGTTCTTCCACAAAGCAAAACATCTGTAAACTGATTGCTGACATTACAATTAAAAGGCTGGCAGTAAACACCACCAAACTCCCAAGTTTTTTTCCTGGTCCAAATATCTTATAAACAAAGTCTTCTAAAGCAGGAGAAATCTTTATAAGCCGAACTACTCTAAGAACCTGCAAAGAAAGAGAAAATACAACTGTATTAATTACATGATAATCACATTAATCAACAACTTTTCACAGGATCAGACACTTCAAGGCCAAAAAGGGACTTACAGCTTCGTAGACCGGTAAATATCAGGTTGCCACCTCTCGTAACAGACCACAAGTTATGTGTTAGGTTAAGAACACAAGCCCTAGAACCTGCGTTTTGTCTGTACTTATCTTGGCCTGCCTGGAGATTTGTTTTAGCTAGCAATGGCAGTCACCCAACAACCAGGTAACTGTTAACCTACTTTGGTTTTTGCTTAGCTTTTTACAATTGTGTGGTGTAATGCTTATTGTTACATGTCTCTTTTTCTGCAGTAATAGCAATTTTGCATAGAACGAGCTATGACCCTTCCACAAAACACAGCATCAATGCGTACAGGCATGGGACAACAGCGGAGATCTTGAGAGTACCGGCACAGGAGGATATGCAAGGCCCTCAAGGCTGTGATCAACTCACCACTCATGAAGAGTCATCACAGAAATGCAATTGGGTAAAACTGTTTTTGGGGTAACAAAGGAAACAAAGACATAGGCAAAGCATACCACAGATAATAAATCTGAATGTGATGTGGAATTACAGACCAGTGGTTTATACTGTATTACCAAATGTAAGAACTGCTTCAGGTAAAGGTCAAAATACATCAGTCTAGATTTAGCAACTGAAAACTACTGCAGTGCACTGCTAGGTAAATTGCTCCAATTGTGATTATCATCACTGTTAAAAAAACATACTTATTCTACATGGACAGTCTTTGAGGTCCTGAACAGTCTTTGAGGAAAGCTCTGCTTTGAGCAGCAGGCTTGATGAGATAACTTTGAAAGGCCACTTCCAGCCTAGATTTTTCTATGATTCTGTGTTATTTGTTACACCAGGTTATATATTCACGTGAAGAACTGCCCACTCTTCTTCCACAGGTCATCTTTCCATTTTGGTGACCCAAGGCAAAATTGCTTGGCATTGTGTACCATATACCCTAGCAAAATTGTTAATGAACATACTTTGCTGCTTCCCACAAGGGAAATTTTGGATGGCATTTCTCAATATCAGCGGAAACAGCATTGTGTGCCACTGATATATTTGACATGTCTCAGTATTAGTAGTGGCAGCAGAACTGTGATCGTGTGTAGAACTCCTGACCCATTCATTGCCGAGTGTACCTTGGAAAAGCTGCTGACAGCTCTGACTCTCCTATTTCTGCCACTGATGGTGGCATAAACAGTGACATGAACATTGGTATCAACAAGAGGCAGTGGCAGCAAAAGTAGCTGCTGAAGACAACAGACAGCAGTGTATGTGGCAAACGAGATTTTGCAGTCCTTACAAAGAAAAAGACTCTCTAGTCCAAAGCATCACTTATATGTCTGCAAGAACATATTGAAACTGGAAGGTAGGAATTACAGTGCAATTAAAGGCTGACCTTATGTACAAGTCAAATACAACTGCTCTGCTGCTTTTGGAGAGGCGGTAAGTTTGACAGAAGTTGTTCACGGAGTTCAGTGTACCTTGTAGCTTGCTAATAATATAAACCTTTGCATTTTTCATGAAACCCACCTCCCTACCTATCTGTCAGGTGCACAGAATATGTGAGTCATCTAGGCTTTACTGCCAAGAGGGACAGAAAGAGAAAGTCAACTCAAGACAACAACTTATTTCAAATATACCAGACCCCTTGTATTAGATGGGATGAGGCTTCACTGTATTTAGTACTAAAAAAAGGTCCTAATTACAAAGGTTACACTACACAGCTTAACTTTAGAACAAGGTAAGATGAAGTCCTTTCCTTTCATATTGGTACAGTGATCCCATTACATGTAATTTGAGCACATAAAACTGGTTACAAAGGCAGTGACAGACAGTGAGATGAGTGAGATTTCCAAGTACTACAAACATGTGAACATGGTGCCTTCTTACTTACAAGATCTGACAGTGTAAAAGTTACTTTCAACACTGACTCCAGTGGGGTGAAGATTTCATGCTAGTCAGTATTCTGAGTTGTGTTTTAGATAAACTGTATTATCTGCCTTACTTTCCTCTCCCTTCCTTTGGGGAACATTAATTGACCTTTAAGAAACACATTAATCTTCTTGATACTATATGTTTTTTTCATTTATTTTCATCAGGTGACAAATTGAATCTAGCAATAGTACACTCTAATGAACATTTATGCATTCTGTGTAATTGGATTGCAAACTGTATTAAATTTAGAGCTATAGAAGGTGGATGCAGAACTTGGATTACATATAAAAATAAGTTAAAACCCAAATCAAAATAAACAATATAAAAGAGAAACTATGGCTTTGTTACAAAAAATGGCTGCATTTGCTAAAAGGGATGATATTTATTCAGAAAATCACTCAGCAGTATTTTCCCCAAGCACAAATAAAATCTTTTCAGTCCAGTATAGGTAAAATTCTGTTTAAATGTCTCCATTTTATGCCAGTTCATTACAGATCTCTGCAATAACATGAAAAATCTGTTGTTTCTCCACTGATTTTGTGCTCTATAGATTATAGCCATAGAATGTTGGTTTGCTGGAGTCTTTCAGAAGGAGCTTTACAAAGTGTTTTGAATGACTGTACAGTAAATGTAAGAAAGATAGGTGGGAGGGTGGACAAGAGCCAATGTGGTGAAGAGTGAATGATGTGTTGGCAAAAGGTAATGATAAAGACCAATGAATAATGCAGACTGAAATATATGCTAAGGAAGACTAGATAAACCACAGATTTCTGCTCACTATCCTGGAATGTGTCAAATAAAACTTCTGTTTTCAGTAATCTGTTTTGTTGGCTGACAAGGAACACATTTAACCTGTCATCATTAATACCTAAAGGCCTGGAAATCTGCCTAACATCACAATGTAACCATGTGAAAAAGACTTTTTGACCTTGGTTGATTTGAAAATGTGTTATCTAGCTTGCCCAGAAGCTTAATTGGTGGAATATGGTGCGTAACTCCCTTACACACTGACATCAAAGGTAAAGTGTTTTCCAACCTCACTGTCATTTGACACTTAAGGGATTTGGATTGCACAGTACAACCCAAATCTTTCAGTGTAGCAGGTGTTTCTGCTTGTAAAATGTATGTATCATATATTTCAGGAAATAAAAACCACATCCTGACATTTTCTGTCATAAAAGCTAGCACTTTTTTAAAAAAAAAAACAAAACACACTACCCCCGACCCACAAAACTAATTAAAACCGTTAAAAAGAAAAGACATTATTTTATTATCCACATCTGGCTATATTTTAATTATACTTTGTCCTATGAGTTAGTGATGATGTCACCCATTTAGCCCAACATGTTCATAATTTACACTTAAAATTCCTAGAAATAAATCATCAGATGTAAGTGGACTCTGCCCTAATAAACATAGACCAACTATTAACTAAGTTGTTTACTGCTTTAACTGAGAGCTCCTAGCTAGGTTTCCTGTGCGCTTTTGACACGAAAGTGCAATAACATACTCCTGATACTTGAAGGTTAGGAATGTTATGCCACATAGAATAACAGTATTTTACATATTTGGACAGCAAAATCAAAGCTATAACCATCTAAAAGACTTCAAATGATGCCAGGTGAAGGCAAAATAGAATTTGTCATCCTGAAAGCTTTCTTGAGCAGGTTTGTAGAACCATTTAGCAAAAATACAGGACGCCATTTGCAGAAGTCTGAAAAGGCCATCATATTTCAACCCATACCTGGGGAGACTGCTCCCCCCATATTGTACTCACTTAGTTACAGTATGTGTCACTGTAGCTAATCACATTTATTGACAGGACTCTGATGATTTATTATTTGCCTTTACTGATTATACATCATGCCAATCCATTACTGAATAATGGACAGACATGAATCCTTTAATGCATTTTTTTAAAAAATCCCTTTCTTTAGCACTGTAGAACATAACACATTATAACAAATCCCAGCGCTTTCTCCCACAACTGGAGCAACCCTAAGCACTTTGAGGAGGAGGAATGGGGAATTGGTTTGGCTGGCTGACAGAGGAAGAATCAGAAGTCTGAATTAATCAGTCTTTGTCTCCTTCCTGCTCTTCCCCAAAGTGAAAATGTAGGAAGAGCCTTCATAAACACACTTTCCCTCTAGATAAAGAATGGTTAGAGATCTATAAAAAACAACTCTAAGATGATTCTGAAGAAATTACCTCAAAAGACCCACAGTAACTGGAGCAGAGACTTAGGCATGAGACTGCCACAGAGATGAAGATTTGGAAAAGCAAAAGCAAGTGTAGTAAAGCCTCAGGGACAGTGGTGGACACTACTGGAAGGTGATGCCCTAAAGAGCTGTATGCAAGGTCACGGCTCAATGAAGGACAGTGAAAAAACTAATGCAGAACCTACTGAACAGCGTAGCTCAGATAAGAAACAGGAGTTAATGAAAACAGAAGGGAATCCCAGCAAAGTTAGAAAGAATCCTATTTCTGTAAATCCACCCAACAAACGTAGTTAAGAACAGACATATTTGTTATTTTAAATATATTCTCAAAGTGAGACAATATTGTGACAACATCAGTAGCCTGAGAACAGAAGTAATAAGAGCAAAATAGGTAATGTTTTTAATTGGTATATAGGGTGACATGTAAAAATAGTTGATCATACCTGAAAATATGTAAACTGAGAGTGATAGAGGTCAGGATAAATATGTAGAGTGGTTCCGATTACAAGCAGCAACTCAAACTTGTGAAGAGATGAGCTGATGTATCCTGTGAAACCCAAACACCAGATCTTCAGGAGAGCTTCTAAATCAAACAGAACTGTAAAAGCAACCTAGACAAATATATAAAACAAGAAAGATGCATTCAAAACACTGAGTTAAATTACAGGTTTCTATGTCATGATGTCTATAAAGGCTTTATATGGCAAAAATAAAGAGGTCCATAACACTTAACGAAAACACTCATAGTATAAACAGAATGAACAATCAACAATAGATTTCCTCATATTGGCTAATATTCTTCCTTAAAAGGTACACTTTATGAAATTTTTTGAAGTCTCAACACAGACATGTAGATGCCACAATTTAGAAAGCATGAAATAATAAATCCATCCAGCTGAAATTTCACTTTTTGTACACAGATAAAAAGCAAAAAAATGATGAGTTTGTTTTTTTTTTTCAAAATGTGAAGCAACACATATGAGCTGTCTGAAAAATTTTAAGAGATCTATGGAACAAGCCAAAGTTTAAAGGTCTCTCTGAAAATTGCTGCTTCAATTTTCTAAAACATCTATAATAATGTGAAAACCAAGACAGGCAGAAAATGGGTGATGGGACTCAAGCATTAGAAAAAATTAAAAAAAAGAAGAAATTCAAACACAGTCCAAAATTGGTAAGTTTTCAAAAATTTTAAAGAGATGGTGTTAAAGAAGTTGAGCAAAGAGAGTAAGGTGGGAAGTTACAGTGGAAGAAATCTGCTTGTAGGCATTGGATGACTGTGAGGCCTTTCTCGAAATATTTACGCACTAAAACACATGATGTTCAGCTTGAACAAAGGGAACGAATTTTGCATAGGTTTGCATCTTCAAGATTTATTTTCTCTTACTTCTCTCACTACTGAAAGTCCTTCTGGCTGGACACACTTCTTCCTCACCTGTCTTCTTATAATTTACTACTGTATAAATCATGAAAGACTCACTCCCTCACTTCCCAACAGCCAGGAAAACCAATGGAAAGAATGTTTTTCCTTGATTCAGCAATTTTCCTCTTTGACTCTTTACACACTTTGGAGCTTAAAAGAGACACTGAGATAACATTACGTGGCATCTATATACAATTAATACTTTCAAAGTGCTGTGCAAACATTACCAAAATACAGTCGAAACCTTCTTTGAGCAAAAGTATTAATCCTTTTAAGATGGAGAGATTAACCAACTGTGGACTGTAGATTTACTGGATTTGGCAGGGCATAACAAAGTTAGAGGCTAAGATTTTAATTCTGAATCTGACAGTCACAGTCTCTGGTATGCTGCCTTAAGTACCTACATTATTTAAAATTTAAACTCTCCAGTCCATCAAAAATATATTCATCAACATGAAAGTAGGATTTTGTGACACAGCTAAATAAAATTTTACATATTTTATGTGTACAGGACTGTCACAAGCAGGAGTGGAAATGGAAGTTAAACACTGAAGTTTATGTCCTGTATTTCCTAGGACGTAATCCCCTAGTCCACACAGCTATTCATGAACAGTGCCACCAGCTGTATTATGTGGCCTTGTCAAGGCATGCAAAATAGTTATCAGGCTTCAAACGTCCTCTGAATGATTAAATTAAGGCAAAATGCTTCATAGTGATCCAAAAAATTCTTCACATTAGGAAAGATATACTACTAAGAAATATTTGTGTGATTTCAGTCATAAACAGTGTAGAAATACTTTCATGCTCATATTCTGAAATGTGTCTGTCCAGTTTTTCAGCCTTTGTTCTGGGAGCTCAAAGAGCTCAAGAAGAACAATGAGCGAAGTCTGAAGAGGCTACCTCTTCACGTGAAAATCTCTATCTTAATCACAAGGAAAATGTTTTATCAAAAAAATCTTGAAATGAAATCTCACTTTTAATGAAAACACATCTGAGCCCTGAAAGAACAAGGGGATCAAATGAGGAAAAATGGAACAGTGGGTAGAAAGCAGCTGGAATTCAGCTTCAAAGCAGGTGGAATAACAATGCCATTTAAATACACACATACATACTTCAGAGCACATAGGCTTCCTATTAGGACAAGACTAACAAATACGATGTTAAGAGTATTTTAATTTATTCTAAAAATGTGTGGGTGGGATCATTTGCATTTTACATGCTTGTCAAATGAATTCAAACCACTAGAACTTAAAATGTATCAAATGGCTTCCATAACATCTGATTACATTTATACACCTGTCTTCCTGCTGACAGAGCTGGTATTTTTTTCCTTCCTTGTAATTAATTACAGAAGATTCAGAATATCTGACTAAAACTTTTTGTTAGGTGTGAAATGTAATACAATTTTATAGCTTATTTTTTTAAGCTGAAATCACTCCTTTCATTGCTGTAGAGACAAGAGAAAGGCAAATTCACATAAGAAGCCAAATCAGATGTACACACAAAAAGCAGGTGTAACACATGAGCAGCCACCCTCCACCAGGTTGCCAGTTTTGCTTTGGGGAGGCCAGAGAGGAGCTACCAGGAATGGGCTGCTTCTGTGACAGCTGCCTCCCACTGAGTCACCTGGAAGCTTTATGGTATTAATGCTGCCTTCAGCAACAGTACATTTTGCCAGTAGCCCCTTTATGTTTTTTTTGCAGAGGCAGAGCTCAGTATCAGCCAACATCCAACAGTGACAGACTCAGTTTTCTTTGTAAGTGTGGCTTTGGGAAAGACAAGAATTCTTTTGAGCAGGATCAGTGGGATTAAGGGCACAGACCTCCAGCATTTCCCTTGCTACCAGATCTGACCCAGCACTCAATCCTACCTTCAGCCAGGGCAGGGCAAAGGCTACATGAAGGCAGAAGTGCAAGGAGACAGACTGCCAAAGGAGCCTAAGAGGAAGCTTATAAAAGCACCTAGTTTTGAACTCTTGTTTTTCAGACCCTTTAAAGCAGTACTTGAAGGAATTTCACACATCTCCAATAAGACTTCTAGTCTGTATCATCTTTTAATGGAAGACAAAATGTGGCAGTTGCACATAAAAACAAACATCCATCACTATTCTGTCCAGGTATTGAGTAGGTAAAGTCAACATCCTCAATAACAATTACCAAAAATGAGTTTGAAGCTCTGCTCTTTCCAGGTTCTCAGATAGTGCATTGGGGTTCTGAGCTATCCTCTTAAAATTCTGGTTTTGCTTAATCTGCAGGGCTGATGTATACAAATTGAAATGCTTGTCAGAACCTCTCATTTACTACTGGGTATACAAAATTATGCAACCAGTGGGACCCGAAATTAGAATTAATTTCTATCTGTTATCTTCTTGTCTAACCTTTGTCTCCTTTTCTCTTGAGTCTGTCTTCTCTTTCCAACAACGAATACACTTCTTTTTCTTGACACCGGGTATCTCAATAACTTCACTTAGATTTGTTTACTGAATTTAAGTGGATGTATTTCTACAGTTCTAGGCCACTACAATGTGTGGTCCATAAAATGGACTGTGAGCTATTTTATTGGACATGTCTGCTCCTAAAGCCAGCAGCTTCCAAGATGACTTCTAGAAAATGTATCAGAAAGCGAGATATGTTTGCTGTGATGTACCTAGGCATTTCCTTTAGCAAAGGGAATCCCGATTGCTGTTGGCCACTCAAGTCAGCTCCCTCTGAAGGGAAAGCTTTTTGCATCTAGTGTAATGGAAAATACAGAGCAACAGCAGTGCGTCCTGCTCCAACTAGTCTTCCTCACCAAGAAAACCAAACCAGCCACTGAGGAATAATAGGCGTTGTTTGAGTATTCAGCCTCTTCAAGGCTCTTAAAAACAATTTCTCTGTACGCCCTGTGCTGTAAAGCACAAGTTTCACAATTAACTGGGTAGGAAATGACACCAGCTTATCAATTTCTCCTCTCTCCCAGGATGTTTTCTACTCTTCTGCTCTTCTGATACTGTATTTTATACCTCCTTCTGTAAGATATTAGGGGGTTATTCTTGCTTTTTTTATAGTGTCTCTAGTAAAAGTATCACAAATAAAAAAACCCAGACAAACAGACATCAAAAGTATGCCTTACAAATAAAAAAAATACCTTTCTGTATTCCAGATTAATTTACCTTCTATACTTAGAAATGTAAACATGTAGAATGTAAAAAAATGTCTGACAACATTCCCACCAATAAACCAATAATCTAAGATACGCAGAAGCAGAAAAATACATCTTTAAAGAAAACCGGACATTGCTTAAGAGGGCTTATAATACACTAGTTTACATGCCATACTCATCTTGAATTATTAAACTCTGGCAAGTATTTCTTTGGAACCTCCCCCTCCCCAAACCCTACACTTGAAATAGATGGTGAAGAGAGTGTTTCTAGCACTGATTAATAAAAGCATAATTATACTATATATTCAGTGTGAAAATAGAAATAGCACATGCAGCGTTTCCTATTTGAATATAAATAGAATTAATATTATTTTGATAAGAATCCAGGCTCCACTTCCTGTATCCTGGGCATAAAGCAAAAATGTCTATTGCAAAAAGTTCATGGTCCCAGGCTTTAATGCTGACTTAATTATTTGTCTCTGGCCTATGATATTGTACTGGTTTTGGCAGGGACAGTGTTAATTTTCTTCATTATAGTTTGTATGGTGCTGTTGTGGGTTTGTGATTAAAACAGTGGTGTTGATAACACAGGGATGTTTTAGCTACTGCTGAGCAGGCTTGCACAGGGTCAAGGACTTTTCTGCCTCTCACCACACCCTACCAGCGAGCAGGCTGGGGGGGCACAAGAAGCTGGGAGGGGGCACAGCCGGGACAGCTGGCCCCAACTGACCAAAGGGACATCCCATACCATGTAATGTCGTGCTCAGCATATAAATCTGGGGGAAGAAGAAGGGGGGGATGTTCAGGTGATGGCATTTTGTCTTACCGAGTAACTGTTATGCGTGACGGAGCCCGGCTTTCCTGGGGATGGCTGAACACCTGCCTGCCCATGGGAAGTGGTGAATGAATTCCTTGCTTTGCTTTGCTTGTGTGTGTGGCTTTTGCTTTCATATTAAACTGTCTTTATCTCAACCCACAAGTTTTCTCACTTTTACTCTTCTGATTCTCTCCCCACACTACTGGGGGAGAGTGAACGAGCAGCTGCGTGGGGCTGAGCTGCCTGCCAGGTTAAAACCACGACAGAGGCTAAAATGAGTTTCCCTGTCCTCACTTACATCCTCAGATCTGTGGGGGATGTCATAAGAAAACCCAGTATTTGTGCATTTTATTCCAATGACTTATTCCCAAGATCATCTTCTTGCATGTTCATGTTGTTTTCTGGATACGCTTAGAACTTGAGATAAAATAAAGATAACACATTTCACAATTACTCTTGTAATTGTTGGCTGGGCCAGCTTTACTCAGTGTTCATACAAACGACAGCTATCTCCAGCAGCATGAGACACAATAAAGCATGACACAGCACTGATGTCTCTCCAGTCTGCACTTTTTTGAGGTTTTAGGACTCTGGTGCTACCTTTAACTTTCAGTTTTGTCCCAGAACTGGTGAAGTCTCAGCTTCATAAGATTTTAAGACATCAGATACATATTCTAAAACTAAGATAAATTAAAAAAAATAGTATCAGCTCAACCTCCCTTAAAAAGGGAGATTCATAAAGCATCATAATGTTACGGAATAAAGGGTTTAAAGTTGGGCACTTTAGAGTCTGACTCTCAAATGTATCTAGACATTTTAAACAAAAAGAGTACAAATCACCAAATTTTTTGACTCGTGAATCCTCTGCCATTGGTATATTGGTTGCCAACCAGGCAATAAAAATGGCAGAGGAATCACAAGGAATATACTGCTATCATGCGCCCTAGCCCAAGGATGTCCCCTCTGCCTCCAAAGAAGGACTGCATAATTATCAAAGCCAGGGAAACCGCAGTAACCATTAAACTAGACGTGTCAAATCCAGGCAACCGTGATCAACACTGTCAGAGAACTGATCTTGGTGAATTTCAGCACTGGTGGCTTTATACTCAGATAAAGTGACAACTAACAGTGCTCACGGAACTATTTTTAATAAAGAATGTTACAATACTGATTTCACTCGAGTCAGGAAAAACAAGTTATCTATTTAAATCTATGCCTGTACGTTAGTATCAAAGTGTTACATTCTTTTTTAATTTTTTTAATACTGAATTAAGCAGTACTAAAAACCACTAAAAAGACATGTAGCCAAGGTTCTGGCATCTCTAGTGCACGCCCTACAGTAAAATCCTTGACCAGCTAATAAGTCAGTCAGGGTCCCTGCCAGAATGCCACTTGCAAAGAAACTTTTTACCTCCATTTCACTGGTTCAGGAGCGCAACCTCCTCCTTCACCAAATTAATGACTGGATAAATGTTTTTTTTTTTTTTTTACAGTATGCTCTTGAAGTTGCCAAAGTCAGGCTATTTGCGACACTATTTTGGTTATGCTTAAGGACCTTCTTGCAGCTAAGTGTATGTTGAATAAAGATGATTTAGGAAGAAGTACTCTACTCTGTAAAGACAGTGTTTTGTCATTTTTTTAAAGTTAAATTCTTCTGGATGTTACATTCCTTCTAGAGAAAGATAGCAACTCAGCAGCCACGCATTGCTTGCAGATGCTATACTTAAGCCTGAGCTCATTACCACTGACATTTTGTTTGAGGAAATTACCTTTCAAAAGGTTGTAAGATAGGGCTGTCAGCCACTGTCAGACTGAGGAACAAGTTAGCACAGAATTCTCGGAATGCTTAAGGGAATAAAAAAATTACATACTAAAATGTGCTTGACATTCACATTTTCTACTTTAGCTTATCTTGAAAAATATCCAGATAGCCATTTCATTACACTCACCTCAGCTAGGTAAAATTCATCGTATTGTCTCTTGAAGTTTTCTCCTTTGTAGTAGTTACTAGCAGCGACAATCACATCTACAGCCACCATGCTTAGTATGAACATATGGAACACAGATGACCTCATCATTTTCTGCAAAAGAAAAAGAAAATTTTATCAACAAAATGAGCTAAACCACACACATTATTAAGTTTTATTACACTGTTAAAACATAATCAGCTTCTTTACATGATTCTAACTTACTACGCTTTAAAATAAGAAAACTTATACTTCTGATATATTGCTTCAACTGGTTTGTATGTGTAAGTTGGTGGATTTTTTTACTTTTCAGGGTTTTATTTGCCAATTGACTTCTAAGTGAAGGTTTATCATTTCATATGATATCCATTGCTTTAGTATGTTTTTAAAGCATAAACCGTACTTCTATCTATTCAGTTGCCCTTGGTTAATATTCCCTCATTATGATTTGTTCATGCAGATCTTAATGTTCAGGGACAAGTAACATCAATTCTACCTTGTGCATTGCTTTTACTCAAGAATGACAAGTGATAAGAGATTCATCTGATGTCAAACTGTTGCCTAAAAGTATACAACATATCTACATATAGTAGTTATGCACATCTGGTCCAACGAACCGTGAAGTAATTCACAGGTAATTCATGTATCTGTGCACTTAATGCTTTGTGTCACTGCTGCTGCAATCCCACAGAAGAAAAGAGAAATGGAGGCACGCAGCACTGGCCAGGACTTTACATCTGTGAGTTGCCAAAACAGTAGTGGTAAAAGGTATGCCAGAAGTTCAAAGAACTAACTTCTAGGCCTCCACCACAAAGAGCATGGACTTACAATTTAAGGTAACCACTACCCTCACTGGGTAAGCCACAATTGTTCCAGTAGAACCTAGCTTCAAACACAGAGAATGGAGCATTGTTCTACACTAAAGCATCATTGAATGAGTGGTCACTAATATCGATACTTTTTACAATCTTTCACAAGTAAGTATCTTTCACAAGTAATCTTTCACAGTTTATGTCTTTAATGCTTATTTGCAAATGCAAGTTGTGCAACATTATGGTTCTTTGTGTTTGTCTGTAGATTTAAATTGTGTTCACATTGGGTAAAGGCCATTTTCATCTGCTCCTGATTTTATCTATAAAAGTGCCAGGAAAAATATAACTCAAAATATAGAAGAACTCTGCCTCTTCTAAATTTCTTCCTAAAGACTTAGTGTGTCTGTACTGGTTTATATTCACAGAATCACATAAGTATTTAGTTTGGAAGGCACCTCTTGAGATTATCTGGTCTTCCCCTGCCTGCTCCAGCAAAGTCAGCTAGAGCAGGTATTCCAGGACTGTGTCCCGTAAGAGTTTAAATATCTCAACAGATGCAGACTCCACAACCTGCTTGTGCAACCTGTCCCACTGCTGTTTGACCACCTTCACAGTGAAAGTGTTTTCTTGTGTACAGATGTTAAAACTAAGACATTGTCCCAGTGTGAGACATAAGAAAAATAAGATGATGAAATCCCTGAGATCAGAAGGGCCTCTTGAGATCACCTAGCCCAACCCCTGTGCTCAAGGCAGCGTCGCTTACAGAAGGTTGCTCAGAACCACATCCAGTCAAGTTTTGAGTATCTCCAAGTCTGGAAACTCCACAACCTGCCTGGGCAACCTCGTCCTGTATTTTTACAGTGAAAAAGTTTTCTCTCATGTTTCAATGGAATTCCTCGGTGTCTCAGCTTGTGCCTGTTGCCTTTTATGCTATTATGAGACACTACTGATTAAGACCCTGGCTCCATGTTCTTTACTTCCTCACATGAGGTACTTTTCCATACTGATAAGGTCTCCTCCTGAGTTTTATTTTCTCCAGGCTAAACAGCTGCAGCTTTCTTAGTCTCTCCTCATATAAAAGATGCCCCAGCCTCTTCATCATCTTTGCAGCCCTCTGCTAGACTCAGTCCAGTATGTCCACATCATTCTCATACTGAGGAGCCCCAAATTGGACACAACACCCCTGATGGCCCCACCAGACTTGAGTAGAGGAGGATCACCTCCCCCAGTATGCTGGGAATGCTCTTCCTAGTTCTGCCCTGAGAGTTGTTGGCCTTGTCTCAAGAGTACATGGCTGGCTCATATTCAACTTGTTGTCCACCAGGGTCCCCAAGGCCTTTTCTGCTACACTGCAGGGGGTTGGTACCAAGCCTGTACTGGTGCATGCAGTTATTCCTTCTTTGGTGTAGGACTTTGGTTTTCCCTCTGTTGAACATAAGGGTTCCTGTGTGATCAGTTCCCTAGCCTATCAAGGTCCCTCTGAGAGGCAGCCAACCCTCTGGTGTATCAGCCATTCCTCCCAGTTTTCTATCATTTGCAAACTTGTCGAAGGTGCACTCTGTGCCATCATCCGGATCATTGAAGAGGGTGTTGTTGAATCAAGACTGGCCTTGCAGTAACATTGGCCAGCTCCCTTAGCAATCATGGGTTCATCCCATCAGATCCCATAGACATCATTACGTCCAGTTTGTTTAAATGTTTCTTAATGCGATCCTCTTCCACCAAGAATAAGTCATCATGGCTCCAGACTTTCTCACAAATCTCAGGGGCTTGGAATTCTTGAAGGTCAGTCTTACTCATCAAGATGGGTGTGAAAAAGGCATTGAGTACCTCAACCACTTCCATGTCATCACGTCCCCTAACCCATTCAACAGCACGCCTACATTTTTACTAGTCTTCCTTTTACAGCTCTTACATCTGTAGAAGCCCTTCCTGTTGCCATCCATGCCCCTTGGCAGATTCAACTCTATGAGGAGTCTGGCTTTCCTAACCTTATCTCTCTACTCTCAGACAGACAGAATCATTGTATTCCTTCTGGGCCATCTGCCCCTGATTCAATCCCTTGTATGCTTCCTTTTTATTTTTGAGTTTATTCCAGAGTTACTTGTTCATCCATATGGACCTCCTGCCACATTTGCTTCATTTCCTGAACTTGGAAGGGGACCATTTTTGAGCTTGGAGGAGGAGATCCTTGAAAATCAACCAATTCTTTGGAACCCTTTTACCTCTAGGGCTGTATCTCAAGGGATACTTCCAAGCAAACAGCTGAACATGAAGAAGTCTGCTTTCCTGAACACCAGGGTTGTGTTCCTGTCTTCTGGCTTTGTTCCATCCACAACCTCATGGTCATTGAAACCAAGGCTGCTCCTGAACCTCACAACCTGACCAGTTCTTCCTTGCTTGTGAGTATGAGGTCCAGCCATAACACTGCCCTCATCAGCTCACATGTGTTAGGAAGTTACCATCACGGCAATCCAGAAATCTGGATTGTCTCCTGCTGTGTTGCCCTTCTAGCAGATATCAGAGTGGTTAAATTGCGCCAGGAGAACTAGGGCCTGTGAACGTGAAGATGTTATAGGAGAATACAAAAATTAAGTAACACACATTTTTACATTTGTAAAGGTACATTAATGTGTTAGAAAATTCATATATACAGTTGTAAAATATTATCTGAGTCTTTAGTGAGCTGTTGTTGTTAACACTGATAAAGAATTGTCCACATTTACACTTTTTGTTTTACCCTGCTTGGAGCTCAGGATCTTGACCAAGCTACTCTTCATAATACTGTGATCAAATTATTAGATAATAAGGCATAAGCCCTTGTCCAGGCCCTTAGCAAAGTCTTGCACCTGTATACAGAACTCATCCCCTGTTGAATTCCACTGGTGTTTTAAGGCAGTTTGCTTAAATTGAAGCTGAGTGGAGACTAAGCACATATTTACAAGCATTCAGCTGTTAGGACTGCCCCTTGCCTCAACATCTGGACTTCTTGGGTGGATCAGTGATAGCACTGCAGACAGAAGACAGCTCAACCCTTATGCGAGCTGGCTTCGTTTTGACCGTAGTGGCATAAAATGGTTGTATATTCCAACCTGGAAAGGGGGGCTTAGGACATGAATTTCTGAGAGTCAGAAATTTACAGAACACACCTGGCTTGAAAACAATGCCTAAAGCACAGTGAAGTCACCAAAACAGAATGGCTAAATGAAATCTTGCTGTCATCTTTAATCCACAAGGCAAGCTATAAGAATACAATAATTAAAGACAGGGCTACTGGCGTCCATCATGCATTGTTGTCAGTGGTGTGATTCACAACAGGTAGCATGGTATCCATTACATTTCTGTTTCACACAAGATCTAAACAGACAGTTACATCTCTCTGCATATTTTACGCTGTATTTTTACCAGTGTCAAAACTTCCTTCATAGTAACAAAGTATTCTGCCTCAATTGCAAAAGAACTTGCTAAAAGAAACTAGTAAGTGAGGCTGTAAAATGCACTTTTCTCTCTCTTCACAGAAAACAACAGGGAAGCAAAATGATAATACAGGAAGAACAAAAATGCATAAACCACCCCGGTATACATCTACATACATGCATACTTTCTCATACAGTCCATACCTTTGGACACCCATAAAAAGATTTTCCAGTGGTATATTTAATGCTGGAAAATAAATGACAATAACATAAATAATATCCTAATTGTTGTATGATTCAGTAAAATTCAATAAAGCTTCTTGCCAATTACTAAAAGTTGCCTTCCCAACTGAACGGAGACTCTTTAGCTAACAAGGAGTATTATGTTGGCATACCACAATTCAACACCCAGACAGTAAGGAGGGAGGTTCAGACAGGACACAAGCTAGGCACAGGGTACATAAAGGCAGGAACAGCTGGTTGAGGCAGCAAATTAGGAGATGGCTGTGGCAGGCAATGTGAAACGCACCTAGTTGCTGGCAGAGAGAAAGCCCACAGGACCAGCAGCGTGGAGGTATAGAAGTAAATGCACCTGCACAGCAAAACCACTGTGCTGAGGACACCCAAAAAAGAAATTCATTACTTTAAAATCCTAGGACTGGCCTTCTTATGAGGGCCAGATTGGCATCTGTGTTTCTTAATTTTTTCTACAGCATGTCAGAATCTAGCTGCTCACTTGTCATGAATGCTAGGTCTGATAAGCAGCTTTCCTGTTGGCTTCTCAGACAAGCTGCAATATCCTTAGGAGATCAATCACAGTGCTCTAGCCCACACACCTACTGTGCCCAACTTTCCCCTACTTTAATCTGTCTTGGTTTGTTCTTTCTGCTTCACAGAATTTTAATTTGGATTTGTACCCTTGAAAGAGTTCAGCTGCACCTCTGCTGTAATGTCTGACCATGAGAGCTCACCGTCTCTTTACATGTTTCTGTATTTGGAACGAAGTCTAAACGAAAGCTGAATTTAGCCCACAGCACTTGCCCAAACCTTAAAAATCATTTTGGATCACTGGATCAGCAGTGTTTCATTTGGATTACAGCCCTTCTCAGAGCACACAGCCGTGGAAAATTCTCTGTGCAAACTTGAAAGAAGAGATGTAATGCCAATTTTTGTTCTTGTTTAATTTATCGACCTTTTTCAGCCCTTGGATGTGTGTTTCTTAAACTGCGTAGGAATAAGATGAAAGAAATGTTCTGATGTTGCTGTCAGCCAGTTGCAGGATGGGAAAATTGTGTCTAATATTAAATTGGACTTAAGATTAGCCGTGTTGAAGTAGTCTCAAGTGAAATGCCCTGTTGCTGCCATCAATCAACTACAACACTGATGAATGTCTTACATTTACTATGATTCACTTCTAATGCTGGCATCTGGCTTCACGCAGGATGACAATTCTCAGTGTCCAGGACGCTGTGAAGAATGTGGATGGCACAATGCCTTAAAGATGCAATGGCCATAAACCCAATATATAACAAACTATTAATGATCCAAAATCTTTCAGTGTTTGGAAATGCACAAAGGACTTCAGGATTTATTTGCTTTGTGCCCAGAGGGAATTTCATGAAAACAGAAAAAACTTCTAAACCACTGCTCATTTATTTAACATTAGGGATGTGCTTGGTACAGCTGAGGAACTTGAAATGAAAAATTATACATAATAACCCGATTCACCCAAAAGCTTAAGTAAGCAATGATACTGCAATTGCTGACAGGTGGAGACTACCTGGGTCAACTACCCTTACGGAGCATTATCATGCACAGACTAAAGCAGTCTTTTGTCCCTCCAGGAGCATCAAAATGGGGTACATTGCTTTAATACTCCTTCCACCTTCCTGCACAGCAGAGGAAGAATGAGTGACATAAATTTGCCTTTTCTAGCTTGCTACCCTGGACAAAATCCACAGCAGCTGCCACCTTACACAGTCAGAGCCACACAGACCCTGGCTCAGGAAGGCAGTGGTCCATGCAAAATGCAGTCACTAAGCAAACAAGAATAAAGATGATTTTCCTAATGCTAAACCCCTTTTGGGGGTCTGATATGTACATCGGGTCACTCCTTGCACCACCATCCTTTATGTGGGATTTTTGTTTCAAGTCCATAATAGACTTTGCTTACTAAGCAAGATGGTAAGCATTGCAAACTTCTAGGGTCTGACAGGCATAATAATAAAATAACACATGGGCCATGTCACCCTGATATTACTAGCTCAAAACTGACGAAGCTGGTAATGTTCAATATTACAATGCAAAACCTGGAAAAAGGAGCTCAGTGGTTTATTTCAGACCTATGGAAATTCAGACTGCATTTGACAGTACTTAACACTCTGGGTGATGGTCTAAATAACAGTAATAATCATTAAAAAAAAAAAAAAGAGGAAAAACTACCTTGAAGAATAAAAAATTACCAACAAAGCCCTCAAGCTTATTAGTACTGAGCAATACATGGTGAGGATCTGATATGCAGAAAACCTCTTCTTATTTTGGCCATTTAGTGTGTAAAAAGCTTAGAGTGCATAATTGTCAAACTGGCAGGGTAGCTCTCAAAAGTATGAAACCAATTAATGAACAGTGTAAACATCATTTAGCTAAAAGACTTTCATAATCACTATATGGGTAAGCAGCTTTTTTCCCAATTTTGATACTCTTGAATTGTGTATTCTTCAACAGGAAAAATAGTTGTATCTGTATCTCTTTATATTGTAGATACATTTTTAACACTTCATAAAACGTTAGCATCTCCTCCTCCATGTTTTAATAGCATGGCTCCAGCAAGCTGCTTACTCCCTTTTAATTTCATTAGCTTTTGCTATTGGCCTAAGGAAGCTAGGTCCTGCTAAAATATTCCAGCCAGGCTCCCAGTTACACTGTTTAAAGGCTTTATACTGGCTACATTATTATTGTGGTAAATGTTATACCCATTGCTAGAATGATGTTGTAGGATATTTCTACTTATATCTACACATGCCTAGGGGAAGACCACCCTTTCTGGTAACTAGAGTACATTTTGATTTGTTAAGGTTATTTAGATGTGTACAAAAGAGTTGGATGATATTTTAAAGTAGTTATCACAACTGAAAAGGTTACATTTGTGCTACTCCAGTCTTTTTTTACTTCTGGGCTTGCTGCAGCCTAGATTCAACCACTGCAGCAGCATGAAGGTAAATATGACTCCCAGCTCATTTCTGTGCACATTGCCACCACAACGTGTAGTGCTGGTACGTTCTGTAACTGTACTCCAAATCTTACCGTACCTGACAATTTCTTAAAGCCCCATTAGCTGCAGTCATGTGAGTATCACAGAATACAGAACCCTCGTTCAGAAGAGCTAACAAAGCATGACTCAAGCTCATTACAGCAGCACAGAATACAGTAAGTCAAATAAAATATGAAAATGTATTATAAGTAAATTCTCACTCTTTTTGGCCATTTCTTCAGGGCTTGGCCCACAGCTTCTAAATACATATAAAGGGACCACGGGTATTACACAGCAGGGCCAGTTTAAGTTGTTTGAATAGGATTTACACCACTAAGGAAGTAACACAGCAGTCACTCTGGATTTGATGTTGAAACTGGAGACATCACATGCCTCCAAAATTATTATAAGGTACTGGTCCTGGAACAAGACTAGAAATAGCAAAAAATCCTTGACTTCTAAGATCCGACATGATTTTGTAGCTACATGTCTATTGTACAGCCTTAACTACAACAAAGCTTGAAAAGCTGAGGGTGATGTGTGTGACTGAACTAAAATAGCAAAAAAGGACTTGTTTAAAAAAATTTTACATGAACCAAAAAAGCGTAACTGCCTAATTCACCACAAAGAAAGAGAAAAGGGAGAAACTTGACTGGAAATCTGTAAATAGTCCACAGAGGATTAACATACTCCACAGGCAGTGTGAGGGTTTCAACTCATGCAGAACCTTGTGCTAGGAAAGAAGAGAGCAGACATTTGTATATTCACAGGGTACAAGAGGTATGATCTCTGAGTAAAATACCGAGATTCCGAGGCCCTGTTTGGGCCTGACTTACCAAGTCAATAGTGTAATGTCCTGCCTAAGAATTAGCAAAAACCTATTACCAATGCTCCTGTGGACAACTGAAGAAGTAAGGTTTGTAGCAAGAGACAACAGCAAGGTGGGTGCTGGGGTCTTCTCCCAAGTAACAAGCGATGGGATGAGAGGAAATGGCCTCAAGTTGTGCCAGGGGAGTTTTTCACTGGGTATCAGGAAAAATTTCTTCACCAGAAGGGTTGTCAAGCCCTGGAACAGGTTGCCCAGGGAAGTGGTGGAGTCCCCTGGAGGTGTGTAAGAGACATGTAGATGTGGCACTTAGGGACACAGTTCAGTGGTAGAGTTGGCAGTGCTGGGTTAACGGTTGGACTCGATGATCTAAAGTGTCTTTTCCAACCTAAAGTGATTCTATGATTTCTAAGAGTCACTGAGCAAATATTTGATCTTGGCCTTAAGAAAAGGGCAAGTTTTTTAATCCTACACACTTTTAGTATACTTGTGTTTATTTTGTCTTTTTTTTTTCTTTTTTTTTAACAAAGTGCTTGAAGATACCTTGACTATGAAAAGAGCTTTAGAAAATCACATTCTATACACTGCTAATCATAGAGAATTCATAGCATGAATAGGATAAATTTGATTTTCATCTTGTTGGTTAATGGCCATCTGAACAAGTACAAAATTGTGAAATTGCAGGAAATTTTCCCTTTTGTTTGCAGAACATTGTAGAGCATTTTACAAGCTGTGTAACTAATTTTCTATAAACCATTTTCCTTTCAACTTACTTTATGACTGCCTGACAACGATATGCATGTATGGAGAATTTAGCAAATTATTCTCAAGCTCTGCAATCTGAACATTTCCTAAAATTATTAAGCATTAACCACAAATTTTAAGGGAACAAGCTTTTTAATATCCTAGATTGATGCAGTTACATATCAGTGTGGGACATTAAAAAAATGTTGTAAATCTGGGATATCATCTACTGTATTTGAGAGGAACTTCCAGATGCTAGATGAATTCAAGCAATGCAACCTCACTGAGGAAACAAGGTAAGAGTGAGTTTTGAAGATGCTGAAAGGGGTAGCTTTTAGACACTGCAAAGAAAATAATTTAGTAGTCGCAGCTCAGATGTTACTAACTTTGGTGATGACAAGGAGGCAGTCTTGCCTTTTCAGTACAGGCTGCCTGTCCCAGTGCAGTGACTGATTCTTCACCAATTTGGGCTATAGGGACTTGCTTTAACATTCTTTACGATGGCAGAGAAACTCTTCGTAGTGATGTAGTAGAGATGAATGTAAAGACTCTTTAAGATCCGTAGTTCAGTGAAAAATCTCCTTGGACACTCGTTACTTTAAGATCACCATAGCATAGAGAACCTTTGTTACCAGTTGAAGGAGATAATACAGAAGCTATAGGGATATTCAAGGAAGCACAACTCTCCCCAAAAACCAAACATCATAACTCTTGCAAGTTTTAAATTGTGCAGTTGGAAACCCTTCTATATATGTTATCTGGCTGCAGCTGAGGTGACACGGGCCTTGCAGAAAGAGCAGTATAGAGAGTAAACTGTCCTAGCTTAAGAAATACTCTACATAGTTTGCTGTGCTTCTCTTTCCACCTTCTACCTCATCTGATTAATATTTAAAACTCAAGGCAGGCACTGTATCTAACTGTGTTTTTACAGGGCCTCCTACTATGCAGCATCAAAACAAACTGGAAATGGGGCTATTACTGAATAATGGCAACATTTCAGGACATGCAAATATGTGCTCCGATATGTAAGCAGGGTCCTGCTTTTCATGCTATCACCGTAGGTTTTTTAAAGCAACAAATGCAATTTTCAGATTATTTATAGCAAAAATCACACAGAAATCAGTAGTTGCCAAGGACTGTCTTCCAATAGTCTACATGTCTCTGTAATATTTGAACATACAAGCAATTTGTGAACCTGTTGTATTGTACCAGACTCTCCAGTCTTTTTCCGTAGTGAATTTCAATTTAAAAATAAAAAACTACTTCGAAAAGGCAAGCTGTATTCTGAACAAAGGAACAAAGTAAAGTCAGTAACACAGGAAGAACGAGAAAATACACACCTAGGAAGTCAATGAATGGAAATAACCATAGGAAGATTATTGAAGAGAAATGACAAACTATAAGATAGGACTTTTAAGAGTAACCAAGCTTTAAAAGCAAAAGTTTCTGGCAGAAATTAGATACTTTTCTTTCCTTACATCCTGGATTTGATAGCTAAAGCCCTATTTCTGCTGTAGGGCTAAAGAGTAAGTGTTGTATATGCCTCCTTCAGACTAGCTGCATCCTGTTAATTCACACCCTGCAACAACAGAATAAAGTAGCAGTATAGATACACTCCTGTACGCCTCTTACTGACAGTAGCCACTTTTCTCCTCCCACAAACTTCTAAGAGAACAGTTGAAAATGGTGAATCTTTTGCCCTGAAAATCCATGAAATAATGGCTTCTTTGAAACTAAATGAATCTCCTCCTCACCAGTTTATAAATCAGCTAGTGCAGATATGTCATTTTCTTTGCAAGAAGATAGAGAGGAAGTAAGCAGCCTTTCAGTGACTGCAATCTGACTTAGAGAAATGAAGAGCAGCAGCTGCAACATAAAAGAAACCTAAAAATACTACTTAAATTGTTCATGATAACAATAATGCATAG
Organism: Falco peregrinus; assembly: GCF_023634155.1. Lineage (NCBI taxonomy): Eukaryota > Metazoa > Chordata > Aves > Falconiformes > Falconidae > Falco > Falco peregrinus. Next base: position 63,770,363 of record NC_073724.1, on the reverse strand, counting down.
AGATTGTTACCTACCCTCCAGATTTTAGAACTGTTAGTAAGTATATCATCACCTCGGCAGTAATTTTCTTAAAGCTACATACTATGAAATGCAAACCAGAACCCAAATAATACGAATACAGATTTAACTCTTCCCTAAACGCTGCAACACAGTTCAATTCAGAATACGAGTCAAAATAATTATTGCATAAAACCTGAAATGAAATAGGCCAAAATATTTTTTATTTATATCTAGTGACTTTATCTAAGCTGTAGGGCTGAAGTAGACCCTGTCCTTTACTAAGGTGTGATGAATCACCTACCTTTCCTATGTGGATTAGCATGCTCCTTAGCCCCATAGTACTTTCAAAAGGAAAGTCTACAAGTTCTTTTCCTCTCACAATAAAAATACTCTAAAATGTCAGTTGTCACTGATGTCTTAGAAGCAGCCTAGATATCTGAACTACTTTAAAATCACAACGGTAAATGCATTTAACCTCAGGAATGTAACAGGAAGAGTTACAGACCCAAACACCTGGTCACATTACAGATTAACACACCATATATACATAAATATATAAAAAAATCTATGCATGCACATACTTATATGTATATATACACACACTTAGGGTAGGCCAAATTTCTAGCTGATTTGTGATGTTGTTCTCCATCATCACCTTATAATGGATGCATCTGACACTCTTAATCTACATTTTCTAAGTTTTCCTCTGAAAACTCAAGCTGATTCAGTATCTGTGTTATACCATTGTCGGTATTTACATATTGTTGCTGAACCCTCTAGATACAATCTTCTATTTCATGTATGTCAACAATGTTGACATTTCCCATGTTTGTAAATTTTCATTTTGAAAATATGTTAACCACAAAAGGAAAAAAACACAATAATGTCATGCTTACTGTGCAGCAGGACAGCTCCATTGCTAATGCTAAATCCATTTGCTATTCAAAAGCTGTACCATGTATGAGCTGTGGTACATAATATATTGCTCACTCCTTCAGAAACACATTAAATAAATTTTTGACAAGTAATTGATTAGTACATGTGCTTCAACTTTCCCTCAAACTGCAGGGAAAGTGAGTGAGGATGGAAAGAATCTGGAACCTACCTGTGCTGTTATTTTTTTCCATGCCTTAAAAATTTCCATAACTTTTCCCTTTTACAGCTCTAGGAAACTCACTTCCAACAATTTCCAGTTAATACCTGTTCCTTGAATTATATGTCTTTGAAGACCTCACCTGGAAGGCCTCCCTGAAATTGCTTCAATAGGCTACTTTTTCACTTACATTTCAATTCAAGAAGCATGGCTTTGAAATGTCATTTATTAACCATACGTGCATCAGCCATTTTCACTGTCTCTCTTTTCTTTGGCCTTTCATTTCTCAAATAATTAGAAAAGTGTTCTTTTTACTTTTTGTGTTATTGCAGTAGTGTAGATTTACTAGCTGCTTTATACATATGAAGGAAAACATTGCTCTCAAGATAATGAGTAGCTCGTGAGCTGAAAGGGCAACAGACCGTAATGCAAGTATTGCACCACACACTTCAATTGGTGCTTATTCAGGATCACCATGAAATCTTTCAGCATTCTTGGTATTATTTCCAGAACACAGCATTACCATGTACCAAGACAGGTACAGCTGAGCTAGAGGAGCTAAATACACTGCCTGCTCTTCTCTATTTGCCTTCTCACAGTTTAAAGCACCTTCTCAAGTATTTAGCACAGATTCAGTTTCAGTGTGACTGCATTGCTGTGTGAACACCAATGAGCAAGTTGCTCAGATCCAAGTTGGTATCTACTAATTCTCCATATACTCTGTAGAAGAAATGGCTCTTCAGGGGGAACCCAAGCTCAGTGCTGTACACGTGTGCTTTAACCCACCCTCTTATGTGGGTGTTTTGCTGACAGTTTACAGCGACAGAGGGCAGAAGAAAGCTGACACTACCCAGAACGAGTTGGAGTACTGGAAACATAAATTCTGCTGTTAGGAAGGCTTCAGGGCATATCTTCTAGTTCCTTTAAGCTCATGAGAAAACAGCATACACAGCAATATAGGATAAGCAGAAACTGAGTATTTGCCAGAAACATCTTGTACAAGGATGAAGCACTATTTTGAATTACCATCTAATTCTTGCTTCTTACATAATGAGAAAGCACTAACAAGCTGACTTTTTAACAGAAAAGAAAAACAAAACAAGTTAAAAAAGAAGGGGAACAATTTTCTTTAGTTTGAGGAAGTGATGGCAAAAAAACCAAAAAATGAAATCCAAATGCTTCAAGTATAGTCTATGTCCTCCTAAATGACTTCTAACATCAAAATATACGCGTGGGAGCATTCCATTCTCTCTTTGGACATCCTGCTGCCCGTATTTCCAAGTGGCATGAAAACTCGCAAAATGAGACTCTAACAAAGCAATTGCTCAAGGAAGGAAACATTTTTTTGTAGTGGATTTTCTTTTTACTATTATTGTATTTCCCAGCAATGACAGTAAAAAAACCCCCTCCTTCATGGAGAAGTTTTATGATCAACTAGAGCTCCTTACCTTATCTTAGTTCTTATTGCAGCTTTTTATCTTAGTACTTAGTATTACAGCAAGTGTGCTTTGAAATTCTTTAGAAGGCTGAGCTAAATTTTCAGTGCTTTTTCAAAACTCTTGCATTGTTGAGCTGTTTAAAACTTACAGAAGTACTTGATCTGCATTAGAAGTAGTAGAATACTTCAGTTCTTTGATAGCTTTGCTTCTGAACCAAACACTGCCAAATGTGTGCTTTAGGTAATTAAGACAACTCTACCTAGAATTAATGAAAATCTTTTCCTGGGTCAGACTGGCCATTTGTATCGATTATTTGGTTTCTGACTGCACCACTTTGCCTAACAGAGTACATTAATCTTCTCCGTTACCATATGTACTGTACTTGTCTTGGGAACATGGTGTACAATATAGTTCAGATCAGCAATAGCTACCTCCTTCAAAATGCCTTTGCTTCGGGTCTTTAAAACTTCTACACTTCCCGTGTGCCTGAATGAGGCAACAAAAACTTCACTTTGTGGGAGAAGTTTTTATGTCAGGAAATTGGTAATGTAATTAAATTCAGTTGATAATATTCAAAACATGTACATGTATCTGCTTCATACTAGAAGGCTCAGACCATTCAGAAATAGCTAGTCAGGTACGTGATAGAAAACATAAGGAAAATACCTACAGTGGTACACTACAGAAAACCTCTTTTTTAGAATTCTTTTTTTTCTAAAATGAGTTACTTGGCTATATAAATAAATACCAAACACTTTAACGGAATTTCCACCTTTTGATTAGAACAGTTTTTCCTTGCATTTCCCTTGCATAATTTAACTACCACACGCTCAGACTTGTGATTTACATATAAAAGCAGAGATTACTTTGAAATAAATCAAATGCTCCATTAAAGAAGTGATCAGATGAATAATTAGAAGGAAAAAAGTATTTTTTGCACTTAAAACCTACTTTCTAATTAAGCAGCTTCCATTCAAACAAAATTTAACATACAGAAGAGAATCATTGGAGTATTTCTGCCTAACTGAAGTAGTGCTGGAAACTGCAGACAACTTACAGGCTCTATTGCTTTGACCAGTGGGATAGCAGAGCTAATCAGAGACTTTGCCATTAATCTGGATGGCTAGGGGCAGTGATTTCCCATATACTTCTTTTTTCTTACAAAGCTCCTGTTCTCTAACTTCACCAGCTAGACTACTTTTACAGCAGTCAAGCTGTGATATCCCTCTTCCCTTCACTAAGGTAGGACTAATGGTGTAGACTTGTCTAACCAAAGGGATATGGCAACCCAGACTAATGCGGCTTGGAAGAAATACAGTTGCATTTCAGAATGAAAATGCATTGATTCTAAGGTCAAAGATTTGTACATTTTATAATTGCTCCCTTCTCACAGGTGGCAGCACAAAAAATTATTTCCCCACTTTCTAAAACAGTAATGATATTAAGGTTGGATTTGGACTGGAGCCTACAGGAATCCTGTTTTGTAAATCTCTTGGAGAGGCTGGAGTCATAAGACACAGGAGACTGCAGCCTTCTGGTTATTCTGAAGCTCACCTTTCCAAATACAGTTGAGTATCAACTAAAACTTAGTTGGGTGATTGAATGAACAACACAGTAACTCTTCAGTTTCACAACCACACAGAGAAGTGACTTGTAACTGTCATTTTTGGCAAGCTCATAGTTCAAAATTACCAGCTTCCTGTTTTAAGCTGTTATTTTAAGAGATCTATTTAAAGCAAGAGGCCTAAGACAGAGCAATTGTTTCAAGCCTAATATACACATCATTAATCCAGATTTCAGTCCTCAATGAAAATCATTCAATTCCCCCTCCAAAAGAAAAAAAAGCCACAAATAATATTTTAGAAACCTCCACACCATCTCAATTTTTTTGACTGTTTTTCCAAACAGGATTAAGAAGAGTTAAAAATGTAGATGCCGTATAAAAAGACATAAGCATAATGCATAGCGTTCATAACTATGGCCATACTTAGGACATAAAACCAAGCAGGTCCTACAAAAGAAAAATCAACAGATGCAACAAATGCAGGTACTGGTGAGTCTTCTTTCAAAGGCTTGGAGATTGTGTGTATGGGGATACAATTCAAATTTTTGGACTCCTTTCACCATCACAGCTTGCCAGCGCTGTACTAGCTTCTGCTCATCTATACCCAGCACACTGAAAGAACAGTTTAGCTGCAGGGAGAGCTGATTTGCAACACTGACAGCTTTAACACCAGCAAATTAATAGCTGCTTTGCTGAAAGCTGCTAAGAGTTGTATGGGATTACAGCAAAATAACTGGGATTGTTCAAGCAGTAAAGACGCACAAGATAATGTGTGATTTGGGGTGAAAATGTTAAATTTGGGGGCGTGCCCTCAACACTGAGAAGCGAAATGGATAGAAAGAAGTTGATTAAGTAAGGGAGAGGAAAGGAAATACATTACTCGCTCTCTCCACAAATCCCTGAACTCTTATGATGCTTTTCTCCCTATAACTCATCCTTTCAAAAATTATTCCCATATGTTCTTTATGAATTTTCACCTTGGAAATATTCACCTGATGTGAAAGAATGTGGAGTGGGAATTAAGAAATCTTATGTTCCCAGCAGGTGTAGGACAGAAAGGCAGAACAGGAGCAAAAGTGTACCAAAGGTTTAGTACCATGGTGAGCTCATAAGAGCGGCTGACAGAACCTTGGGTAGCAACAATGGAAGAATTGCCATTGACGGACTGTGAAACTCACTCTAGGATAATGATTTACTTGAGCCTCACTTCTGGTTCCTGCTCTTAAGTGGTGAGTGCAGTGGCTGCCTAAAAATGCAGAGAATTAAAGCAAGTTGGGAATTGAGAAGAAAGAAATTTGAAGAAAAGAAAAAGTCAGGTTAAAAGTTTGCCATCAGCACATACACAGCTGTTTTTAAAAGTTTAATTAATAAAAGATCCATAATTGTGAATTGATTTTGTTATATACTAAATCAAAATGAAGCAGCTAATTAGTAAAATAAATCTCTTCTGGTCTGTACAGTAAGAGTTTCTATTGAAGTGAACTTCAAAGGATTTATTTAAAAATATGAGCATCAAACATTTTTTGAACAACAAAGGAATATCCTTTGATAGAAAAATGCTGTTGTCCTATATTTGTAATATATAATTCTTATTTGATAATTCTCAGTGGAATTATAAGGTATCTCATAAGACTTGAGGAAAGAAGGAGGATGCTGTAATTAAATGATAAAACAAACTAATAACATAAGTCTGACAATATTGGTGCAAGTTCTGCAAATTTAGATGTTTTCTCATTTGAAAATCATTCAGCTGATTTTATTATTCCAAGGAAGATCTACAGCACTTATCAAAATGGTCACAATATATCATGAAGTATTATTTCCATTTATAGCCATCCCTGAAAAATGGGAAAATACAGAAATACCATTGAAAGTATAGAAATTTTTAATCGTTAAAGATTTATATGATTCTGATATGAAGAAATTTATTTGCCTTTACTGAAAACCATCTCTTTAATTATGACCACTGAAATACATCCAAAATTCAAGAACTATCTGTAACACATCATGAGATATACACTCCCAGTGTATTTTTATCCTGTACAAATTCTTTAAAAGGAATCGTTGTCACTGACATACTGCAGTATACTGAGTTACCAGATGAAATTTGGTGTGTCTGTAAACTAGAATGTGCCCTGCAAATGCTTCTCATTATTATCATGACGGCTTTTTATATCTACTTGAAGAGTAGGGCCTACTGAAAATGCATTAGCACAATGTGTGATTCAGTATTTGCATTGTGAATTCAGCTGGAGTCTTGAACATATAAACGACCTAGGCTTCGAGCTATGATCAGATTGTCTCAAAATTACACGAATCACCTCCTGTTGATGTCTCTTTCTTCTGATTATAAAGTGCCTGATGTGATCAACTCCTATCAGCACATTTAATTGCCAGACTACTAAAACAGACAACTGAATTCAATTCCTTCTATGTCTGTACAACCACACCTATGCATAAGTATTTATTCTTGTCCTCATTCCTACCCTAAGGCTTTTAAGTAATTTCTGAAGTGATTTCTAGCTAATGTTGCTATCCCACCAGTGCAAAGAGTAAAAGCATTTAAAAATGCATCCATCACTACCATACATCCCCTTCTGAGTCATATAACATTATTCACCTTTTGCATACTGTACCTTTTTCTCCACTTACACAACCAGTAGGATTAACCCTACTAGTTATATATTAATGATTAATGCTGAACAGAAATGGTGGGCATGGTATAAATTGTACATTGATTTACAATGTAGTTTTTTAATGTGAAAAAGGACTTCAGTGCCAGTGTTACTGGACAATTTTCCAAATTATCTGCAAAAGTAATGACACTGGTTCATAGATACCTACTGGTATTACTGTCCTTTCATTTAGATGATGATGCCAGTTCCAATGTTTTTAGTTGAATAATTTGCATAATCACAATACACAAAAAACCCCAAAACTTGTAGCGTTCACTATGTGTCTTGTACTTCCACTCACCTGTCTCAGTATAAAGTCCTTACTGGTTTATGAAAGCACAGCACACTCACATGTGGAACAGTCTTCCTAGAGATCAAGATTTTCAAAGCAGTCAAGTGGATTTAGACATGCAAGGAATGAAATAGATACAAAACAATTCTTGGAATTGCTGAAGCACAGTATGTCATTAATTCTAAGAAACAGGCAGTATTCTAGAAATGTGTTCAGTGCTAAACATAAGCAATAAAGTAAATTTCTCACAGCTAGAGTAAATTCAAGGAACTCCCTTTTTTCATTATATTTATAGCTGTGAGAAACTGCTAGTTTCTCCCATATAACCCTCTATCTTCATTTTTTAAAGAACACTTAGTAAGAGCATGTCCTTTTTGCCTCATGGATTTACGGTGTTTTTATTTGTTTGAAGACTGTTTGATATTTGTTTCAATCTGCCTTTTTTAATGACTGCAAAACCAATGTCTTATATTCAAAACATTAGAGATTAAATGCTTCTCCAGTGCAGCCAGTGGCAAAATTCTTGCTGAGTTTGATGGTGCCCGGGTTCTATTTTTTCCCTTCTGTACTTCCCCCAAACAGAAGGAGAGAAAATCTGGAGGAACAGAGAATAAAAAACATGCTTCTCACATGCCCTTTCCTCCTCACCTCTTCTGTGAGGGATAGGTAGAAGAGGGTCTCTTAAGCATTGGCGCTTGGCTCTACTCAATTCTGCAGAACAAGGAGAATCCTCTATGAGTTTTCTCTCAGAAACCTGAACAAGAGCAGTGAATCATTCTCTCTTGCAGATCAATCAGTGAATAACAACCTGCTTCAGAACACTCAACTGAAAGACTGGCAAGCCAAAGTTAGTATTTCTATACCATACACAGCTCTTTCTTTGCCCAAGTATCCTTGCAGGCAGACCATTGCTCCAGGTCTGGTTTTGGTTAACTCAATGGCATTGTCAGCTGCAATAAATTCTGCTCAGTCTGTTCTATCCCCCAGGAAGTTACTCCGATCACCTATTGAAAGATGCCTACTCACTGCCACCTCGAAGTCTCCTGGCGTAAAGTCCAAGATCCCAAGGCTGTAATATAGCCACACCTTGTCTGACTTCATCCACATCCTTTGCAACCATCTCCAAGTGCAGCATGCTCAGTAGCATCTCTGAAAAAGGAACAGTGCTGCCTTCTCTCACGGGAATCCTTCTGACTGGCGGCACACAAATGAAACAAATACCATGCACGACAAGACACTGTAAACCAGACTCCCATCCATACATGCACCCTTACCTTTCCACAAACAATGCCAATGGTATCAATAAGATGCCATACTGCATCACAAAATCCTTACATACTTCAATTACTTTGATGAGATTCATATATATGCCTGTGCTTGTTAAACTGTTGTTGGTTTGGGTTTGTTTGTTTGTTTATTTGGGTTTTTTTTCTGAATAAACTACTGGTATTCAGCAAACAAAATAAGGACCTATATACTTAATAGGTTCTTTATTGAAAATTACTTCCTGTTAAGTAAATCTGGTATCAACAGAATGTTATCAAATTTGCAGAGCTATGAATTACACAATGCTGGAATTAAAAACATCTGTGTCTGGCATGTGCAGGCTGCAATACAGCCATTAATGACATGGTCACCACAGTCCCCAACTTTTCAGTGAACTGGAAGGGGCTGTAGGATGCCGATCAGTAGATGAAATATCCTGCCACATGTGGTGTGAGTATGGCAGCGAGTGGCACACGGAGAAGGATGGCTTCAGGCAGCCAAATACTTCCTTGAAGATCTGTATTTGATGTCTACCTCTGCTGAGATAGAACCCTGTGACACTAACAAAGCTTTCTGAAACTTTTCTTAGCCAATCATTACTAGACTGTTCCTCATTTTAAAGGCATCTGCCTTTAGGGTGAAAACGTGCATTACCAGTGTGTTATTTGACACGTCCCATCATGACTTTCAGAGATGTAGTTGTGTATTGAGTTCTAGGTGGTTGTGCTTTTACAGTTATGCCTTACTATTACCAAAGCACATTTTTCTCTATTTTTTAAAAAAAACTTTGAATTCAGTGCTACTGGAATTTCAAAATTGTATTCAACAAAATCACTTTAAAGGAAGTGTGTGATGTACAGAAAAATGGGAACTTTACTTCATAGAATGGTTTGGGGTTGGAAGAGACCTTGTACATCACCTAGTTCCAACCCCCTGCCATGGGCAGGGACACCTTCGACCAGACCAGGGTGCTCAAAGCCCCATCCAGCCTGGCCTTGAACACTTTCAGGGATGGGGCATCCACAGCTTCTCTGGGCAAACTGTTCCAGTGCCTCACCACCCTCACAGTAAAGAATTTCTTTCTAGTATCTAATCTAAACCCACCCTCTTTCAGTTTAAAGCCATTACCCCTTGTCCTACCACTACATGTCCTTCTGAAAAGTCCCTCCACAGATTTTTGGTAGGCCCCCTTTAGGTACTGGAAGGTGCTATAAGGTCTCTCTGGAGCCTTCTCTTCTCCAGGCTGAACAACCCCAGCTCTCTCAGCCTGTCTTCATAGGAGACGTGCTCCAGCCCTCTGATCATCTTCATGGGCCTCCTCTGGACTCACTCCAACAGGTCCACGTCACTCTTCTGTTGGGGGCCCCAGAGCTGAACGCAGTGCTCCAGGTGGGGTCTCACAGGAGCAGAGGGGGAGAATCACCTTCCTTGACCTGCTGGCCACAGTGCTTCTGATGCAGCCCAGGGCACGCTTGGCTTTCTGGGCTGCAAGTGCACATTGCTGGGCCATCTTGAGCTTCTCCTCAAGCAGCACTTCCCGGGCTTTCTCCTCAAGGCTGCTCTCAATCCATTCTCTGTCCAGCCTGTGTTTGTGCTTGGGATTGCTCCGACCCACGTGCAGGACCTTGCGCTTGTCCTTGTTAAACTTCATGAGGTTTGCACGGGCAAAGAGGTTTGCACCTCTCAAGCCTGTCAAGGTCCCTCTGGATGGTGTCACTTCCCTCCAGGATGTTGACTGTACCACAGAGCTTGGTGTCATCGGCAGCCTTGCTGAGGGTGCACCCAATCTTACTGTCCATGTCACCAACAATGTTAAAGAGTACTGTTCCCAATACTGACCCCTGAGGAATGCCGCTCGTCACTGGTCTCCACTTGGACATTGAGCCATTGACTGCAACTCTTTTGAGTGTGACCACCCAGCCAATTCCTTATCCATAGAATGGTCCACCTGTCAAACCCATGTTTCTCCCATTTAGAGACAAGGATGTTATGTGGGACATGTCAAATGCTTTACACAAGTCCAGGTAGATGATGTCAGTTATTCTTCCCTTATCCACCAGTGCTGTAAGCCCATCCTAGAAGGTCACCAGTTTTGTCAGGCAGAACTTGCCCTTAGTGAAGCCACGCTGGCTGTCACCAATAACCTCCTTATTTTCCATGTGCCCTAGCATAGTTTCCAGGAAGATCTGCTCCATGATCTTGCTGGGCACAGAGGAGAGACTGACTGTCCTGTAGCTGCGTGGGTCTTCCTTTTTTCCCCTTTTTGAAAATGGGCGTTATGTTTCCCCTTTTCAACTCAATGGGAATTTCACTGGAATGCCACGACTTCTCAAATATGATGGATAGTTGCTTAGCAACTTCATCCACCAGTTCCCTCAGGACCCGCAGGTCCTCATCAGGCCCCATGGACTTATCAATCTTCAGGTTCCTTAGATGATCTCAAACCCGATCTTCTCCAGTCAGCAGTCCTTTGTTCCCCCAGTCCCTGCCTTTGCCTTCTGTGACTTTGGCAGTGTGGCTGGCTGGAGCACTTGCTGGTAAAGGTGAAGACTGAGGTAAAAAAAGTCATTGAATACCTCAGCCTTCTCCATATCCTAGGTAACAAGGTCTTCCATTTTCTTCCAGAGAGAAAACACACCTTCCCTAGTCTTCCTTTTATCACCAATGTACCTATAGAAGCTTTTCCTGTTGCCCTGGATGTCCCTGGACAGATTTAATTCTGTCAGGGCTTTAGCTTTCCTAACCTGCTCCCTGGCTGCTCGAACAACTTCTCCATATTCCTCCCAGGCTACTTGTCCTTGCTTCCACCTCCCGTAGACTTCCTTTTTGCATTTGAGTTTGTCCAGGAACTCCTTGTTCATCCATGCAGGCCTCCTGGTGCTTCTTCCCGACTTCCTCTTTGTTGGGATGCATTGCTGCTGAGCTTGGAGGAGGTGATCCTTGAATATTAACCAGCTTTCTCGGGCTCCTCTTCCCTTCAGGGCTTTATCCCATGGTACTCTACCAGGCAAATCTGTGAAGAGGCCAAAGTCTGCTCTCCTGAAGTCCAGGGTAGCAAGCTGGCTGTGCACCCTCCTCGCTGCCCTAAGGAACTTGAAATCACCATTTCATGGTCACTGCAACCAAGGCTGCCCTTGAGCTTCACATTCCCCACCAGCCCCTCCTTATTGGTGAGAACAAGGTCCATCATGGTACCTCTCCTTGTTGGCTCCCCTGTTACGTGGAGAAGGAAGTTATCATCAACGCATTCCAGGAACCTCCTTGGTTGCTTATGCTCTGATGTCTTGTCCCTCCCAACAGATGTCAGGTTGAAGCCCCCCATGAGGACCAGGACTTGTGAACGTGAGGCTGCTCTTACATGTCTGTAGAGTTAATATGTCTGAAACAGTTAATATAAAGGGCTTAAAAGAGACAATGTACAAATATGCTAACAAAGAGTTAATATAGAGGGCTTTAAAAGATTTAACATACAAACATGAGATAAACGGGTTGGTTTTCAGAATTTATGGTTACCAAAATTTTGCCTTTCAAACAAGCTTATCTTTGCGTATGCTTAGTAGAATGATTACTATGAGGGTATGATGGAACAATACCAACCAAACAGCTGATCTTAGCAAAACACTTATACTGTGTGTATGTACAGCTAAAGTCTACTGTATACGTAGCAGCGCACAGAACACTGTTTCCTTTAACAGGAAAAATAGCAGTACAGGAGGTATTCTGGCTCCACAAAGACAGAATCTACAACATTTACTGTCGGCCATAAATTCTCTCTTTCTTAAATTTATCCCACTAGTCTTAGTCATACTTGCTTGTACCATATAATGTGCACCCTGCTCTACCCTATCCTATTTTCTGTCTTCTCTAGTCACTCCTTTAAAATACTTAGCATTAACAACAAAGCATGTTTGTTTTCTGGGTCCAAGTACTGTCCTGTATCCTTTTGGCCCCCATGTTACAAAAGAATTTGTTAAAAACTCTTCACTTGAGAAAAACTCATTCTTGGGTAACACCTGGTACTTTCACTTGCAACTACAAAACCCAATCACCATATCCAGTCTGCTCAATTGCTAGCTGGCTGCACAGCTCTGGTTTGGACCTATTCAGTTAGCTCTCCTCAAAACAACACCCAAGCACAGCTTCCCCTGTTCTGTACAATCCCTAACATCAAAAAACTCTGCACCCTTGAACAACCTCACTTGCCCTGGTATCAAACCTGAGAGCACACAACACATGATCTCACAGCATCAGATCATAAAACTATCATCCTGGTGAGGTGCAACACAACCCTTGCATTATTTTGAATACTCAGAACTGAAAAACGCACAGAGAAATAATTGTGTCTGAAGGACACAGGGATGCCACACGGGCTCAGAAGAGACAAATGGCCAAGCACTGTGTAAAGTGGGCGTGATCAATGTGTTCTGGAGAAGGAAGTATGGAAGGCTGCAGTTCATGTCAGATGTCCTCTTTAGCTAGAAAAATAAAGATAACGAGAATCTATAAAAGAGAATGCACTCTTACTGTGACAGTTCAGTTTTGTATGTTGTCTGAAAGCTCTCACAGAAGAACACAAAATGATTTTTTTTTTTTTTTTGTACTGAAGAATTAAAATAAGAGACAGAAAAAAACAAAAGACCTCAAACTGCAAAATACTCACCCTGAATACCAAACTAAATCTCAGGCTAGAAACCAAAGTACACTTATGCCAAAGAAGGGTTGCAAACGTGTTATCAGTTCACATACATTAAACAGGAAGAAAGCCAGTCTCCCTCCTCCATATGCCACATTGCTTTCCTCTTCACTCCTGTCAGGTTCCAAAGACCCTCTTTTCAAAGGTCTGAGGTAAGGGTAGGAAAGAAAGGGAATCCGGGCAAGGGGAAGCAAAATTGTGACAGAATCAGCCTGGAGACCTGAATTTACTGTATTGCACTGCAGTCTTCAACTTGTTAAAATACATACATCAGCTGAAAACACTTCTCTCTACATGGAACTTCAAGAATTCACAAAGTATAAAGGATACAGACTTTTACATGACTGCAAATACTTCACTGTATAACAAATGCATTTATGTCAATGAAATCACTTATATAAAAGCATGATTCTCAAAGGTCTAGGTACCTTCTACTGATTTCAGTATGATTTAACACAAAATACTTACAAAAATTCAGTATGCATGCTTTCTAAAGCTGGATGTAATTTATCTTTAAATCTGCACATCAGAAACACATAATCCAGACTATTATGTCCTATTGGCAAAAGAGGAAGTACTGACTTGGCTTTAGAGATCCACCCCAAAAGCACCGGCACAACTGAAACAGGAAAGTAAACACCCTGGACTCTGATGGAGTCTGTAGAGAAATGGGCACCACCAGATTCAGATCCTCAGCTGCCCTATGGCAGTGCACATCTCTTTCCACTGCCTCTGTGCCACTAAGATCCTACCACGGGTATCTGCTAAGGACTTAAAGACACGTGAGGTTAATCAGGAACCCACTGATTCTCAAAAGACTTAGAGTCAGTGTTCAGAATACCAAGAATATGATAAAAAAAGGCAAAGACTTTTACTCATAATTTTTTCTGAGTGAGATATATTAATGAATAATTGAAAGTAAAATTTTTAATCTGAATATGAAATAACTACTTGGAAGTTTCAGGATTTAGTAAGAACTCTTTGTTTAAATGTGTATTGGCTCAGACTCATCCCACTCTTAGACACTTCACTGAGGTGCTGAGAAGGCCACACGATTTATGTTGCCTCCCCATGACAATGAAGAAATACAGACAATGCAAGAGGTGATTCAGCATCCCCAACATAGGAATTATCTTCAGGTTTATGATGGGAATCACTCTCTCCACTGACAACTGAGTAAACCAAAGGATTAGACACCCACAGTAACAAAAAGATATCGCAAGGGGGTGTGTGTGTGTGAATGTACGTTTCAAAAACCTAAAAAGAACATCAAAAAGAACAATCTAATAATCTACAGAGTACACAATGTTCTTTTCAGTCGCAGTGAAAAGAGAACTTTCTGTGTGAAATACTAGAAATATGGAAATTATCAGGGGAAAACAACTCAACATGAAGCAAAAGGAAAAAAAAAATCCCTGCTAGTTTTATTCTAAGACTCTGCAGTCTTCCACTTGTTTCAGATTTGTCATCCAAATAAACAGCTCTAAAGGAAGTCATGCTGCTGCTGCTGCTGCTTGCAACACTTTGATTGCTGTAATTGTGCTAAACACAAAAAAGCTACATGACAATTTAAGTACCTGTTTTCAGCTTGATGGGATTTGAAACACTGGACATATTTAACCCCAGAAATAAAATTTTCTAAAGGAAACTCAGATCAATTTTAGTGGCATTACTGAATAGTTTCTGCAATCCACTGACGGTCGTGTGCCCCAAAATGTCTAAGTGCATATTATGACTACAAGCTGTACTGAAGTCCACTGCTGAAAAGAAGGACAGAAAAATGGTCCACTCTGCCTGTTCAGTTCACAACAAAAGGACTGAGGTAAAAAACAAAAGGCATGGCAAATCAGTCTTTAAAAAACATAATAACATCTTGAATATTTTTATTGCAGGAGATTCTTAGCTTATTAATTTGTCTGTGATGTTGTAAGAACTGAATGTCACTACTTCATGGGTGAACTGCTGTGGTGGGTTGACCTTGGCTGGACACCAGGTGCCCACCAAGCCACTCTATCACTCCCCTCCTCAGTAGAACGGGGCAGAAGAAAATAAGATGGAAAAAACTTGTGGGTCAAGATAAAGGCAGTTTAATGAAGCAATAGCAAATGTCACATGTGCAGAAATGAAGGAAAACAAAAGATGTTATTCTCTGCTTCCCATCAACAGGCAATGTTTGGCCATTTCCTGGGAAGCAGGGCCTTGGTACGCGTAGTGGTTGCTCTGGAAGACAGCCCCCCTCCTCCTTTCTCTTATCTTTTATACCTGAGCAGAGATCATACAGTATGGAACATCTCTGGATCAGCTGCCCTGGCTATGTCCCCTCCCAAGATCTTGCCCACTCCCAGCCTACTGGTGGCGGTGGTAGTAGAGGGTTGGAGAGCCAGCCTTGATGCCATGCGGGCACTGCTCAGCAGTACCGAAACACTGGTATGTGTTACACCCACCTTTCTAGCTCCCAATACAAGCACGGCACTGTGAGGGATGCTGTGGGGAAAATTAACTCCATCTCATCCAGACCCAATACAACTGTACAGGCCTGTGCAAAAGAAAGTCAAGATGAATAAAAAATCATTACGTAAAATTTATTACTTGTGGAGCAGAAAGATTTTCTGGGACCTCATTTGAAAATCAGGGGTTACACAAAAGGTTCTGTGTCAGCTTGTACATAAATACGAGGAAGTTCAGACATCTTCACTGACTATGTCAGCCAAGGCTTCCATGTACCTCTGACATAGAAAGATATTTGAAAACCTCAGAGAAATTAAAAATACTTGAGCCTAAATCTCCCAAGAAGTTGCCAAGGGCCTGATGTGATCATGTTTTATGCTGCAGCAGGACCTCCTCTAATACAGAATACTGCCAAGGAACACCACTACCCTTTTATAAGCCTAATCATAGTTTTAACACCTATCTATTTTGTCTTTGCAATGGGATTCTGATACTTTAAGTCTGCAGGAAAATGAAATCTATTTGTTCAAATGCAAAACAATGAAATCAATAACACGTTTTCTTTTTTATTTAGTTTCCTTGGTTAGATTGCTACGAACTCTAGCTAGTAATTTACTTTGATTGTAATGAACAAGAACAGACAGTTCAGCAAGTAAATGGAGATGCAACTGAAAACATAAAAGAACTATGTCTCTAACTCATTAACATATATGCTTTGGTATAATGGCTACAAAGGAAAAGCAGGCAGGCAGGGAAGAAAGGAGGGAGGGAGGGAGGTTGTATGCCTTGCAGGCTGGAAATACCCATGTAGTTCTGTACCCCTTGAAATTACTTTTCTTTTAGATGCATGTATACAATAGCAGAGAAATAGAAGCATAGACAAAATTGCAATAGGAATCTTATAGTCATTACATTAATCACTATTTGTTAATGCTAGAATGTTACCTACGGGATATTTGAAAGTTGGCTTACAAATGACAGCCTTGCCACCAAATAAACTAATGTCTTTTTTTAACAGTCCTTCCTGATATTCAAAGTCTGTTTCCCTTTCTGAAGTTTCGTCATCACTGCTAATTCTATTTGTATACACAAGCACAAACATAAACCAATCACCCCCCATACTTGGTGTTTATAGTCCTTAGACACTCATGTCTGCCCTCCACTTGTTACTGATTGCATGTTACAACAGCTTGTGATCCTGATTGTCATGTTCTGTTGTTTCAAATTCTTTGTTTTATTGAAAACGAGTATCCATCTCAAAATTACAACCACGAATCTTTACACTGTGTTCTGTTATTTCTGAGTAAACTCAAGAAAATCAGAAAATTTATTCTGAAATTGTAATCAATTAAAATGCTACATCGTTACTTTATATAACTTGTTCCTACAAGATGTTCTGGAGGCTAAAACAATAAATGGGTTCAAAAAAATGCTAGACAAATTGATAGGTGATAAATCCATCAATGGCCTAAATTTAACATCCACTTCTGAAAGTCCCTATGTGAATGATTGCTGGAGTCCAAGATAGAGAATGAGGGCATAAATGGGTATCCAGAAGCTCAGAGAAGGATGATCTATATATGCCTATTTCTGGTACTGGGCAATTTTGAAGACATGTTAAATGTACTGTCTACTAGTTTTTGAGTACTCCAATATATGTATCTTGAGGTTTACTGTTTTTCACGTCCCTTTCAGCAAAAAATGGTGAATTTAAGTATGCAAAAAATGTATATGGTCAAATTTATAACAGAAAAACATAGCAGTTCTCACCACTTAATTTACATTATAGTTGCTGTGTCCTCTCCTTCCTTCAGTTAAATGAACTGTAATAATTTCAGCTGTCTGAATTCATAACTTCTTTTAATAACATAAACTGAAATGAATGCCAGTTTGCATTACCAGATGAGACAGGGAACTGAGGTGTCCCAGGAGTAAACTCACTGCCTCTTCAGTTGCCACAGTTACTGTGGATAAAGACCCTGAAAAAAAGGGGGTGAGCAGACAAGAGAGGATAGTAACAGCTCTACCTTCCTCATCTGAAATAGCACAAAGATGAAACTGCGCACACATTTAATGGCAGTTCATTTTGTGAATCCCCAATCAGACCCTGGGAGTTAGCCAGATGTTGGAGTTTCTACCCCTTTACTCCATTCAACATATTTTCATCATTTCTTCCCATACCCTATACACAAGTGGAAAACATTGGTAGTCTGGTTTGTTTTCTTTCTTTTCACAGTTTACGATCTTCCCATATATAACTGAGGATAGAAAGGTTGGATCGGGCTGGACTTCATTGTACATGTTCCTCTGTCACCAACATGTTTAGTTTCTCTGCAGAGTCTTCCATTCCACTGATTTTTTTTCACTGTTTTTACCTCACCAAAACTAACACCTTAGTTTTACATGATGCTTTGCATACTCTGCCCCTGAGTCTCCTCAATAAAACTAATATGGTTGTTTTTCATTACTGTTTCAGTGCCAAGTACATCACTGAACTATCCAAGCTTCTGTTAACTGATGCAATTTCTAGGCTTTTTAAATGAGAACAGGGCATAGAAAAAGAAGTTTTGGTTTTGTTTTTTTTTAATGACAGCCTCAGAAGTTTAGGATTTGGAATCAGTTTAATCTGCTTCTGAATAAACTCATATCATATACTCAAATAATAAACTCATTAAAATAAATTCATTTTAGCCAGCTGAAAGAGAAGATTTTTCTTTCACTGTAAGAGCATTTCAATTAATTGGAAGTAATGCATTATATATGTATTTAATTTAATGAAAGCCACTGTAGGTAAGAAGAGAACAGGACTGAGCAGGCATACCTTCTGCTTGATTCCAAAGTTACACTAAAGGCCAAATTAGTATATAAATATAGACTACCATGGTTTTCTGGTTCACCGATAATTACTTCCCATGGAAGAAAGAGAAAACTCACTTCACTCTCTTCTGTTTTTCCTGCAGAGAAAATCTCTGAGTACTATTTTGTCTCATTTCCCTCTCTCTCATTCAATATATCCATTATGAAACTCCTAAAACACTCAATTCCTGCTTCTCTGGCCAGGTTTCCTCCACCCTCCATATATTTTCTGTCTTTTTATATTATTTTTCATCTTTTTGTCTCTCCTTCAAGGTTCTCTAAAATTCTGTAATTGTATGGAAACCTGTACCATTTGGACAATAATACATAGCTTGAAGGACTATCTTTCTGAGGCAAAAAGATATAATTCAATTTCTGATATTAATCACATGTTCAAGAGTGCTGTAATCATAATACTGTCACTTGCTTGCTCAGATCATAGCTTTGTGACCTTCTATTTCTTCCCTAGGTGGAGCACATATGATTAAAAGCATATAATCTGTTGAAAATTTTACTGTCAGAGTACAAGTGCACATACAGTTTGTAAGTGACTGCTTCCATTCACGCTTTCACATCACACACAGTGTTCCCAAGCTGCTTCTAAATGTCATTCCATCTCCAGCTTTGCATTTCATTTTTGCTGGACATGTGAACCCAAAATATTAGCATGACAGGGAATTGCTGTCTGGCTCATTGCTTCCCACAGGAACCACAGTTCCACCTTTCTCTGCTCATTACCAAACCATGTATTGAGAAGACTGAAGATGTTATTACTTGGTGTTAGTAACACCAACCACAGTTTCAGTTTCATGGAAGACACATGAGTTGAAACTTTCAGCTTTAAATGAGTATGTGCATTTTACAAGTCTTTGAGGACAGGAAGAGAAAGAAGGAAGGATGAAAACATCAACAACCTCTAAAATTAACAGGAAAGGAATAACAAGGAACACAATGTGCCTTTAACATGGAATTAAAGGGCTAAATACATGCTCAAGGCATTTTTTAAAGGATTTTTTTCTGGAACCTGGTGCTTAGTTTTTCTTTATTTGTGAACTGAGTGCTGCCTACTGTGCTCGTAGGAGTAAATCACGGTAGGCAGGAAGTTCTAACACACTACAGTGTATTAAAGTAATATCAACAACAGCAAAATAATGTGGCAATATGGGAGCCTCAGCATGCATTCATGCCAAATGGCTCATGTTAAAATGGAAAACACAAAGATTATTTTTCAGTGACAAAAGAAAATCAATATTTAAAATCATTGCCAGTCATAGGGAACAGTGAGAGTAAGTGACAAAAGACCACAAAGGACCTTTGGGAATACTCAAAAGAAAAATGCAATAAATACAAAACCATTATACCAAAATAAAAGCCTCTTTGCCCCACATTAGGATAGATTTGCAAGTCAAAATCAGAAAGCATACTGATACTAAGTTTTCGTGTTGCCACTTCCAGCCACTCCTGAAAAACTAAAGAAAACTTTAGTTAGGTGTCTGAGTTAAAGGTCTTCAAAAACACCAGATTAATGCTCATCTTTCTTGTTCGTCTGTCATGGCTTAGTCTTACTTTTAACTACTGTGCTGCTGTATACAAGAACCCCTTGCAGATCTGAGATCTGTATGCACATACTGGCTCTGTTCCACCTGTCTGCCATGTGCCCAGTGGAACAGCAGGTGAGCTCCCAGGAGGGGGTACCCTGGCAGGCAGAGTGGCACTCACCTGCCCAGCAGTTTAGACATACCAAGGCACACTACCCACTAGACAAGATTCTAAAACTCCTTTGCAATCCCCTCTTTGCAGATCAGCTGTGCCAGAAGCATAAAGACATAGTTAGCCTGCTCATTCATTTCACCTAACTGAGCAGTTTGGTGCCAACACCACCACCTTTGTGTGAGACAAAGCCAGTTACAAAAGCTCTGCAGAGAGCCTATACAGTATCTCTGCCTGAATTCGTGTTTGTTCAGGAATAACACCAGACCTGCATTGCTCCACCTGCCATTGCAATATTCTACCTAGGCTAGCAGGGCCTGCCAGGCTGGAGCCCTTGACCTGGTCTGTAGGAGTAAGCATGGTTGCAAAAAGGCCAAGCTAGTAAAAACCAACAGATCCAGCTAGTACATGTGACATGTCTTCCAACACCTGTATTAGAGAGGTTTTTATGTTCCACACCACACATAAATTCTTCTTTCCTCCATCATTCCCCACTTCATAGAGCTGGATGTATCTTATCTGTCAACTTAGATAGCACAAGCCCATCTTATTGGAGTGCCTCTCAAGTAGTCAGTAGGTTTAAACACCACAGTAGCCCAATATGGGAGGGATAAGCTTTTCCATCATGAGGAAGGTAGACTAAAGGTAAGATACCTATGAAGTAGTTTTCTCAAGGTCTACAGAAACTTTGTGCTTGGCCAATAAATTGAACCCAGATCTCCAGAGTGCCTCTCCATTCCCTTAGCTGCAAAGATTTTTCTTTCCCAATGCACGGTATCATTTGTTGAGGAGGTAAATTCTAAATAACTCAATACACTCAGTAAGTGGAGTGTCACCAAAGCACAGACCCAGGTAACTGTTGAAACAGAATTTTTAATAATGTTCCCTTCATCTTTGGAGCAGTAATATTTACAGAGCTCAGACAGGAACTAATAAAACCAAACTTAATGCAAAATTTAATTGAAATGATACGGGGCAATAAGAGAGTCTTCACTATCTTTTTCTAAGAACTCCATCCTTCACAGGATATTGAATGAATATACTTAGCTAATAAAGGTTAGAAGAATGCATATTAATTGAATGTATCCTAAAGGCAGGATATATATTCTCCAATATGATTAACCCTTTCTTAGATTCAGATTTACGCATCGTGTTCTCCTTAAGGAACAAAACCCACCCAAACCCTTAGAAAATAACCACCACATCTCTCACTAGGGACATAATGCACAAAGAATGCCTTTAATATACTGCAAAGGCTTTAAACACATGAATTTTTTAGGAAGTCTATTTTCTTTTTATTTTGGATTATTAGAAGTGAAACAACAATGCATGGGGAAATTAATAAAGGTGTGTGTATTTATCCAGGCTTTGAGATTCTGCTTTCTTTGGTCTGTATTTTAGTCTATATTAAATAAGAATGAAGCCTATTTTGGGCACTATCCTAATAAAATATAGTATTTTAATGCGTTGTTTTCCTTTGGATTGCCTTCCTTGGTCTGGCATTCAGCAAGATCACAGATTACTGGAAAACTTACAGATTTTGCATAAAGGGATGAAAAAAGAGAATAAAACTGCTAGTTGTGTTGCAATTATAAAAAGTGGCAGCACCCACTGATGCACGAGGTTTATGTTCTCTGGAACATAATTCAGTGTGTTCATGTGATTCCTAGAATGGGCAAGAATGCAACACCATGGACAAAGGAAGACCAGATAAGTTAGACGCTATCTTAATTTTCATCTGGAGGAGTTTTCGCTGTGAGTTCAGCTACATTTTATCCACATATCTGAGACTGCTACTTAAGAACACCACCAATGATGTTCCTGTTGCTGTCAAAATCAATAATTAAATTTGGGAAGAGGAATTATCAGTTAAGATATATGCTATACTTAAATATATGGCAGTGGTTTGACAAAGCAGAGATATTTGAGAATGAACAGCTTGTGGAGGGTATGAAAGATGCTTGCCAGCTTAGTGTTCAGCAATGTACATGCTGCCAACAAGCACGCGTATTTTAGTTTATGCATTAAACCAGACATAACCAAAAGTGCCAGCAAACATCATGCTATCAGATTGCAATAGCAGATCTGGCTTTCTACTCTGAAGCATGTTTATGTCATCCAGAAGCAACATCATTTAACTTGCAATTAAAAATTTGAGCTGCTGTACAATGTGCTGTAATAAAAAGGGATTTATAAAAATATTACTTATCTTAGTCTGGATTTATTTAAACAATGAGGACAGAGTTTTACAAACTCACCTATATCCAAGTGAGAATATTAAATCTGGAAGTTTCAAACACTGTATGGCTTACTACCTATATGGTTCTTCCCCCTTCTGTGAGCCTATTTTCAAGATGGAACAACAGAAAGTAAGTGCTTTTGTGTTTATTATGATTAGTCATGCTACTTGGCATATGTTATTGTATTCTGCAGTTAATGTATAAGCATTTCTGTTGTGAATAACCTAGCAATGGAATAAGTGCATATGTAAAGTCTGAGAGATGAAATATAATTACTTACATTGTTTTATATTTTAAAAAATCTAAAAACTTTCTCTCATAAGCACAGAAAATAGAGCCTTTACAAGGAATGCATTTTTTAATGTCCTCCCTTTGGGTGTGGTGTATCTTTTTTTTGTTGATCTGTGATTTTTCAAGAACAAGCCTACACTGCAGAAAGTGATGGATTTAAATAAATTTATGACTAAAACTATTGTAGCTATTTTTCACCACAGTCTCCTTATACCAACATTTGAATGGTGCTGGTTACACACACTGATTTTCAAAAAGCAATGTCATACCTGTAGACATGCAGGAGCTCTGCCCTGGGGTTTATTCACATCAACAGCCACAAGCTGCCAACCTCCAGCAGCATCTTCATGAAACATCTTGAAAGGGAAAATTGTTGTCAGAAATGTTTTACGTGCCAATAAATACAAGTGAAATCTAATACATTTCCCTTAAGGACCTGCATACATTTTGATGATAGCTAGTTTAAAATAAGAGGGAAATGGTTCTTACTGCTACAGAAAAAAAGCAACATGCGCTTTTTCCAACATTAATAGATTCTGAATTTTACTCAGATAAAATCAAACACAGTATGTCTCTGTTAGTCCTAATGTAGAAACCAATTCAATTAATCTCTGATCGGTATCATTAGACAGTGGTACCTGATCAGAATAAATTCCTTACTAAGGTAAGCATATCCTGAGGAAACACACATACATTCTGACCAAAAAAATAAGTTTCATGGTGCATTTGTAAATAACAGACTACCTCATTTTTTTGTCTGGCAAGATTATTTTACACCAAGGATCAGACTTTGGGTTTGTTGCACTAATATGTATCAAGAATAGCTGTACAGGCCTTCTGTACCATTACCCAGAGCTTATAATTCCTGCAAACAGCTGAATGATATCTGGGCTCTAATGTTGTCAATGGACCTCTTGCCCACAGTGGTATTCGCATTTTACCGCTAACCTCTGGAAGTGCAGGTGTAGGTATTCTGTCTTTTTTTTTTTTCCCCCTCAGAAATAAGGACATAAACAGATGCAGACTGCTGGACATAAGGAACAGTGAGAAACCATGTCTGGGAGTGATTAACACTGTCATTGAAAATGTCCTTGGAAGAAAATGAATGGCTCTAGCATTTTGAATTGCCACCTGAGAGTCTGCACATACTACGAAATCAAGTGTGGCGAAGTTCCCACCCCACTCCCACTTCTTCCATGACACCCAACACCCAACCAAATTACCTTGAGAACACAGCCACAGCAGCAAGGCTGAAGCTTAAAAGCCATCCTGAGAGAAGTGCTCATTAGACTGGGGACAGTGTCACACAAACATGGTTATAATGCTGCTGAGTTGTTACGTAGCATCCCTGCAGCAGGAAGAGTTGCCAACTCAGATTAGCACTGAGTTACTTCTCTTTGTACTGTGCTTTAATGTGCAGTGCTAAAGTGTTTTACAAGAACCTCCTTTCATCCTTCTCCAGAGACCCCTCCCTTGACTTTAACTCTTGGACACTCCTTTTCTTTTGTATAGGACTAAGTTTTGGGAACAGTTCAATGATTTAAGAAGTGGACAAATGAAGAAGGATATTGTTGGTTTTTCTCAAAGTTATTTCATGCACAAAACCAGCAACGCTTTTAACTTTTGCCTGGTGCCTGCAATAAATTTTCCACCCTTCTCAATAAAGTAAAAAATAAACCACTTTTATAGTTCGGTAAGCTGGACTCCCTTTATGTCCCATTATGCCAGTGGCTCAAGGAACAAAGCAACCATTTGCTCTGCAGCTAACACAGTATTTTTATTTTGCATGATGCAATTTACATTCGACATGTCATATTCTTCAGCATGATGACATTATTTTGGGAATTTCTTTTTCCTTGAAATTCCTTAACGTTGGCTGCTTTTTGAATTTCCGCAGTTCCAGCTTCTAGTTCAGAGTATGTTGGTTAAGCCTATATGGCTCAGGAATTTCTCCCATGGGAGATGAAATGAACATTAAGTTCTTCAGCCTAAGTATGTGTCCTGTGGAAAAGCCCTTTCTTTTGCTAGATTTTAAATTGGTAAGACCAAGTCTGCTTTGACAAAGATATATATAGAATAAAAATTACTGCCACAAAGTCTATTTGAGGTTAAAAATGTAGCAGCAGGCAGAAAAAGACTAGATTTACATATGGATTACAGGAATAACCAAAGGAATATTAGAAAATATTTAATAAATAATTTTGAAACACTTAAATCCTCTGGCTTAAGAAAATAAATACACTTTAGCTATAGAAGTTAGAAAAATTTTCCTCAGGGGTATGTGTTTTATACCTGTCTTTCTAAGGGCTTTTTGCAGGCAGTTGGTAGTGGTTCCTCTTATATATGGCAAACTGCACTAGACAGAAAAAGCCTGGCCTTTTGTACATTCAGGATATATAGTATTATTGTTACAATAATGAGTGGGAGAATTTAAATCTCAACCCATTAGCCCTCGGTTTTCATACTGGGTCTTCCACACCAGGCAGCCCAAACGTAGCACCCTTCCTATCATGGTTTCTTCCTACCCATTATCTCATATTCAGGGTCTCACTTTCTGTGGCTACCTCAACTGCTAGTGTGGCTCTTTCATTGCCTCAGCACTTCATTCCTCATTGGTCTCAATATGCGTTTCCCAGTTCCAGGACCAGCTTCCCCAAACACTTCAGCTACTCTTTGACCTCTCTTCCAGCTACAGCTTGCAATTTCAGCTCTTCTTCCTTAGCACAGAAAGTGATGTTCAATAGCAAGCCTAATTCCAAACCCACCAATGACAGGATAAAAAAGCGTTATCCTACTTCATTAAAAGAAAATAAGAACATAGAGATAACATACCCAGCAACATAAAGAACCATATTAGTCTTCTCTATTATTCTTTTTTAAGAAAGCCTAGTTGGATAATACAACCTAGAATTTAATTTTATCTGACAAGTCATTTATCAACTTTAAAATATATGCAGTAACATGCAAAGTCAAATAGATCAGATAAAATAACAATTAATAGGAATCTGGGGCTTATTATTCATTCATAAACTAAACCAAATCAAGTCCCCAGAGAATCTCAGTATCTCAGGTGCTTCACCTGGGTGGTGGCAGTTGAAGTAGTACTGCTCCTGGACCCCCACATCTGCTGGAACTGCACTCTAATTTCTGCAAATGTTTCAATGATGACTGCGATGAAAACATTCTGAAAAAAGAACAAGAAAGAATGGCTGACGGAAAGCTCAGCAAGCAGAAAAGAGAAGAAAATTCATTCTAATATGATTTACATGTCAGACAGGTTTAAAAAGTGATGTTTTTCAGTACCTTAACAAGCCAGGCCAGAAAGAAAATTAATGTGATGAAATAGAAATATGAACGCCATCGGGGAAAACTGTCGATTGCTCGGTACATAAGGAACACCCAGCCTTCCTGAGAAGCAGCTTCGTAAACAGTAAATATGCTTGTGCCTGTCAGAGGAAAAATGAAAATGTTTGGCATTAAGACTCCCTGAAAGTTTTCAATATCAACAAACAATAATCTTTTCTCTATCTTATTTCCCTTTTTTCTAAAGGGTATCATGTCTCCTCCTTCAAACAGATGTTTTTCAGGTGCATTTCCATGTTTCTTCCTTTTGCAACTGAACGTGAATTGGTTTTGTATCAGACCAGACTGACTCTTCCTAGACACATGTGCGTAATCATTTAGATGGGTTCACTGGAAGTGTGTAAATGTCTCCAAAAGCAAAATTTGTCCCATTATGTGACTTCTGCAGCGTCCAAGAGAAAAGGCAGTTTTAATTAAAACTATCAGGACCAACATTCAGTAAGTAAAAAAAAAAAAAAATCACCATTGATATCAGCAACACTGAGTGAGCAGCAGTACACACAGAAGGTGTCCAACACTACCAAGCACTACAACAAGCTACTTAAGCTACTTGTTAAGCATCTACAACAAGCTACCAAACAATTTTAAAATTCAGGCAGGTAGTCAGGGTAGCTGCATTAACTTACATGTCCTGCCTTAAAAAAGTTAAAAGCATTTTTAGTTGAATTTCCCATATCACTCAGGGGAGCGGGGGAGAAGATCAAAGACAAGTTATGAGGGGTTTATGTTTTATTCAAAATCCACTTTTGAATAAAAGCTATTAAGTCACTCATTTTAAACATAAGATCCAAAGTCATCCTAATGTCTGAGTGATCGCATGCTTCAGTCAGCTCCCCCTTCCTCCTGATCTCTCCAATGAAAGCTTCAAAATATAGACTGTGGTTAGGGCTCGTACGGCATTCTTGTTAGAAGCAGGTTTTTTTGTTCCAAGAAGGAACACAAACTGTGAAATTAAACCGTAAAATCTCACAAACTGCTGTGAAATCATGGAATTGTCCTACAGCCACCTGATAGCTCTGCTCCGCTACTGCTTCGTTTCATGAAACATCCTGGATAAAAAGAGGGAGCATGAGGAGTATTGCCCTTAGCAAAACCATAGCAGCTGCTAGCAACGTACAGGTAGTAGGCATGAGCCAGCCAATCATCTGATGCTGTTCACAGAGACAGGAGTGGCTCTAGTCAGAAATTCCCAAGTCCAGGAGTTTCCCAAAAATCACACCAGCCTGTAAGGAGCTCTGCGCTGCTGTTCTCCCACTGAATTTGCAGCATTTACATCCTTTCATCTGCTAACACAGGCAGGATGAACCTGGAAGTGGTTTTGCCTTAGTGAGTCCCTTTTGTGGATAAATGTTCACTGGTAAGAGGAGACGGGGATGAATGAATTTTTTTCTGTATAATCTCGTTCCTTTGATATGTGGGTGTTGAATAGTTAACATGGTTATGGTGGCTAGGCAAAAATGTTAATCCTTTCCCTTAATTTTTCTGGTTATTGGATTCCTTCCTATTTAGTGTACATGGTTCTCAGGACCAAGGGGCAAAAATAAAAATAAAAGAAAAGATAAAATATTCAAGCACAGATGATAGCAACCCCCTTTCTATTTCTTCAGAGAAGACAGTGGTCTTTGTCAATACTAAAATATACATCAGTGATTACTTCATGAGTATTTTGCATTTCAAAAAAATCATAAAGTAATGGTTCAACTATCTAATATTATACTGTTGCTGATTAAATGATTGAACAAAACAGTGCTGTTGAGGGCAGCCAGAGATTAAGGAAAAAAAAGGAATCTATTAAAAGTTGCTGGCTAGGAAATTGTCATTACGCATTACCAATGCGAAAGTCACAGTGAAGATTAGTAAAAAAGAGGGGATGTCATGCAAAGTATTTATAACACATACACTGGGCCATCTGCCATTCACAGCAATACTGTGAATGGACAAAAACACACAATTAACCCAACTAAAATAATATGTGTTCGTCTGTGACACTAAAGTAAAAATATGTCTTGCGTATAATTGGTACAGGTGTTCTTAAGGCTATTAGAAAGCAATCACCACTAAGAATATACATTCTTACTTAACGTATGTGACTAGAAGTAATAAAGCTTTCAATACTGATGCCAGGAACCATGCTGTTAACTACCTCTGTAAATACTGAATAAAGGCATGACAGAAAGGGTTCCAACACCATGAAATACTTTGCTTTCAAAAAGAAGAGTAATTTTTAGTTAACATCTGCCTTATTGCATATTTTTGCTCTTCTAAGGGTTGCATTTATAGACAATCAACAACCAATTCTATTTTTCTGAGCATGTCTTTAATATCCAACGACATCTTCCTAAAGCCAATGTGTAAACTATTAAAAAGACTTTTGCTGCAGCATGCTCTGTTTTTTTCACGATGTTCAAAGCTACAGAGAGGGAGGGAAATGATCAAATTTTAAGTGATGGTGGGATACAGCACAAAAAACCACACATGGCAATGCTGTCATGTATGAAACCAAACTTATGCCCTTTAGATAAAATGGAAAAATTCTCCTTTTCCACAGATGTTGGTGTTCTGTCTATCACTGACACTGTTGTCTTCTACTAGGTCAGAAGGCTTAAGTCTGGACCACATGGTGCTAAGAGCCCCATGATTAGGGCACATGAGAGCATAGGACCTCCCATAGTGTGCGTAAGAAAAGTAGCAATATGGGTGGCAGGGGGAACAAGAGCTTGAAAACTTGCACAACGTGGCTATTCAGATACACAACAGGCCACAGATACTTCAGAGTGTAGTAATATCTTGTTAGCGTCCTGAACATCAAGATTCATGCAATCTCTCTACAGGCATCAGTGAGCCACTGCAGTCATGAAAAAGCTTTGAACTGTGAAGAGGGTTAAACACATGACTATAATGACATTACTCATCAGTTTAGGCAAGCTGGCACATGTAATGTGCTGAATTTGGAAGTAGAATTTCAACATCTGCATCTAGAATATTGTTAAATGTTAGTAAATAAAAATATCTAGACAATATTTATATTAATTTTCCTATTTGTTTCAGTAGATGGCTATACCTTGGTGGAAAAAAAGCTTAAAGTCATTCAGGAGGAATGTTCTGATGACAACAGAAGTAAAATAAAGGCATATACTTTGAATTTTTTTTGTTTCAGTGCTTTCGTTTGAACTTATTTAATGAATTCCACATTTTGATGTTACCATAAAACAACTCCTTTAACCATGCTGATGGTTAACCAAAACAAGGAAGGAAAACATTTCTCAATACACAGATTAAAACTAAATAAATCAATATCATAATCTGCATGAGTCTCAAAAGACTGCTTTTATGCAACCAATAAACACTGTTACCTTTGGAAATGTTTTACAACTACATGGTCATTATCAAAAACAAAAGGAAAAAAAAGCCCAGAAAATGAAAGACTGAGTGAAGTACAGGAGAAGAGACTGAATCTTGCTTAACTTATGTAATATTTTCACTTGCTTCATACCACATAGAAGAAAAGATAACAGAGACAAAGTGTCTCCCCAATAATAATGCGTGTTTAGGTATATGGGCATGCAGCACTGAAATGCAGGGCAGTTATGTCTTCTTCAATACATGTTTCACCAGATAGGATGCCTGACAGGGCATGGAGGAAGTAGCTCCTTTTAACACCTAACTTATTATAACAAAAGAAAATTCTACTCATTTCCACACCTAGTCAGGGAGCAAGGACACCTGTCTTTTCTACAGATGAATAGAGTACCAGGTTAAAAATAATTGTAAGAGCCAGAACACATAGGTGATGATTTTCCACAGGGGAGTGAAAAAAGCTATCATGCCCGAACCCTATCTTTTAAATACCTAAGATATATGGAAAGCATTTATTTAAGAAAAAATCTCAGCTGACAGAAGAACAATAGTATCATTATGCAGGGATGCTAGTGTATTTTATATTTATGCATATTTCACAAACATACAGGATTTCCTGCTTGTTTCTGGCTTCTGTGACACCACCATGCCCTGTGACATCAGCTCTTGCTATAATCAGCTCATTCTGTGAATGGACATCACGGAAAAGGGAGTGCACTGAATAATGCTGTAATTTTATAACTGCAGAATTAAAGGAGCAGAGATAAAGGTCACACGGAAAATTCACTAAGTCTGGAAACAGAACGCTTTCCTCCTAACCGTTACATTCTTGCTTCTTGATTCAAAATCCCATAGTATTTGAGGAAGTGAATGAACAGGGTCAAAGTATTGTCCTTTATGAGTAAGTTTGTGCTATGTGATTTGTAGCTACTCCAAGCGAAAAACAAAAAAGAAAAACTGAACTTAGGCATGCCATTAACTCCAGCATTTTCTGCATGCGTAATCTGTGTTTATTGACTACCCTTGGCTTACCACGTTAGGGTTCTCTCAGTTTTCTTATGGCTGCTGTGAAGCTGCTGAGAAAGAAAATCTACAGGAGAGCCACTTTATGTAAAAAAAGAAGGATAAAATTTTGGGTTTGTAATTTTTTCTTCTTAATCAGGAATTATTCAGGCAAGTAAAAAAGCATGCGCTGTTACTAAAAGCTTAAAATACTACTACGATCATCCGTAAAATGCCTCAGATGCCAGCCAGTGCCAGGCTCCTTTTCCTTACTCATGAGTAGCCACTAGGTGGCGATCGTGCACCTCGGGCACATCTGGAACATCAGGCAGGGAGGGGCTGCCACCACGGGGAGCGCAGGCTGATAACCGCCCGGTAGGCTGGCAAAAGGATTGATTTTTCTATTTCGCGGCAAGACTAAGCAGCCTTCTAGCAGGTGCTGCTGTCTAAATTAACTCTATTTGTGGTGCTGAATATGGAAAGGTAGCCTGCCTTAAGGTGGGTTTGTGAATGTTATGTCCAGAAAGAAATGACCTCTTGCTTACCTATAGAAATTTTATCATCAGCCTTGCTTCTGTCCCTGCTCACTTTCACTGATAAAATCACGAAGCTGAATGTTGCTGCAAGGCACGGATATTCCCACTGAACAGTCATCTTTTAATTTAATTCATATCTTTCAGTATCAGGATGTTTGTAAAACATTGCAATGCAGTCAGGATTTTCCAGCTGTCTTATACTGTTGCTTTAGTGAAAATAGAAGGGAACAAAAATTACCCAGAAATGCAAGGACAAAGTTGTTAGCACTTCTGGGAAGCAGCTGGTAGATACCACTGAAATAAACAAAAAGATCAACTCTTGAACAGCTTCATGGGGTTTCTTCCCTGTCTCTGAGTGAGCGATCCAGTTTATTTTACTCCCCCAAACCAACTTTGCCAGCCAGCAGAAATGAGAAAAAGAAGAAAAGTAAAATATGCCAGTGCTCTGCTCTGCCACTGAAACCTCAAACCCCAGCGTCACTTTCCTGTGACTGAGCTGTGGAAAAGGCAGCAAAACAGAAACTGTGCAGAGGACTGATTTACAACAGCAGAAAAAACACATTGCCCGTCTGAGCACAGTGTCTTAACCCTTGTTAAGTGTAATGAATCCAAACATACAGTAGTGATGTGTAATTGATTCTTCATTTTAAAAATCTGCTCCCTTACGAGAAGATGAAGCCTTTATGTATGAGAAAAGACTACATACTGAGACTGTACACATACAACCTCCAATAAGGAGACAAAGAAACGTCACAAATGTAAGTGCTAAGATCAATGCAATTTGTTTTACAGACTTACTAATGGGGAGACAGAAAGTCAGCCACTTTCCGAAAAAATGTTGATGGACTGTAGCACTGTTTACAAGTATTTTAGAAACTTGCTCGCTATTCAGAAGTGTTGTCTTACAATGTCGATGCAGCCATGTTGGCACATGTATTGACTGCACAGGGTAAACAGGAGCACGGCAGTTCATGCTTAGTTACACCATTAGTGTCCCGCATGCAATAGTGCTTGTCCTCCCTGAGGTAATGTTTTATGCTTTAAAAAGAGAAGTCTGTTTTACATTTGTGAACAAGTCCCATGGTATAAACAAAGACCAACATTCTTCAAAATGTCTTTAGGTATGCATATTTATGGATATTTAGCCAGACTAGCATTTATATTTGCTTTTCTTTAATACTTTTTTGATTAAAATGCTCCTCAGCTAAACGTTCAAAAATAGCTTAGCAAACAGAGGTCCAAAATGTTAGCAGAGCTCTTAAGCTGGCTTTACGTGCATAAATACTGTCTGTTTTTTCCTTTTTGCCATTGCAGGGCTGTAGTGCTAACATACACTCTCTCCTACATCTGCTTTTTTTAAGTGTGTGGCAACTTTACAAAATTTACTGGCAGTTGATGAGAATCAAGGAAATACTGAGCTGTGAATTGTTCACACCTCACACACCACTACCTGGAAGCTCTGCAGCACAGTCAACAACTCCCACCTCTCCTTATCCCTCAAGAGTATTTTAAGGACTTGGATCTCTGGGCTTCCATTCTCAACAGAACAGGCAGAGCTTCAGGCTGGAGTCTGAAAGCAGGACACTGCTATAGCTGTACTTTTCCTAATCAGAGAATCAAACTAATAATACTCACTTTTCAGATCTAGAGACCAAGAATACCGAAATCCCTAGGCTTTGGTTTTAAAAGCAATAAACACTGTGAATATGGGCCTGCCACCACCTCAGTCTTTCCAATGAAACGTCTCTGATTTGAAGCACAGTCATAGTAGAGTAAATGACTGCTACAGTAAATGTTATGACAAAACTGTGTAATACAAAAAAATGTTGAAGAAACTCTATAATTTATATTAACTTACTCCTTTGAAAATAAGCCGTCTTTTTATAGGACTGTTATGTCCTCTTTTAAAATACATTACTATATAGATGCCTTTAAAACCATACAGTAAAACTGACAGTCCAGAAATCAAACATTCAGAAATTCACACAAATAGTTACATTTAAAATTTAATGAACACTTTAAGGGTTATCCTATTAAAAAGATAAACTTAAGGCAGGTTCTTAGTACAGATATTATGTATTTGGGTTGTCATTCAGCCATATATTAAACATCGGGAATGACTGTTAAAATCAAGGCAGTGATGGATCCCTTTGTTAGAGAGAAAACAAAGTATGCAAATCTTTCTTGACACAAGGCATGTAAATTCAGCATTGAATTGCATACACTGTCAATCAAAACACTTGCTGCATCAACTTTCCCAATAGCCATAGACAGAGCAATCTAATTCATTTTAGATGCAGTCATGAAACAGCAAAGCTAGCATACATCATGGAGTCAACTAATTTGCTTAATTAATAAAAAATGTATCTGCTTCGTATGAAAGGAGTATGGAAGAACAAAACCATAAAACACATTCACATAGTTACATTTCTGTATCTAGAGTGACCATGATGATACTTTTCCTGGTTTTGGCTGAAATACAGTTAATTTTCTTCCTAGTATAGTGCTGTGTTTTGGATTTAGGAGAAAATATTGTTGATAAGACACTGGTGTTTTAGTTGTTGCAGAGCAGGGCTTACACAGAGTCAAGAACTTTTCCGCTTCTCACCCCATCCCACCAGCGAGCAGGCTGGCGGGGCACAAGGGGCTGGGAGGGGGCACAGCCGGGACAGCTGGCCCCAACTGACCAGAGGGACATCCCATACCGTATGGTGTCATGTTCAGCGTATAAACAAAGGGGAAAGCTGCTGGGGCCACTGCTCAGGAACTGGCTGGGCATCAGTCAGTTAGTGGTGAGCAATTGTTTTGCATTTGCATCACTTGTTTCTCTTGGGTTTTATTTCTCTCTCCTTTTGTTATTTTCCTTTTCATTACAACTTCTTCTATTTTTTAGTTTTATTTTTTTCAATTATTAAATTGTTCTTATCTCAACCAATGAGCTGTCTTAACTTTCACCCTTCTGATTCTCTCCCTCGTCCCACTGTGGGGAGCGGGGAGGAGGGGCGCAGTGAGCAAGCAGCTGTGTGGGGCTTAGTTGCTGGCTGGGGTTAAACCCCAATGATACTTTACCCTAAAGCAGAGATAATTAGGCAGCATGACTGTAAGCTTTACCATGAGAGACCATTTCATCAAGTCTTGAGTCTGGTCAGCTAGTATCAACTGTCTTGAAAGCAAGAAAATTGTGGAGTTAGAAAAAATGTGCTAACAGAAAAGATGCCGGAGCTTCTAAGAATATACATTAGTGATTCAGCTGAGCAGAAGATTAACTGGGAGACCTGGAATTGCATAAAGATCATAAAATTTTATGCATATTGGGAAATACAGATACTGCCTGACCTAAATGAGGCATCTGCAGTGTGATATTTATATTGGCAAGAACTGAACAATCAGAGAGGTTGAAAAAGTCTTACAGGAAAAAACAGGCTAGCACAGTCCATTAAGAAAAAAAGGATCATGTCCCAAAAGTGCTAAGAAAGACCTTGCAAGTGATTTTCAAACCCGGAAGACCATATCTTATTTGACCTCCACAACAATGCGTTTCCTTATTTCCAGTTGCAGTGCAACCCTTTCATTCTGAAGTTTCAAATGGTCCAATCAATCAGCAACTAAAAAAAAAACCCAACAGCACAAATATGTAACAAAGGGAAGAACCTCCTTGACCCAGCAGAGTTTTAAGAGACAGAAGAGGGCTGAAGAGAGCTTGACATTCACTTGACAAGAAGCCACACTGGTGACTGTGTGTGGGAAGTGGTTGCTCAGTCCGATTATGAGAAATAGCAGGTTATGTACAGTGGTAGACAGGAAGGTATTCAAGGAGGATATTCCACAGTATATCATTTCAATAGCTTAAGAAAGGTTTTTTGGTTTGTGGGGGGGGGGGGTGTTTGTGGGTTTTTTGTGTTGTTTTGTGGGGTTTTTTTTACTGTAGGGTAGGAGATACAACAGTTTAAGGGAACCTAGACAACCAAAGCTGATGCTCTGCCCTAATGCTTCATTTCAGTTTCATGCAGTTCCTCTGGGTATCACTTGTGAATTGCAGGCACTTCTTTGAGGATGTGCTCCTTAAACTAAGAGATCAGCCCCTTCCTCTTCCATGGATAACATTTTCAAAGGCAGTTGCATGAAATTTTATCCCTCCTGCAATCAGTGGTAAAACTGCTGTCATCTTTCATAAGATGTTTTCAAAAATCCCTCCCCAAAGCATCCTAATTTAATTTGCTCCAGCTATAGCGTATGCGAACAAGACTTTACTCTTTTCTGTATAAAAGTTTCACCTAAGAACAACGGTAGAAAATCCCAACTAGCAAGACCTGCTGAGTATTCAGTGACCAGGAATAAAGACAGCAGCGACACTTAGCTCAATGTGTTTCTGTAAGAAAAAACCAGACGGTAAAGCTGGCCAAGGAAACATTATAAAACAGACACATGTTAGAAATCTCCTTAGCCTCCACACATCTGAATAACAGGAGCAAATACACAATGCCAAAGGCATCCTAAGAGACTAGTCTAATGGAAGAGACAAAATCTTCCTTTCCTGAATGGGAGAAAGGAGCTCTATGATTGACTGTTACAAGAAAACCCAAATGACATACTCAGTGACCTGTTAGCTATTAATAAATTAAGTACTCCCCAGTACCTGTTACGTGCCCCTAGAAGTAAAATAATTTACCTACTCTGTTTATGTGAGGCAGAGGTTTGCCCTCTTGCCTAATACGCACAGTTAGGGAGCAGGCAGAAACAGGGAGAAGTGGTTTAGTGTGCTAACAGCTCACTAAACCCCACACCATCTTTGTCAAGTGTATTTTTAATTCAATTTCAGAGATGGCTGTGCTAAGCTAGAGACTCTAAGACCTTCCTCAAACAGCAACACCATCAATGTCTCAGATGAGACAATCTTAAAGATTTCTAATTTTAAAAGAGCTGGGTGTCAAAAGAGAAAGAACCTGATTTTTTAAAATAGAAAACCATACACAGATGTCAGCAAATTAAGACTTTATTTTTTTCCCTCTCCTTTAGAAAATGAAAATTGGAGTTGAAAAGAAAACCAATTTTTGTAACATCTGACTTCTTTTATTCTTGACTGTCTTAAAAGAAAGTGTTTGCATGACCGGAGATCTACTGGTTATCAAAAGAATTCTTGGAAGACTAGCACTAACAGACTAAGCAGCTGGCAGGTTTATTTGGAGATGAAAATCAAAACCTTTGGCAAGAAAAGCTGTATAAACAGCCAGATATTTTTTTAGGAGAAAGAATGTTCAAAGTCTTAATACACTCTGTTTAAACCTTGTTTTCAATATTATCTCCTTCTGCAGAAATCCTTTCTGATCTTTCTGTGATACTGAAGATAGTTCCGCACACCCATAACAGAAATTTCCTGGATTTCTCACTATCAAATCAACGATTATTTTCTCACATATGCCCTCTCTTTTTTCTCAGCATGAAGTTTACCTGCAAAGATGTCTATTCTTTCTATAGGTGTGTGTCAACTCTGTGCTTTGACTCAAAGCTGCTTTAATTTCTTATAGACCTATGATATTTAACATATTTTTCTTCAAAGTCAAAGCTTTTTGCCAAAGTGGAAAATGTGGCATTTTGTACTGAGCCACATGAACATGTGGTTTGAAAAAAAGTACTGTGCATGATTTGTGCATGAAAAAAAAAAAAAGTTTTGGCATCGCTCAGTGAAGCAATTTCCCAAGAAATACAGATCAGACCTACTCCCAGTATTTTTTTATCAAAGGATGAGCTGAACAACCTCATTTTCCATATGAAAATAATTTCCAGTTGGTGAAATGAAATCAGAGCTTTTAGATCTGAAGGCACAAACAAGTGATATGCATAAATTTGGGGATGACTTTCTGCATGCTATTTACTTCACAGGGACTACCTCTTTGGCTACTCGTCACCTTAAAAAAAGACCTTTGGAAGTCTATCCACTCTCTTCCCTGAAGTCAAAGGCACCTCTAATTATTTACCACTTACTTAGGAATAAAAGCATACAGACAGTTAGTTATTGCTGGACATCATAAACACAAAGTAACGTGCTTGCAGGTCCTACCATAGCTTGGGTAGAATTTTATATTGTTACATCATGTCCCCATATTTTTCAGAACAGGAAACAAATCCTGATTCTAACTTGGAAGTTCTGCCAGCATATTTATATAATATTTTTGAAGAGAAAACTATGTTCACAGTTTTAAAATCCCACTGCCCAAAGTCAGGCACATGAGCTGATGTTCACATAGCTGGATATAGTCTGATTCTTTGAGATGCTGAAGGAGGCAAGTTCAAAATTTTCAGTCCTGGCCTGAATGCTAGTGCTTGAAGCCAAAGGGAATTTTATCATTCCTTTAGTAGAAAAAAAGTTGTATTTATAGGTCTGAGATTCTACCACGTAAGTCCCCGCAAAACATAAAAGATGTTGGGAAAACAGTATATTTGATCAATATGTTGCTTTCAAAACACTTATTAAATTGCCTGCCACACTAAAAATAAGCTAGAGATTGATATTGTAAGGTGTAATCAAGAAAAGAAAGCCACCTGTTTCCAGACCCATTCGTTTTACAGCATCTGGGAGATGGGCTTCTTAAATGAAGACAAATGCAACAGAGAATCTCAAAATATGTCTGCTTCTGAACCTGACCATGAGGCACACCTGTGGTGCCCTGGCATTAAAACTCTTTCCAGTGACCTTCCTAAAGAACTTGTAAAAGTACCAACTAAACGCTGTTAGCAGGATTCATGTGCTCAGGTCAGAAATAATTGAAATAGATGGGAAACAACTGCTAGCAGGCAATAGTAAGCACTGGAATAACCGAGAGGACTGCAGAATTTGTCTCCCTGGTGCTCTTCAAGAATACATCAGATAAGCATCTATAAGGAATGATGTAAGTAGAGGTCACTTAATCTTGGGAGTGGTGAGGCAATGAGCCTGGCCTTCAAAAAGATATCCTTTTGAAGCTTATACTAGTTTTCTCCAATTTTACAGCATTAAAGAATTCTGTAAAGCCAGCACAGCGTCTTATCATTACTAGTTACAAAAAGAATAGTATTAACATGCATAAAGTAATCTGTGTTTGTTTAGGCTGCACATAGACACTACCTTTCCCAACTACTGCATGTAGATACTACAAAGAAAGAGTTCAGTGTATGAAAAACACCTTACATTACAGTTTTGCCTGGAAAACTGTTGTAGGAGTGATGGTGCAGAGCCAAGTTCTGCTGTTTCTGAACCAGCTAAATCATATACTTCAGCACAAAGCCCTTTTTCTTTCTCCTTCCATAAAGGAAGCATTGATGAGTCATAGATGGTATGTAGATCTAAATTCTGTAAAATAATAGATGTAAAGTAACACTGTGAATAAATAAAATGTCACTCAGGACATGTTTTGATGATAATTTAACTCTGTCTGTAATGCTCTGAATACTGTGTTAAAAGCACCACAACCACATGACACAAAGTACTGATTTACTACAATCTGACTCTGCCCCTTACAAAATACCCTTTTTCTGAGGGCTTCACTTTGTACTGAAATGTTGCACACTGCAACTTGTATTGTCTGTCTTCACCTTTAACTTGTGCCACAGTAGGTATTGTCCACCCTTCTACCTCCAGCATCGAGTTGGCCCTAAGCTGGTACAGTTTCAGTACCAAGTGCCTCCCTCAGTGACTCTGACAGTAACACATTCATTCATTTACTCTGCCTCGTCCTGATCAGTCTCTACCGCAGGTCTTAACATGTCAAACAACAGCCTGAGTCCAGTGCAAAGCAGCACTTCTGCGAGCACTTATGCAGACAAATAAACAGCTCCTGTTCCTTGGTGTTATCTTCCTATGGATGTGCCTGTACCAAGTGTAGCTCCCTCCAGCCCATACATACCTTCAGTACTACTCCAAATAGGCTCACGTTTTCAGCATCTTCCACAGGCTGACATTCCCTCGTGCTATACGTACCTTCAATACTGGGTTATAAAATCACATCCCTGGTGGGCTGTGACACCAGGGAAATGCTCTCACGGGAACCTCAGGCTGAAAAATCCCACATTTCTGAGTTACGTTTTGGGGCCACAGGGGTGACTCGTGGGGTCCAGCGGAGATCAAAACCAACCTCTGTACATACGGAAACACAGCCACTCTGCTCTAGAAGGGACCAGGCCTGAGCAGTGTGAACACAAGTCAGTCTATATCACATTGCTTGTAGACCAAAGACCAATGCCAAGCAGATGATTTTACCAGCGCAAATCCCACCTTTGACTCAATTCTGTAGTTCACACATTTTTACAGTATATGGCTCAGCAGCACTATGCATCAGAAAGATACACAGCCAAATATCTTAAGTGCAAATACAACCTCTGTTAGTAGGAAGTTCCAAAGTTCAGGTTGCCAAAAAATGAAAAAAATCAGGAGGTAAATATCACTAAGCACTTGTCTGTGACCATAAAGAAAGACAAAGCTAATACTGGCATTGAAACAAGTAGCCATGAACATGAGATAGGCTGATTTTAGGCATTTTCTAATTATCAGAGAAATGAAGTCCTGAAAGAGTTTTTCATCGTGTTTTGCCTATTCTGTTCCTAAGTTTTCTAAGTTGGGACTTCATACTTTTATGAACAACGGATATTGCACAGTTTCCTATGGTCACAAGAAGACGTGGAGAAGAGCATCATCAAGGTTCCTTCCAGCTGAAAACCAATGTTTCATCAGTAAATGTGAAGATAAAGGCCCCAAACAAAACCCTACTAAGTCCAATAGAGTCCAGTTGTTTTAAATAACACAGACTTAATCCTCAAGAAGCAAACAGTACAAAAACATTAGTAATTTAATTTTCATTGGCTTCCTGATGGAGGAAATTTCTAAGAATGTTTTTAATGAATTATACAGGAAGGATTAACGCTCTGTCTGTTCTGGAAGTTCTCAGAATGTGGCTGATTTTCGAAGTACTGCACAACAGCTAGGGGAGGTCATTCTTTGGCACAGAGTCTGGGTTTGTTACAAAACACACGTTTACCTTGCACTGCATTGAAATTCTCCAGTGAAAACTCGTTTCCTAAGTTGTACCTTCTCCATTGCGCCTGAGGATACTGTGGACATAGCTGCAATCCTGCATTTGTCATCAGTAAGTGAATTGCATA
The DNA here is from genome assembly GCF_023634155.1 of Falco peregrinus. Classification (NCBI taxonomy): domain Eukaryota; kingdom Metazoa; phylum Chordata; class Aves; order Falconiformes; family Falconidae; genus Falco; species Falco peregrinus. Next base: position 63,730,406 of record NC_073724.1, on the reverse strand, counting down.
CAAAATTAACAATATCCTCATATTTTGGTAAAAAATGTTGACTACAGCAGCCCTAACCATTTTAACACTCTAAAACCTGCTGTTAGCATAGTGGGTCAAATCTACTGATGACTCTAACATTTAACAGAAAAGACAGACTGCTTAAGGACCAGAAGGAACTAAACATGCATTTAGAAAAAAAAACAAAAGAAGTCATAGCTCTTGGAGATACCAAGTCTGCACATCCATGAAAGCACGTGGATTTCATAGCACTTCCAAGGAATGAATGAAATCAGAAAGCATCTGGAAAAAGACAAGCTGATGGAGACTAGCTAGTTTGGTATGACATAAAGCATCATATCTGACAAATCTGGCAAAATATTTGAGAAGAGAATATATAGAAAACAGATAGGTGTGAAGCAACTAACCATCTATGTTGATTAAGTTTAAGACACTTGTGAAACTACTGTAGAGAGCAGGTTAACCACAGTTCAAGTAAATGCACAGTAGAAGCAGCATTCTTCACTGGATAAAAGACCAGGTAAAAGACTGCAAAGACTAATCTGATTGTGAAATAATCATACACATCTGTTAAATTAATCCTACAAGCTTCCCAGAGCAACTATTCAAAACCAGTATTCTCCTCTGATACTCCAAACTCTCTTCAGAACTTCTCTTTGTGCTCGAATGACTGCAGCCAATATCCTTAGCTATTTTCAGGGCATTTACCATCTTGCTATGTGAGTATCAGTGATATATATATCCATGGCTATGGTATAATAATGGTAGAATGCTGACTTTTTAAATGGTTTCTGCAGTATGCAATTTCCATTCATTGCTACTACCGCTCCATAAATCACCATTATTGATCCATAGTTCTGTATCAGACATGAAGAACAAAAAGAATCCAGGTTACAGCAGAATCATGATTTTACATGAAATAAAAAAAAAAAAAAAAAAAAAAAGGAAAAAGAAAACAAAGACAGCATTTGTTCTGGAGAAAAAGATTAAAGCTTTTTTTTTTGAGATGATGATAGACATATTTAATTGCCACTTAACCTCAGAATCCTAAGTAAAATGCCTAAAACCAGCAGATGAAAAACAAATGTAAGAAAATATTCATATGTAGGCTATAGCAAAGTTGGCTGATACAGAAGGATATGCAAGTAGTATACATACCAGTACAAAACCCATACAAAACCTGCCACAGGCAGGTAATTAGGAGAAAATAATACCACAGTTTATCAGAAAAGACATACAGAAGTCCTGTTGTGACTAATCTATTTTATTTGAATTTGTCAGCCCCTGGGTAACTTCTTTCAAGATGAATCAGCTCTATATAGGGTCAGCTCCTCGAGAAATAGAACAGATTTCTGAAGTTTTCATCTGGCACATGTTACCACAGAGCATCTATGCTCTACGAATGGTTAGACATCACTGTTACAGTGGTGACTGACGAGGTCTTCTGGCAGAAAATTTGCTAACAGTTTTCACTTCTTTTGAATTCTATGCAACAAATAATTTTAATTCTTTCAGTGTCCTTAATTAAAAAAGTATATAGCTGATCTCATTGTAGCTGTTTAAATTAAGTAGCAACACTGGGAGATTAGTTACTGCAATCCTGTTCACAGTGGAAGAAAAAGGTGATACTGTTGTGTGGTTTACTGATTTTCAGATGTGAACCGAGAGTCTTAAGTTGAATGTTCATGCTAACTACCTAATCTTAGGAGGCATAAACTGTGGTCAAAAGTGCTAATCGTTATGTACTCTCTAGTCAAAGGTGACAGTAGTACCGATTTGTTGGAAAAGCAGAGGATAACCTTCTAAAGGATTTTTTGCATGAGAATGGAAAATGCCGACTGCAGTATGAGAGAAGATGTATCTTGACAATTCCCAAGATGACACCTTCACTGGAGATGGAATAGCATGTCTCCAAAAAGTCTTACATTCTGCTGAATATTAAAGAGAACCTTCAAAGCAGCTTGTACCATTGAAGAGTGTCCACTGAAAATATCTGTAGAGATTTTAGGAAAGATAGTAATTATTTGCATATTGACACAATTCATAGAACAAAAATGCCCCTGTGGCAAAGAAATCAAGATGTATTTCCCAACACTGTGTCCTAAGTATGGAACAATACAGAAGTGGCAACTATTAGTTAACGTGTTAAAGATTTATTCTTTACTTACAGTTGCTAGATACTGCAAGATTTAGCTCTCAATTTGATGACAACCAAAATTTATGATCAAAGTAAAGACTACATAAGGTATTTGTTCTTAGATTGTCCTTTCTATGCTTTCTCAGTTGCTATAAGAAAGGCAGTAACTGGAAGAGTATTACATTTTTTTGAAGAAGTACTTCAGTAGTTCACAGGGGATCCACAATATTACACTATTCTTTTAGCTTGTAACCTATGTCTTTTCCAATACCACTCAATGTGTACTAGATATTGTCTAAGAATTTATTCACGTGGCAATGTCATGACATTGACCCTGGTGTAGAACACAGTAAAGACTGGAAGTCCCTAAGAACCACAAGGAAAGACACTCAATATTTAAATATTTGAGTAACAGAGTAATAAAATGAGACTGTGAACTATTTAATGGAGTACGCCATTATACATTTGCCACAGGGTAATGCAAGGGTAGCAGCATGTATGAAGTCAGTTACCACAGATGAGCTGATGTGCTGGAGAGTCACACCTAAGCTTCTGCTCTATGTGCACTACCCCCTCTGGAGTGACCATCTGTGATCTAGATTTTCTGGAATAGCATTATTCCCCCTTATTCCCCAGCAGAATTGGAAAAGCCAAGCTGCAAGCTGGCCCTGTGTTATCAAATCAAAGATGATTTGGTAAGCTGCTCTAATTCCAGTAACAGAGGGCATGTTGCATGACTACTGGAGACTGTATTTGTAGTGGGTGGTTTTGCTCATTTCCACCAACTTTATGAAAATGCTGTTTATGATAAAATAATCAAATCTCAAGAAGCAAAGTAAAAACTGTGTCCCATGCATTATGCAAGTGTTGAAGGTCAAAGCCTGTAAACCAGTCACATACTGAAGCTCTTGTCTGAAAGTAAAAATCTTCCACTGGGAAAACAATTACCTCTATTACCCAGTAACTGCAGCTTTCATTATGCAAAGCTATATTGTCTTAATGGCACTGACTGATAATTAAACGGATAGGATCTAATTTTCTTGGTATGGAATCACAGGTTTCTAATTGCCTAACTTCATGCTTTGCCTATTGGCTAAGAGTTTCCTGCTCCTTAGTGTGGCTGAAATTAGTCACGCCTTTTGTTTCAGGGCTGCTCACACTACTGTCACACCTTTAACTTCTCTATTTTTTCACATTGTTCTCTGTTCCTTGTCAGACTGTGAGTTGTTGAGTAGCTATCCACACAAATAGTTATTTTCTTTGACATAATCCTTCCTTCAGTTCCCACGCAGAGTGCAAACTGATGGGCTGGGAGGTTGTTTTTCATTGAAGTAACTCTTCCTATTTATTTTCATAGTAAATCCTCATTAAGGAGATGGTCTTAATCTTCATTTATTTGCCTTTGACCTTGGCATTCCTACCACACATGTGTCCCCCTGACTGCTTTATTGAGCCCCTCAAAGTTATCTGACCCCTTGGTTAACATTCTAATATGCATCAGAGGAAAAAACAAATGTCACTGTAGATAATAGACCTGAATGTTTGAACTCACACTTCCCATAGGAATTATAAGTAAACAGTAGCAGCAGTACAAAAGCAGATTTCCTCATTTGCCTTCACAGACCACGTATCCTCTCAAAATCATGCTGGGAGGCCTTACTATGCTGGAGCAGGGGCTGCAGAAAGTAAGCACAAGAAGGTCATCTGTGGAAATAGTACTTATACTACATTTAATTCACAATCTGCAAGCAGTGGGCACTGACACACTGCAGACCTTCTGGGGGATGCAGTGCAAAGGCTGCCCTCTGCTATGGGTGCCCTCTGGGAGCCTGAGTCCTACAGAGCCAGTAGCAATGTCTCCAGCACAGCATTCCCCAGCCAGCTCCATTCCAGGACTCCTTAAACCCTTACGATGGGGCAAATAAGCCCTCTTGAGACATAAAGCAGTAGGGAGCAAGGGGTGGGGATATTTAAGTGGTTCAGTAAGAAGTCAACAGCTGCACTGGTGCTAGTGAGCTCTACTGAATTCTCCGTTTTTTTTGTTGTTATGCTACTAATCACACTGAAAACTTACATAGAATTTAAGACTATGTTACTCGAGATAAATCAAGAAACTGTACGTGAAGTTTTATGTCAATAAGAGATCGATATCTCTGAGGTGATATAGCTTACAGTACAAAAAAGCATGATGAGATGCAATTAAAGCTTGCATTTAACCTGCCTCAACTTTCATTTTCTTATACCCTTCAAATAAGATTGCCCTTCCACTACACTTGGCTTTTCCATCTCTTCAGCTTATGATCAGTGACAGTTTATGGGCCTGCTTAACATCAGCAAGTATGAATGAATTTATTTTTTTTAACATCACCATCTCTATCATGCAAGTACTTATAAGAAGTTGTATTAGAAGGAAAACTTCAAAATACTTACTTTCGAAATGAAATTAACCAAAACATATTGGTTCAGTGTGCAAACCATTCCTTCTGTGTTCCCAGGCACAGATAGGAATGAAAGAGAGATAGAAGCGCACAGCACAGACAGGCCATTAAATTCTGTGCAGCGTGCTATAATGACACAAGTGATATATCAAACTATATATAGCCAAAGAAGATGGCCACCAGGAAAGATCCACTATTACAATCAAAAGAAAAAGTAAATCTTTCTGGAAAGTTGTTTTATTCCATTATAGATCCAACTACTGAGCTGCTGAAACTAACACGGAACACCCTGAAAAGGCAGGGGAAAGTATGTTCCACTGAATTCTCTCAGCAACAGTAAAGTTTTCTTTGACTGTCAGTACAAGACAACTGTACTAATCTATTCACATTAGTTTCACTTGATTGCCTGGTTTAATGCAAAACTCAATTACTTTGGGATTAACACAGCAATAAATTAAAATTCTGGAGGACTGCTCAAATTACTCAAAGTTTCCAAAACTCTGCAACTTCCCACATACCATTTGTTAGTGTAACAGAGCTAATTCCATGGACATTACATGGGCAGGTTTTCTGTGTCTCTCTAAACCATGGCTTAAAAAAGTCTTAATTAACTAGGCAACTAAAATGGCCTCACTGAGAAAAGTGGAAAGCACACAGAAACATCAAATAGTAAGGCAGTTAACTGGAGCATCCCACAATTATTATTTTTTTCCCAACTTCAGGCCACTTATTCTGTTGTCTAGGATCAGAAGCATTGTCTTAATATCCTTTTTTGAAAATCTGTGCATTTAGGTATCTCTCTATTACTTTTCCAACACAGAAATACAAAGAGCTCAGTGTGACCATCAGTAACAGCCAATATTTACACCCCAGTCATGCTCCTGGACCCATGTAGTACAACCAGTTTAAGCAGTTGGTCTGTGGAGCGCCAGGACACTGGTGCCTCAGGCCTGGGGAAAGGAGGCTGGAGCTGCCTTCTGGTCCATGTATCAGCGTTCCTTCTCCAGCAAAAATCAAGCAGGAATAAAGAAGCAATGAACTCCCTCTCTGGTGTGAGACCATGACAAGCTAGGGTATACAAAACCAGATGTCAGACATGCAGTTTCACCACTTGAGGTGTAGCCTTTAAAAGTCCATCAGCTTTCCACTGAAAATTCAGGGCCTTACATAATGTATTATGACATAGTTGTTTCTACTCTGCCAAAAAATTTCTCATGACAGGCTCTTTGCTAATACCTTCTTCAGTAAGTACATAACCCACGCAACAATGATACAACAGATGTGACTCTCTTCAGGAACTGTAAGAATTCAGAGCACTTGAAGAGACTGAAAATTGTCAAGAAACATGCTCCCTGCTAGAGTCTGATCACTTTGGCATTGTGCTTACTGCAAACTAAGAAATGACCTGTTTTCCATTCAATATACATCTACAATGCATGCAAACTCACTGACTAACACTGCCTTATGTTAGAGAACCTCCATTTAAAAATTATTCTGCTTGTTTAGATGGAATTGTTGAATTAAAGAACCAAACTGGCATAATCTGAAGATGCCTGGCAAACCACACCTCTTCAGCAGAAGACTCATCCCAGACCTCGGGTTTGAAAGGTGCTATTCTATAGCAATAATAATTTTGCCATGTGCCACAGAATTTTTGCTAAACAGAGCTAATTGACACTCACCTTAAAACCACTATCACCCCCAAATTGCTTGGTAACTGCCATATCTCATCTCTATCAGAAAGAAATAGGGAATCACATGCATTTGTGTGTTTTTTACAAATGCCCCTTGTCCTGTCAGGCTGCAAGAGCAAGTGATTTACAAAGGATAAACAGTATATTTATGATCAAAGGAAGTCAGTAAATAAGGGCCAATCACTCAGTGTTTGCTCAGGAGAAAACTCCATACTGAGGATTTAGCATTTCTAAAACCAGTCTGCTCCTACCCAGTCATACTGGGAAATGGCTTAAAATTAGTATTGCGGTTATGATCCCTCAAATAAATTTAGATCTCAATTAAGAAAACAGGTATAATGAGGGCAAGACTGTCATCAAATCAAGAAATACCTTTGCAGAGGCAACAACCTAGTGTGAGTGCCTTCGAGCCCACCTAATGCAGCAGCACAAATGTTCCAACAGTATTGTATCTGAACAAACAGAGACACCTCCTTTTGGAGCTGAGCTAAAGTACACATAGTAATAAACTGTAAGCATTTATTTAAGGGGCACAAGTGACAAGCACAAAGTGGGATATCCTTGCCAAGCTGCAGAAACAGTGGATCACCACCATACAACGCCACAGCTGTGGAAACTACCAAACTGGTAAACTACCTGGAAAATTATGTGGCTGATTTTGAAGTTTTTGCTCACATTTCTTCTTCAAAAGGCACAGAAATTGGATCAAACCATAAAGTCTGCTTTGCAGAATGTGGAGATAGATCAAGGGGAAAAATTTATTGTCTTCTGTAAGGTGTTGGTTTACCAGACTCTGCTTTACTGTGCAATGCAAGATATGCACGTCCCATGGACACTGCCTAGGTTGAAATATTTGTGCCATACAAGCACATTTTGATAAATTAAGTTTGCCTAGTTTTCTTCATTTGTTTCTGCTCATAAGCTACAGCCCTTTCTTACTGCACCAATTTGAGAATTAAATATCATCTTGCTTGTTCGACAAGCTTGAGTAATTCTCTAATAGCAAAACGAATTTTCATAACACAGCACTGCCAAATCTCTCAGTTCTGTCAGTTCAAGACTATATCAATCATATTTTCTGTTTTAAGGTTAAGATACCAACTACACTACCGAGCATGTCAGCAGCAGTGGAAGGATGGAGCAGAATGCCTGAAACTGTTTTAATTGTTCAATTAATAAGTTAATAATGATATTAATTGCACATGGAGGATAAGGTATTCAAAAGAGAAACTTTCTTGAGGAAAGGAAAAAGTGGTAAGTCAGCCACCTAGGTGACATAAATGCATGAGAGCCAACACATGAACATCAAAAAAGTCATGACTTGGATGAACATCAAAAAAGTCACGACTTGGTGGAACAGAATAAAAATCTAGAATTTCTGAGAAAAATAATCATCATTAAGAGCTATCTTTATTGCTTTGGATCATGACATGGATCCCTAAAATGTTGCTTCTACTTGATGTATCAAAATAATCTCTGTGAGAGGACAATTTGATCTAAAAGATATTATCCTGTATCCTGTACAAGATATAATACTAACAAAGAACACAAACGAGCATAATGCAAGATGAAGAAAGCTTTCAATACTTTCAGAGTCACATGATCACAAAAGTTACATTCTGCTGAAAAGCATAATGGAAAAGGGTGCCTGTGGGTAAAATCCTTGTAGAAAGATGGTCATTATTGTGCTTTCTGAAGTTAAGCCTTTACATAAACTGGCATTTGGAACCTCAAAGGAAAGAGTGGCTAAACAGTGACTGGAATTAAAGGTGAGCACTGAGAGAGGGATATTGGGTCAAAGATGCTTTTTTGTATTCTGTGAAAACTGAAGATATTGTAGATCTCCATTTTTTCACTACAGGGAGGAAGAACCATTTTTAAATCATCAAGAAATGTTTGAAGAACAGGAAAATGTTACCAGGAGTAAAGTTAAACAACACTTAGGAATTTAAATGCTAAAATACAGCATAGATATTTACAGCAAAAGAAAATACTAACACATTGACCATGATAGGCTGGCATTACCTATTTTCTGTTATCTTTTGTTTAAATTATTGAAGTGTCAGAACCACAGTTAGAAAAACACAAAGCAGAAGACAAAGACTACTTCTCCTATGCTGTGACTACAGGTCATTCACTTCTCAGCCACATAAAAGACTGAGACAAAATTTTCAAGCTAAAGAATAAATATACACAGAATTAATCCTAAATCCCAAAGGAACCTCTGGGATAATTTAATCCAGCATTACACTAGAAGAATTTAAAATTAATTTGTAGAGAAAAAAAAGCTGAGATTTTCACCAATTATTTCCTGCACCAAATCCAGTAACTTCTGTAAGGGCTCTAACATGGTTTTAGGAGACATATCAAGTGTTTTCACTTTGTTTTCCTGGTGATTATTTTTATAGGTTGTGACAGTTACTGATATAAAAGCATAGAATCATTTAGGTTTGAAAAGACCTTTAAGATCATCGAGTCTAACTGTTAAACAAGCACCGCCAAGTCCACCACTAAACAAACCATGCTGCTAAGAACCATATCTACACTTCTGAGTACATCTCGAGGTCTTTTAAATGCCTTCATGGATGGTGACTCCATCACTTCTCTGGGCAGCCTGTTTCCAATACCTGAGAATCCTTTCAGTGAATGCCTTTTTCCTAATACAACTTAAACCTCCTCCTGGCTCAACTTGAGGCCATTTTCTCTTGCTCTGTCACTTGTTACTTGGGAGAGGAGACTGACACTCACCTCACTACAGCCTCCTTTCAGGTAGTTCCAGACAGCGGTAAGGTCCCCTCACCCTCCTTTTCTCCAGGGTAAACCATCCCAGCTCCCTCAGCTGCTCCTCACAAGACTTGTGTCCCAGACCCTTCACCAGCTCCGTTGCCCGTCTCTGGACATGCTCCAGCACCTCAGTGTCCCTCTTGCAGTGAGGGGCCCAAACCTGAACACAGGATTTGAGGTGCGGCCCCACCAGTGCTGAGTGCAGGGGGACAATCACTGCCCTGGTCCTGCTGGCCACACTGTTTCTGACACAAGCCAGGATGCTGCTGGCCTTCTTGGCCACCTGGGCACACTGCTGGCTCATGTTCAGGTAGCCATCAGCCAGCACCCCCCAGGCCCTTTCCCACCAGGCAGCTTTCCAGCCGCTCTTCCCCAAGCCTGTAGCGCTGCGTGGGGTTGGTGTGACCCAAGTGCAGGATCCGGCACTGACCCTTGTTGAACCTGATACAATGGGCCTTGGCTCACCAATCCAGCCCATACAGAACCCTCTGCAGATCCTTCCTACCCTCAAGCAGATCAACACTCCAGCCCACCTTGGTGTCATCTGCAAACTTACTGAGGGTGCACTCAATCCCCTCGTCCAGATTGTTGCTACAGATATTAAACAGGACTGGCCCCAGTACTGAACCCTGGGGAACACCACTTGTGACTGGCCACCAGCTGGATTTAACTCTTTTCACCATAACTCTTTGGGCCTGGCCACCCAGCCAGTTTTTAATCCAGCATGGAGTGTAGCCATCCAAGCCATGAGCAGCCAGTTTCTCCAGGAGAATGCTTTGGGAGACAGTGTACAAAGGCTTTACTAAGGTCTAGGTGAACACAGCCTAGGTCCACAGCCTTTCCCTCATCCACTAAGCAGGTCACCTTGTCAGGAGATCAGGTTAGTCAAGTAGGACCTGCCTTGAATGTTTATGTTTTCCCAAATACATTTGTCCACATTCAACTTCTAAACACTGAATTTCATCAGTACTTTTCCTGCCAAATAAAAAGAAATCCCAAAGGAAAAAAACCAACCCTCCCAACATCTTCTGGTTTTAATTTTTTTTTTTTTAATGAGAAACTAAACAGGGTGTTGTAAACAGGTCATAAAGTAGCTGCAACCAGTGAAAACAGTATTGCACCTTAAGCCCCAACAGGGATTTATTGACTCCCTTTGACCTTGTTCATTATATCTAAGAAACAGACTGAATTTATTTACCTTATTCACATAGCCATGCTTCACTCCTCACAGCATTCACATCCTTCGTAACTAGAATTATTTCCCAAAAGGAACAACACAATGAGGACTGCAAACTGTTTGCACCTGCACAGGGCATATGAATGGTTTACTTCTCCATGCTCACCAAAAACTTGTGTAACCTTCTGAAGGTGCCTACATAAAGGTGCTCTAAGCTGCTATGCCTAGGTTTATTTATGTGGGCACTTATTTATTATGTGCAGTGGGCACAACTGGTACACTACTGGTAGCAGGGGGCATGCCGTAGCAGGGACACCCATGAAGCGACTGCAGCCCACGGCTAAGCCCATGATGGAGCAGAGGAGATGATTAAGAAGGAAGGAGCAGCAGCAGAAGAGTAAGAAACAAGGTGCAGCAAAAGAAGAGAAACCACTATGCACTGACCCCAGCTTCCCACAGCACTCCCTGCCTCACATGCTACAAAAGCGGAGTAGGGACTAAGACATGGGGAGGAGAGATGTGTGGACTGAAGCTGAGACAGGTGAAGGAGGAAAGCTATTTTACCTGTGTCTCTTTAACTGTTTGTCTTCCTTGCTTCTTAATACCCAAATGAGCAATTATATGTTTATGTTAATTGGCAGTAAAACAAGTAAATTAAATTCCCTGAATGGAGACTGTTTTGCCCCTGACAGTGCCTCAGCAGGGATCAAGGCCCTATTGCTCTCTGCCTGCAAGGCCTAGGAAGGAATTCCAGTGAGAAAAACTAAACCACCATTTCTGAAATAATGATTTTCACTGGTTTCTCAATCAGTGGACTAATGGGGCATGCTTCAAGTCATTTTGGCTCACATGTAGAAAATACGAGTTTTATCACTAGACAGTCTGAATGGCTTCCCTAATTACGTTCTGACACTTTCACACATTAACATCGTTATCACTTGTCACGTTACCACATGATAACGCCACAGGCTGTGGTCACGGATGAAGGCTTCCTTATTAGCCACTTTACATGCAAGTGCCTGAACCAAAGAGCTGTACAAGTGGAATAAGATAAGACCTATTTATCAAATGATTTAATACTATGATGTACTTACTAGAATAAATGGAGCATTAAGACACAATACATATATGAAGCATACATATAATCTGTAGAATAAAACAGTCTGACCACAAATTTTGATGAAATCATTACTGAACCAATGCTTCTTTCATAAGAGCTCATCTCTCAGCCTTTAACGGATACAATTAAATGGGGGCTCTGACTTAACAACTATATCCCCTCATTGCTTTCTATTATCCCAGATAGCAAATGACTCAGAGCTAAAGGATTCAGGCTGTGGTGGGGATGCTGATCTGCATTTCTGGCCATCTATGTCTGTGCAAAACAACACTGGCTTCATTCAGGTGGAGATGACTCTGAAAGGGCAGTGGGGGGAGGAAGGAGTCACACTAGGAGGCTGAAAACACCTTTGCAAACCTTTTCACTATCAGTTATATCTCCTACTTTGAACAAATAACCTACAAATATCATTCTTATTCTGTTCAACAACTCATAATTCACTGTTCCTTTACAGACCTCGAAGTCTCAGAGCTGGCAAAGTAGGCAGTTGCCTAGGTCAACTAATCAGTCACAAACCATCTGCCTGCCTTGCCCATGCCAGGGACCTGGAAAGACCAAGTGACTGCTAATACTGCCAGCAAGAGACAAGCTGGCTGTGTCATGTGGGCGTGGAGCAACAGAGAAATTAAAAGGTCAGCCTCTGCCACCAGTGACAGGTTCTTTTCTTCACCCAGTGGCAGCAGGAATGGCAAGTTGGATTTTCAAGTGTTTTCTTTTATGTTGCTATGTCTTGTCAACATTCAGCCTCCTAAATGTTAAAGGTGGTTTTATACATTTTTGTTTTATGCAGTCCATGGAGAAAAACTGGAAATAACTTCATGAAGAATCTAGGCACTAGTCTTGTATTGCTTGCTCTCCTCTAGAGCCAGGAGTTCCTCCTGCTGCTGCTGACTCCAAGGGAGGGAGGTGGAAGGGAGTCTGCTCTGCCCCAGCCCCTGCATAGGGGTGAGTAGGGCATCCTTCCAGAATGCAAGTCTCTCACTTTGACCACTGCACTACTATATAAAAATGTTCTCTTTAAGAACCTGTATCAGTCTCCTGCAGCCAAATTAATTATATATGTATCTACATAAACAAATGGACCTGTAGCTCTAAATGCTTGCTGTTTCCTGATTTAGGCTGACTTTTCAGTTCTTATTCTAGACTGGTGTGAGCATACTTCCTTGCTTTCCACTTGTTTGGCTTTCATGTGTCCATCACACTGCACCACTCAACACACTACTTAGGCACCATGAATTCTAATCCTATAGACAGGTACCCCACCCATAGGCAAAATCTCTCATGCAAAATGTACTTAACGGGTTGTGGTAGAAAGGCACAAAATCCAATTCACAGCATATTCTCTTAACCTTAATTCCTTCCTTCTCTTTTGAACAAGGCACCTATATGCCACCTTAATCTTCCTGCAGTCTAAGAGCAGCACCTTCACTACTCAAACTGGTTGCACACTCAAAAGTATTTTCCCTATCTGTCCTGGTTTCAGCTGGGATGGAGTTAACTTTCTTCTTAGCACCTAGTACAGTACTGCATTTTTGCTCTGATGTGAGAACAATGCTGCCAGGACACTGATGGTTTTAGTTTTGCTGGGTGATGTTTATACCACATCAAGGACTGTTCAGTTTCCTGGGCCCTGCCAGCCAGAGGGCTGGAGGGGCACGGGACATTGGGAGGGGACGCAGCCAGGACAGCTGACACAAGCTAGCCAAAGGGGTATTCCAAACCATATGGCATCATGCTGAGTATATAAACTGGGGGAAGAAGAAGGAAGAGGGGGACATTTGGCATTATGGTGTTTGTCTTCCCCAGTAACCATTACACATGATGGAGCCCGGCTTTCCTGGGGATGGCTGAACACCTGCCTGCCCGTGGGAAGTGGTGGACGAATTCCTCACTTTGCTTTGCTTGTGCACGTGGCTTTTGCTTTACCTATTAAATTTTTCTTATCTCAACCCCTGAGTTTTACATTCCTTTCTGATCCTCCTCCCCATCCCTCTGGGTGAGGGGGAGTGAGTGAGCAGCTGCGTGGTGCTGGGCTGCCAGCTGGGGTTAAATCACGACACTATCATAAAATAATTCCTAAGAGAACCAATGTAACTCCAGTGTTTGGTAGATAACATTTCAACTTACGGGTAAACAAATGAGCTATTTTGATCCCTGTACAAGTCTTTTATTAAAGCCATACCTGTAAGTGAATTAAGGAAGTTGACTTCAGCCCCACCATGATGTTTCCTTTCACAAACATTAAATTAGGTTCACTTTTAATTCAATCACGACAGACATTTTTCACAGTGACATATAAAATCTTTTGTTCTAATCACCAATTTTGAAAAAGGCTCTCAACTATAGGCACACCAAGAATATTAAAATTCTGGGTCACATATTATAAGGCAAAAGTCTTTATAATAAAAGTGGGAAGTATCTGAGACCTAAAGCTCTGTTGCTGTTTTACAGCCCATGAAATGAGCTGATTTTGCTGGGTCATGCTATTGAACAATATTTGCTTCTACTGTAAAGCAAGCAAGGTTTAATACAGATGTCATTTTTGTATATGTGCTTTGAAGCACCCCTTACCATTGAAATGTCATTATTTGTCTCCAAGATGCAACATGTGTGCGTTTATCTCCTATATATAAAATGGACATTAATATGGTAGTCTTTGTTAAATACTCTCCACAGGTATGAGACATAATTAGTATCATTTAATGAGCACTGGTTCTAGCAATTAACAGATGGGTTGGTGATACAGCATAGAAAAAGTCTCCTTTCAGAATGATCTTTCGTGGCATAAAACTCTTGCTTACTTTGTGGAATATTTTTTTTTAACTTTTCAGTATCTTTCATTCACGACTTCCTTTTCTTGAGACTATTTGAAGCACTATGTAGCACTGTAAATCATGAAAAAACATTCTCTAGGATTACGTGGAGAGTAAAATCAGTAATGTAGCTGCAAGTGTACATCTGTAGATGATTAGAGATGATTGCACCCATGAGGCATGTGGAATGATTACTAGCCAGATGTTACAAAAATCTGAATGCAAAGGGATCTGTACTGTGTGCAAAGTACACGTAAGGAGGAAAACCGCCCAGGATTCAGCAACAGTGGGGGTTCTAACACATTAGTGTCTAACCCCCTTAGTGTGGCCCTGACAGGAATTACTGCCATGTTAAATGTTGACTAAAGGTCAATACTGACCTTTAGATGCACACTCAAAAGAAACAGTAACAAGGAAGGCAGAGGAGATACTTGTCATAGCTCTCCAGCTGCCAAGTCTTACATGCTTTTATTTAATTCAACAATTATAGTTATGCTTTTTAGATATATCAGATGCAAGTACTGCAATCCCATGCCAAATGAGTTGTACAGTTACTGCGATTTATTCACAAAACAGGCCATTTTTCTCAATATTTAGCTCAACTTTTTTTGCATGCTTCATGATACTGTCATACTATCAGCTACACTCTATGGAATTAAACACAGCTAGGTAAAACACAGAAAAGAAGAGAATAAAATCACTAAGAAAAAATAGGCCAGCTGTGAAGGTACCTGATGGTCTCAGTGGGTGACAAGGCTGAAGGCTGTTCTAATATGAAGGAAATATCAACCTTTCTACAGAAGCTTGAATCAAAATCAGCTAGGAAGTCTGAGAAAGAGAAGATCTTGGCAGCAGCATACAGGTATAGTCAATAGTAGGGAGCTTTGCCACCCACATCCACACAGCCAGCCAAGCCTTTCATTCATATCCTTCCTCTTACTCCCACTCAGCCCCACAGGTAGTATTTGAAAAATCTTTCAGGCATCCTGATGGATAAAAGACTTCATTTAATATGAAGGCTCCCACTGTATAAGAACAACACCTACTTAAGAAGTCAAGTTCTGTGTCAAACTGTTGGAAAGAACACTCAGGTTTTTTCCCAGTTCACAAGCAACTTCCTAGAAGCAATCAGTAACTTCTTGTAGCCTCCCATCAGCTGGAACCTGAAACATCTGAAGTGACCTCACCTACGGGGGCTGATTATTCTTTTTCTACAACTCCCTCCTCCAATTTCAGAACTTCACAGAGAAAAGGGATTTGAGGTACTAAGCCCTTAGCTAATTGGTTGTCCACTCAGTGTTTCATTAATTCTCCAGTTTCACAAGCAGTACTAAGATACACCTCTGTGACTGGTGCTCATAACTTTCCTAGAGGTATAGCCAGACAGAACTGCCTCAGCTTTCAGTAACTGAACTCTCATTAAGAGATTACACTAGGCAAGCTGGCAAACCCAACTGGTGTTAAATTCATTCTACAACCAATCTCGAAATATATACACTGAAGAACAGAGACGTTAGCTGTAGATACATGCTGATGTGGCCTATATTTAAAAAATTATCTTCATAAACATCAGGTGTAAGTATTATTAACATATTGAAAGGGTGCAGGCACTGGAGAACCTATGGCACAAACCTTATTGTATCACTGCTGTACAAATGCATAATGGGAGCAGGTTTTGTAAAGAGAGGAGAAGCACTTGATTTTGAAAGGCTTTTAACTTTGTCTCACTATGACAACATACAGAAGCAAGGCTAGGTAAAACTACTCTATGATGGGTGCAAACCCATTTGTTACGAGCTTGTGGGCAGCTGTTGTGGTTTAACTCCAGCCAGAAACTAAATACCATGCAGCTGCTCGCTCACACCCAGCCACCTCACCCAGTGGGATAGGGAGGATAACTGGGAACCAGGTAAAATGCATGGGTTGAAATAACACTTTAATAATTGAAATAAAATAAAACATTATTATAAGAATAACAACAATTGTAATGAGAGGGAGAGAGGAATAAAACCCAAAAAGAAAAAAAAAAAAGTGATGCACAACACAACTGCTCACCACCCGCTGACTGGTGCCTAGCCAGTCCCTGAGCAGCGATAAACAGCCCTCAGCTGACTCCGCCCAGTTTATACACTCAGCACAATATTCTATGGTATGGAAAATCCCTTTGGCTAATTCAGGTCAGCTGTCCTGGCTGTGTCCCCTCCCAGTTTCTTGTGACCCTCCAGTCTTCTTGCAGGCAGGGCCTGTGAAGCTAAAATGTCCTTGACTTAGTATAAATATTACTTAGCAAGAACTCAGTGTGTCATCAACATTACTCTCGTACTATATCCAAAACACAGCATTTTACCAGCTACTAAGATGAAAATTAACTATCCCAGACAAAACAGGACAGCGGCTATTAATGAAACATCATCAGAAAGGAAGACCTCTAGGTTCCAACAGAGTCTGATCTTGGTCTGATTCTATTTACTTTTCCACTCCTGATCAGGTTATAGAAAGTAAGTTACACTCATCAAATTTCAGATAAAAGTAAGCTAAGAGGCACTGAAATTATTCAGGAGGAAAGAATTAAAATTGCAGAAGATCTTTGCAAATTGAAGAAAGTCTTAAAAAAAAAGTATGCTATTCAACAGAGACAAATGTAGGAGTCTGTATTTAAAAATAAATATCAAGTAAACAAAGGATGGGAAACAGTGATGGCAGATCTTACAAAAGGACACAGGGGCTGTAAGAAATCAGAAAAACACATGAATCACCCACAACATGCTGTTCTGAAAATGGAAAACATCTCACTGGGATGTAGAAAGTGTAATAGAGCTTAAAAACACATAAAGTAATGGTTCTACTGTGTTATTCTGCCAGTACTGCACTTCAATATAGAGGTGAATCAGCTGGAGAAGGTCTAGAGAAGAACAATAAGAATTATTTAAGGTATAAAGTCTAAGTCCTATAGCAAAACACTGAAATATTTGGCCCCAGCAGGGCCACAGAGGGTAAAGAAGGCATGATAGTCTTGAAAGATGCAGAAAAGCTTTTTAAAGTTTTGTGCCAGTAGTGAATAAGGTGATAAAATATGATCTTAAGTTGTCAAAAAGAAAGATTCACGTTATACTTCAGGAAAGTCTTCCTAAGAGTACAGACAATGAAGCAGTGCAACAGATTGCCTGGAAGGACTGTAAAGTGTTTCACACTGGAAGGGGATGGCCTAGATTATCTTGACAAGATGACTTCAAGCCATATTTATCAGTAGTTTATAACTATGTTCTTCCTTAAACAATACATACATACTTGCACAAAAGCATACATAAAACAGATAAACAGAACACCTCAAAACTAAAAATAGAAAACCTGAGAAATAAATTTATTGTCAAGTAGGAAAATTTACACTATCGTCTTTCCAATTTTCATCCCTTTAAAGGCAAAGCCATTTATAAAAGTGTAAGCAGGGTATGGGCAAAATTAAGGGATTTTCCAAATATGAAACTACCTAGTCAGCATAGTCCTCACAGTATAAAAAAATCATCAACTTTTATTTGATTAGGACAGCTTGGGCTTCAGCCAGTAATAAAGTTGTAAAAACCCTCCCTTTTTCTTTAAAGAAAAGCAAAATAACAGAAATTATCAAATTCACATATGTATAGCTTGTACTTATATGCCACAAATTAAGTGAATCTAATTATACAATAACTGCTGAACTGCTATACTCTTGTGATTTTTGTAATGATTTCAGGAGCCAACAGGGCAGGCTACATAATATCTGCAAATAAAATATCAATGAATGTATACAATAAAATAGCATAATTACACAGAAAAGAGCTACTGCATTACATACCTTTTAACCTCATACAAAGATGCATCACAATATGGAGATTTACAAAATATCGATAAACTTGCTGGTTACAACCCTGTTTATAACATTCCTAATTTGAGGAAACTTATTCAACATTTTGTGGCGAAGCTGCTGTGTCTTACCCAGTATTTTAAAAATTAGTAATCAGCTTTCAATTGATATTAAACCTAACTTCTGGCTGCTGTACCAAGAGGTGTTATATTCTGGTTACCTATTTCTAGACAAAAGCAATATATCAGCAACAAGTCTATTAGCAGTCTTTGATCTTTAAAACGCAGCATTCAGAATAATATTGATGAAATACAGGACTGCAACTCAAGACACTGGAGTTTGATCCCTGTTTTTTTCAACCAGCTTTGCAGGCAGCCCTAGACAAACTATTTCACCTGTCTTTGCCAGCTTGCACCCACCATTAAAAACACAGTGGCCTCATTCATTAAGCACTCTGAACCCTATTTAAGTCATCTACCCACTTAAGCTTGCCTAAGGCATTGCAACTACTCCCAGGGAACCAGGTACGTAGCTAGAATAACAGCCTTCAATGCCACAAATAATTTTGCATGTCAGGATAAGAAGGTGATTTCAATCTGAGGCATAATTCTTCTGGTGATACACCTATCCCACGCTCCCTGCCAAACCATCTCAAACTAGAAAACTTGTGTGTGGATGTTTCCAGCTTCTAGTGTGATCTCAGTCAATGGTATGGCAGTATGCTAGTGACTTAAAAATCTAACGGTTGTCTGAGAGATCAGACAGGGTTTATCCTTTGAGATGTACTGAATAGAAAATCTGTATAAAAGGTAGGTGCTATCAGTACTGCTATTCAGCTAGCAGTACTGCTACAACTGGTATGCCTCTGAATCCCAGAGGGAACAAAATGGAGCTTGGCTGAAATCAATTTTTTTCTCCCTTTCTCATGAGGAAAAAAGGAAGGACACAAATGACAGTTTTTATTCAGAAAGTACTTGGTATCAAGGAGTACCTGTTGTAACAGGACCCTGAGACTCTTTCTTGTAACTGTCTTGCTGTGTATATTCAGGAACCTGAGAATCTACTGATGTGATTTCAGCTGCAAAGGCTTTCAACTTTCAAAAAAAATATCTTTTTGGATTGCAGTCATTTAGTCATTAAACCTTTTTATCACCTTCAAGTTCAGCTGCAGCCAGGATAATAGTCTGGAGCTCAAGTCAGGAAAAATGAAGGAAAAAAAAAAAGCTTGTCAGAGAGATGCATCAGAAAGAACATAGCCTGCAGGCATGCTTTATCATTTGAAGGGACTTCCCTACCTGTGCTGAAATGAAAATTTACAGCTGCAGGCTCCCATTGGATCTTTGTTTGTTAAATAAATGTGAGATAACCACAATTTTCTGACAGGGTAATTGCATATTTTACATTTGTATATGAACCTTGCCACAGTTGTCCATGCTCTTCCCACCTATCCTGAATTACTGTTCTACACTTGTTTCCCCATGGGGATTCCACAACACATTGCAGCTAGCGGAGAATGTGTTCTCCTGGTTACTCTGCAGTGTTTTTTACAGAACACAACCTGTACCTGCATTGCAAAATCTGCCTGACTCCCAACTGTTCTTTTGGGTGATGTTCTGATTTACACAGTTTGGATTAAGATTTGCCACACATACGCATGATCTCATTTTCTCTTCCCCTTTCTCTTTAGTACCAACATGATTACCAAAGCAATTCCGGGTGGGGTTAAATCCTGGGATCCCAGGCAATGTAAAAATAGATAACTTCATCATTTAAAAGTGAATTGCACAGCTTCTCTTTCTGGCATGTGGTCTACTTGAGCAGAATATTGATTGCACTTGATATCTTGTCAGTACAGACATGAGCTATCTGTTCTATTCATTTCATAAACAGTTTTAAATGGATACTGAAATGGATTTTACCAGTAAGACAGACCTATCTCATTAAAGCCACTGTAGCCCAGCTCTTGCCTGCTTAGTCCCAGATCTTCAAGGTCCATGCATTTAAATCCAGGTGGGCACTGATAACCTTCTTCCAGCTCTCTGGAACAGTGGGTGTCTGGGATAGCTAAATTATTCCAGGTTACATTTCTGTGAAAAATAAAAAATTAAGACGTTACATAAACTCAGGCCACAGCAAAACAAAATACTTGAAAGAGAGAGGACTAAAGTAAAAAGTACATCAGCTCTCGTTTTTGCTATCTGATGTTCTTTGATATATGTTATTTTTATTAATTAGGCACTTACAGTAAATGGCAAGCTGACAGTCTCCTGAGACTTCAGCCTTATATAATGATAGTACATATACGAACAGCAGAAGTTTCATACTAATGCCTAGAGACCCCATCAAAAATGGAGACACTCCAAGACACAGAGGAGTTAACATTCAGCAACTCCAACTGCTCTTGAATGCAATTTGGACACTTACTGCTTCAGGCTTCTTTGCAAATCCTAGGAGTGTGTTCAATTGCAGTCAATACCGTGACTTTGACTTCCACAGACATTACCTGAGCTAGCTTTGACACTCTTTAAAAGGGTCACTGTGGATGACTTGTCAGCCACCTGAGTATGTTTTCAGCTTCTTGCATCTTGGTCAGGCCAGGTTTCCACCACAGATGGATAGTCACAGTCTCAGGCAAGAAGTTAAATCATTACATGTTCAGTGCAATTAATATTTAGGATAGAAACAGATTTAATTCACATTTAGGTCAGTCCAGTAATGATTTGGTAGAACAGGTGAAAAAATCTGAACTGGCTTGAACTGGTTCAAACTGATTTATGTTGGGGAAAACAGAAAGGTCATGAAGCAAGGGGCAGCACTGCAACAGAGTGTGTTGGCCTGTCGGCCGTTTTTTACTGTTGACAGAGGCTGAGTATCACTAGTCTTCGCAGCTCCTCTGGCCCCTGGGACTGAGCTGCTAGAGGCTCTCTCATGGTGCACTGCAATGGGAATACAGGTAGGTCCAGCACTAAGAAACATAGCAGCTAAAAGGAGAGGGAGGGCAAGTTTGTAGCTCCCTATCCTGTTAAATCTGTGTCTGTGACACGTATCCATAAAGATGGGTATCCGTGTATTCCCAAAATTGGGTAAGGAGCTCAGGCAGTTGACTCCCCGCAAGCATTTACAGCACCCAGTTAATAATCACAATACATAGTCCTTTGCCAAAACCAGACACTGGTCACCTCATTTCCCCAGACGTACTTTAAGAAGCAAACTTAGCAAACTGCCCCCTCCATCCTGAGCAGGTCTCTGTTTGGGTCTACAAAGCAACACAGCACAGCATTACAGTGCAGAATGTCATGCTGCTTGTGCTATTGGAGTCAGCTGGGTAAACCAAAGAGAAGAAATGTAATATGGCATAGCTCCAACTGCGCTGAACAGGCACAAGCAACATCCATTTTTTCCCTTGCTTGTACTCTCTCAACCAGCAAATGAAAATCCTGATTTTTGGTTCAGTCCTAGGGCAATTTCAAATCTGACTTGAAAAGCTAATCACGGTGAGTTCTGGTCTGAGAAAAAAACAGTCAATAGCATTTTCCATTCATGCTCAGGCTGATTTTTTCACAGCACAGACTTTTGATATAGAAACACCTAAAATGAATTTCTGAAAGTTACAAAGATGATCTTGTAGTAGTCACCCTATTATCCTGAGGCTTCAGACCAGTGTCTTAAAATTCATCAATTTAATTAACCTTGCTTGTCTACAGAAAAGGTAAAACATTTCAGTCTGCCCTTTAGTATCGTTCATATCCTATTTTTCATCTGAAAGTCCTCTTCTTTTAATCTAACTCACAGATGCATTTTGACAACTAAATTGGGTGAACAGAAGCTTTAATTATTTTTCTTGCTTTTATGCACTCCATGCGATAGCAATAGATTAGTCTAAATCTGTCAGTGTGAAACTAATGCTTCCTACAAAATTTTTCCTAGGCAATTATAAATGCAGAGAAATAACTGTAGTTGCACCCATCCTGTAGTCATTTCTTCATGATAACCAAGAGCCATACATTTCTCCATGGATGCACACACAGACATGTACAGTTCCAGCTGAAGTTTTAGAGAACATCCTGAAATTTAGCTACATGCATAACTAGAAAGACAGACAGATAGACAAGCATACCTGTACTCATTTCACTTCTTGTCAGCATGCTCAGCACATGTCACTCAAAGATTTAAAAATTAATCTGGGCACCTTAATTCTTTTATACTAGAGTATCCTAATTCATACCTGGTTGTATGCTTTAAGTACATTAGATTTATGATACTGCCATCTAAATGCCATTCTAATATATAGGATTATCATAAGACAACATTTTATGAATATTTGCAGAAATGAAAATTAATTCATTGGCTCAAGCAGATTCAGAACCCCGGCTACTGGTAGCTAATGAATTTTGCATTATGGTTTGCATTATAAAAACCCTCAGATCTAAGAGACTAGCTGTGTGACGTTATATTATTAAAAGTATTGCTGGCTCAATCGCTACAATGCAAAGCACTTAGAATAAGTGCTTCATTTAAACGTAGGTCATTTTTATATCACATCAAACATACTCCTGAAGAATTAAAGCTGCCTCCATGTACTAAGTATAATTGAGGCTAAAAAGGAAGAATCTGTGCTTACAGTAACTGTACCCATAGAGATACAGGCCTTTTCTGGACTAATGTAACTAGGCAATTTGTGTTCTGCCTCAGGACAATAAATAAGCATAGACTAGTCTACATGGACTAAACAACAGTAGGTATCTAGTCTAGATGTGGCTAGAATATTATCAGATGTTTTCAATATAAGAGGTTTTAAATATTTTTATTCTTTCATAGGCCATACTCAACATCAACTAAGCACTGAGATACTGATTCAGCACATAACTAGTTTTAAGCATCTCAAAAGTTTGATTAGATGTGCTTAAATATCTTGCTGAATGGGATGCCTTGATAAAATTACAAATTCTTTCAACATGACCAAAGAAATAATTCATCCCAATAGACCAACTGAGTATTACTATGCAGAGATTCAATGTGTATGGAGTACAGCATCAACCCAACAGGTGAGCTGAGAAATTAGTTCTGCACAGGAATGCAACGGATGCAGAAAGAGATAATTGACTCCACATTGCTTGGTAAGAATCCTTCAACAGTAAGACTGTTGCAAAAGACTAAGATTGTTGCAGTAG
Organism: Falco peregrinus; assembly: GCF_023634155.1. NCBI lineage: Eukaryota > Metazoa > Chordata > Aves > Falconiformes > Falconidae > Falco > Falco peregrinus. The sequence continues at coordinate 63,707,231 of NC_073724.1, read as the reverse complement.
TGTTACTCTGACATGTTTTTAACTTTCTGACTACATACATACATAAATGTACACCATAGGAAGAACCTGAATTTATGTGCCTTGGCAGTACACATGCCTGTTTTCCACGGTATCTGTAGCAAAACTGGTCTTTCAACCACTATGTGCTCATGTGAGCACAATCCCTCCTTGAGCATCATCTCTTTATTAGTACCATTATTCTATGAGAGGTTTTGACAACTTAATAGACAAATTACCCAAGGTAGCTTCTATCTTCCTCTTTTCTATTAGCTTGACTTTCTCTGCTGAAAATAGAAACTGAGAAAAAATGTTGTTTTTTTTTTTAATTCTGATATTCTATTAATTTTCTAAGATATCACCAGAAAGCTATTCAAAATTACCAATCTATTCATGTAGTTTCCAGATCCAGAAGATTACAGAAAAAATAAGAAGGATATCTATTGATAAGGTATTAAAAAAATATTCCAAATTGTCAATTAGGTAAAGAAATCAGTAACTAAAAATTAATTAGCTGGAGCTGAAGGAGTTCCTGTATTAGTTGAAAGGAATCCTACGTCTGTCTCTGCACTAAAACCAGGCACTGCAGAGCTCCTGACTTAAGAACTACTGAATTGGTAAAAATACCACAGCACACATAAAATATGGCTGGTGGATCATGAAGCAAGTAGCCACTGTACAGCCTCCAAACAGGGAGCATTAACCGGGATCTCAAAGAAACTGGCACTGGGTTCTGTGCTATCCATTTTCATCAGTGACCAGGGGGACTGTGTGAATCCTGCTTCATCAAAATCACACAAAGCATATGCTGAAGGATGACAAAAGCCTTTGAGAACAGAGAAAGATTATGTAGTTCTGAAGAGCTTAAAGGTTACTCCCAGTCACTGTGATTTAATGTCAGGTAATGAATTCAGGAAGTGATAGAACCTAAATGCAAAATGGACACCGTTGTATAGAAAGTACTAATATAGAAATAGGCTTGGATCAGATGATTGGTAAGAGATAGATTTCTCTTTAAGATATCAAGTTTTTCTAGTTTCCTCTTCTGCTAGATGAATTTAGATGTCCAACTCTCAGCATGCAATCCATACCTATACATTTTTCTAAAAGATGCTTCTGATTTGCCATATTGCCAGAACACAGCCAAAAGCACCCACCGAGTTAGAATTTAGCAATTAATCTAAAATAAATCCAGGGGACAGCACAGAGCTCCATGCTGCAGAGAAGTTCCTGAAGCTCAAATTAAATTGATTCTTGGCCAGGATTACTCAGTAAACATCTTCTGATGAAGTCAATACTGTGGTTCTACATGGACTTTAGACAAGTTACCTCATGAGTATTATTAATGCTCCTTTCTTACATTGTAGGTGAATGATAACTAATTCATTTGAATTTATTCTGAAAACCAGGCTGATCTGCTTCTCTGAAACACTTTTACTGCACCATTCCAGACAATTACTATAGCCCATGAACATTTTTTTAAGCTTTCAATTCTATATTATAACTGTATTTTATGAAATGAGATGCAATTTACAAGCTGAATTCACAGTGGGAAAACAAGGTCAGCTGTGTTATGAGCATCCTGATTTTAACAATGTTTTTGGAGCTTTCTTTGAAGTTCCAAAATGTAAGTACACAATACGTAGAGACTGGCAGATAAATGATAATGGAACCTCTCAGGTAACACATCTTGTATAGCAAATACCAATTTCTAGAGTAGCAAATACTAACTACTTTCTTGCTAATTTCTTACTAATACACTTAAACATAAAAAAGAACAGATTTTCATATCAAATGCAGAATAAGCTCTATTTAGTCACAAACACTTCGCACTCTAGATTTAAAGCTCCCTCCTGCAATTGAGTCCATGCAAATACCCAAGACTTGTAATTCAATTTGGTTCTCCTCACACAGATTGCTAGTGCCATTTGGGATGCCTGATGCTAACCCTCTTAACATTTAGATGCTGATCTAGGAGGTCGGAGGTCTCTGTAGGTCCTGTGCCACACCTGAGAGCCCTGTGTCATGCCTGAGTGTCTTGGGTACATTAGTTATTTTAAGTAGCACTAAATGCCTACACATGGATAACTGCATTAGGCCCTTCAAGTTAAAAAAATGACAGTTCCCATGGTCAGTAAGTCATCAGCCTTAGTTTGCTTTCCCCTTATACCACTGCACAGTTTTAGAGCACAGAGCCTCATTTTCCAATCCAGAGACTTTCCCTGAAGAAAATTTACAGAAATTAAAAGGAAAAAAAAAAGAAAGGAAAAAAAAAAAAGAGATGCCTGACATACACATAAGTAATATACCAATAAAAATCAGGAAATCTGAGATGTTCCTGTGAGGACATTATACTGGTAACATTGTGCAGAAGGGAAGTTTTAAATAACTTTTCTGTTTAGAATGTGTCCTCTTAAAAGTTCAGATAGCTTATGTGAACAACTATACAGCTGCCAATATCATTAGGTAGTTAAAAATATTCTTTTCATATTCCAAGACTTCAGAGACTCTTGAAATTTAAAAGATAGGAAGCCTAGATGGAAAAGTGCTTGCTTTTTATCTCACTCCTCGTAAAAAGTAAAAGGCAGGAAAAGGGTTAACATTTATTTGTCATTTGGTAATCATGAAAGCAGTCTAAGCACCTGGGCAAATCTTCTTTCATTTGTCCTTTTAAAAGTCTTTTATTCCCAAATCTGTATCTTAATTCTTACTGTGCCAATCCAATCAAGTCTGTTTTCTCCAGTGGGAAGCTCTGAACACAACTCCTATTAACAGCCGGTTCCTAGACTACTTCCTTATACTACTGCTATTTTTACAGAAAGACCTAACAATAACAACAGCTGCTCCTGCACAGTTGTTAGAATAATAATATTGTGTTATAATAATTATAAGGATTTTGTTTCTATCATGAATTTTTTATTGATTATTTTCATAATTATTACCACATTATGACCTCATCTTAACAAGGGAGATATTAATATATAAATCAGTAATACTGGTATTTCTAAAACTTGCAGTAGCAGTTTATCATTATTATTGGGTATATTTTTTTCTAAGTGTACAGACTGTCATCTAACTTGCCTGCCACTGAGGTCAGACACATATATATCTGTTAACTCTGGTGAAAAAGAGTCATACTGTAACTGAGTTAGAATCATAATAGATTCATAGGATGGTTTGGGGTTGGAAGGGACCTTATATATCACATAGTTCCAACACCCCGCCATGGGCAGGGACACTTTCCACTAGACCAGGTTGCTCAAAGTCCCATCCAACCTGGCCTTGAACACTTTCAGGGATGGGGCATCCACAGCTTCTCTGGGCAAACTGTTCCAGTGCCTCACCACCCTCACAGTGAAGAATTTCTTTCTAGTATCTAATCTAAACCCACCCTCTTTCAGTTTAAAGCCATTACCCCTTGTCCTACCACTACATGTCCTTCTGAAAAGTCCCTCCCCAGATTTTTGGTAGGCCCCCTTTAGGTACTGGAAGGTGCTATAAGGTCTCTCTGGAGCCTTCTCTTCTCCAGGCTGAAAAACCCCAGCTCTCTCAGCCTGTCTTCATAGGAGACGTGCTCCAGCCCTCTGATCATCTTCATGGGCCTCCTCCGGACTCACTCCAACAGGTCCACGTCACTCTTCTGTTGGGGGCCCCAGAGCTGAACGCAGTGCTCCAGGTGGGGTCTCACAGGAGCAGAGGGGGAGAATCACCTTCCTTGACCTGCTGGCCACAGTGCTTCTGATGCAGCCCAGGGCACGCTTGGCTTTCTGGGCTGCAAGTGCACATTGCTGGGCCATCTTGAGCTTCTCCTCAAGCAGCACTTCCAGGGCTTTCTCCTCAAGGCTGCTCTCAATCCATTCTCTGTCCAGCCTGTGTTTGTGCTTGGGATTGCCCCAACCCATGTTCAGGGCCTTGCACTTGGCCTTGTTGAACTTTATGAGGTTTGCATGGGCCCACCTCTCAAGCCTGTCAAGGCCCCTCTGGATGGTGTCCCTTCCCTCCAGGGTATTGACTGTACCACAGAGCTTGGTGTTGTCAGCAAACTTGCTGACTGTGCACTCAATCCCACTGTCCATGTCACTGACAAAGATGTTAAAGAGTACTGTTCCCAATACTGACCCTGAGGAATGCCGCTCGTCACTGGTCTCCACTTGGATAACGAGCCATTGACTGCAACTCTTTTGAGTGTGACCATCCAGCTGATTCCATATCCACTGGGTGGTCCATCCATGAAACCCATGTCTCTCCAATTTAGAGTCAAGGTGTCATGCGGCACAATGTCACATGCTTTGTGCAAGTCCAGGTATTATTTCCATTGATCTGTCTTTTAATTTGTACAGAATGAGATTGCAACTTAGGACAATGCTGCTGCCAGAGTCATTACAGGTTGCAGATAATCTAGTAACAGTATCATCCAAAATCACTGGTGATAGTCAAATTTCAGAGAGTATGACTGTGGCTTAAGAATTACAAATATTTCTAGGAATAAGTCTTCCTTTGATATTTTATGATCTTGGCATTCCCAAAGGTCATTTTTAAATGTAATGTTTTACTTTTAGACAAACTTAGGTCTAAAGTTATTATGTACCACACTTACAGAATCAGTTTCCTGGTTTTAATCTAGAAAAAAGATCTGTTTTATCTTTCAAACTGTCAGTGTGAAAACTTCATCCATATTTAATGTTTCTCATAATTACATCTGTAATTATAACTATAAAGCTTTCAAACCTTTCCAGTAACAGATTGTCTCTAATATCTATTTATTATTTTTATCACGTTAAAAGATAAGATAGGGCATGCTTAAAGGACTCATGACTTTAGGAACACAACAAACAAAGCTTAATGTTTGGCAACATCCCATATTTTACATTTTAACTTGGCAAACACAGATTTCACTACCCAAGAATTAGTAACTGAAGAGAATATCAAATAGCATCTGCTAGGGATAATTATATTCAAATCAACAGGCCAAAATAACTGAGGGCATCTCTCATCTCTTCTATTGATTTTTAATAAATCTTGAAATAGCAGAGAAGTTCCAGAAGAATGCTAATGTGCCATTAATTTTTAAAGAACAATCAGCACAACTGGTTTGCCTGACATCAACCAAGACAAAAGAAAGAGTGAGCTGATACAAAATCTGATTGCTAAAGAGTGAAAGCATGAATGTCGTTAAAGGCAGGGAGTACGGATTTAGCGAAAATAATTCTCATCATACCAACATGATTTTAGTAAGGTTAGAGATCTGTCCAATAAAACTGCCTAGTTTAAACTTTGTAAAGCAATTCATTCAATAACATATGACCGATTAAAAAGTTGGCAATACATAACATCAACAAAGCACATGCTAAATGGGCTGAAAACTGATTAACTGACATGTCAGTAAAATACTTGCCAGGGAAACCATTATCATGATCTACTGTAATCAATGAGGGAGAAACAGGTATAAAATCAAGAGTAAGGATAGAATCGTAAGTAATAGTGAGGACAGGGCAGTCTGACAAGTTATCAGGATCATTTGGTTGCCTGGATACAATAAAACAAAATGTGCTTTAATACAGCCAAATGCAGTTATAGAGTTAGGATCACTGAAGGCAAACCCTATGGCCTATGGAATAAAAGGGATAATGGAAATACTGTATTATTGCATACAGAAGTTACGTGACAGTTTGAAATGCGAGGATAGAATAGGGCATCCTCCCATATTTGTCCCAATAACTGGGAAGAAAGAGCCAGTGCTTTCCCAGACTGTACAAGCAGAACAATAATAAATTAATGTCCCTCTCTGTATGACACTCATGCAAATTATGATTAATATTACATATAGGGATTTTGCTTGTACTTTTTTAAGTATTTGAAAAATTGAGGAAATCATACAAAAACATGAAAATGAGAACACTGGAGAACACGCTTTGCAGTAAGAGACTTAAAGAGCTAAATAATATTAGTTTATTAAAAAGAAAGGTGCCTCAATTGCTGTGTGTAAGTGGATTCACACAGAGAAAATACCAAGAATTAAGGTTCTGTGTAATGTAGCATTAAAAAGTATAACAAGAATAGAAAGCTAACAGTTGAAGCCAGACAAATTAAGATAATGAATTAGGAACATTATTTTTTACCACTGAAATAATTTTTGGTATAAACAAAAAGTTCCCTTGCTTATGAATTGGTCTTCTGCCAACTAATCTGGAGTCAAATGCAAGCTATAAGGTTTCATAGAGGGGAAACAATACGAAGTCTGACTAGATGATCCAATTTTTTCTTCTGACTTCAAATTCAATATATAGATACTGTAAAAATTTACTACTGCTAATATATTGTCTTTCAATATACTTGCATCAAGGAACATAGGTTTTTGTATCTTACTATTCAGTTCAGATCTTTTAGTCATTATTTATATGTTCAGTTTCAGGTTTTAGTATTGGGGGTTTTGACAGTTTTCACAGTCCTCTAGTGTCTAACATTGAGCCTTTGTGAGCAGAACTTGGAGACTCTTACGTTTTTGGTCAGGTTTTCAAGAAGAAAATTATTTACATGTTTACTCAACAAATAAATCAAGTACTGGTCTTAGTCTCTCTCTCCTCCCACTGGTACTTAGTAATAAGGCATGATTAAATCAGACTGCCTATTACATAAGGCAGTAATACTACATCAAGTTTGATTTGATTTTGATTGTAGCTCTTCTTCATTCCATACATGACCTAAGTTATGGTCTACAAAATGTGCCTTTGACGTACCATCTATTCCTACTCCCTGCACAGGAATTTTGAAGAGATTCAATTAAATCACCAACCTTATTTCACACTTGGGGATGCAAAAATTCAAAGACCCAGCATCTCTTAGCTGAATCACTTGAAGGTGCTGCACAATAAAAGGCTGCAGCTCTGGTGTCCTGACCTATCCACCTCATTTTAGGCAATGAAAGCAAAGAGAAATACATCTCCAGAGGTCTGGAGTTTGGCGGGTTCAGCCACTCCTGAAGCACCTTTCTCTCTCTGCTAGCCATAGAGGGAATTCAAGGAATTTAGGTTGGGAACACAGATGCTAACATCAAAACCAGATGACTCTGTACTCATGGCTGATCGCTTATGTCGCACAAAGCCAATGCTGTCAATGTCCAAATGAAAACAGGATGCTTGCAGCTACTTAACAGTTTTGACAATCTGTGGGTTTGATCACTAGTTACTGGCATTAGAGGAAATTAAAATCAAATCACTCTGTCATTACCCTGCAGAGTAACAAAGCCACAGAAGTTAACTACAGAAAAATGAGTAAAAGAAGAAATCCTTCCTATGGACAGTGCTGGAATGTACATCGAGGCACTAGAAAGCAAAGCTCCAAGAAGAAAATTTTCAGAAGTTCCAGTATCGATTTGTTCTTAAAGTAGTGCACATGATCAGTACTAGTTTGAGATTTTGTCAAATACCACATGGCATAACAACTCTATGACAGTCCAGTTTTGTGACTGCTACAATCAGTCATGAAGGAGCTGAATTCAAATAGCAATTGCATATGTATGATAATTCAAGACTTGTTTCACAGGAATCAAACCAACATGAATTAATGGCATTTGCACAATGGAGAAGGCTGTCACTGTAAGTGCTAATACATGGGAAATAAACGGTAAGAGTTAAAAACAAATCTAGCTAGCTTGCCCAAATCTGCATTTCACTGAAGTGTATCAAATTAGACTTATTTACACATTAAGTGATCTCACACCTATAGTACCTATTACAATCCAATAAAGTATTTCCTTAGAGAATTTAAAAGAAACTGAAAAATGCCTCAGTTGTCTTTTAAATTGCAAGGACATGAAATGAAATATATGAAAAAAACTAATCTGAAAACTGCATCCATTTTGATTTTAAAGTATGTTCAGGATCACTTAAAAAAAAAAAATGTTTGCATATCAGACTTACCTGGAATAAATATAGAAAAATTCCTAAGTAGTTGTCTACCAACTATAGGAAAAACACAAAGTCACTAAACTGGATTGTAGGAATTGAAAATCATAAGCCTGAAGTTCAGCTGGGAATCACTTCCATCATAGCTCACAAGCACTTTTGGACCCATCACCCACAACAGCAGAGTTAGCTATCAGTGAGCAGGGGAGGTTTTCAAGGCTCTCCCTATGGGACCGCCACAACACACAGTTTTATCTGAACAAACTTTCTGTTTAGGCACCAGACAGGGTAATCCTCAGTATCATAAAAATACTGCCCTGAATCCAAATCTGAACTATATGCAAAACAAATTCCTTCCTAAAGCTTGTGTTGCAGAGACCATACACAAGATACCATCACCAAATGCATTGATACAGGCCAGTCACTAATCTAACACCTGAAGTGGCAGGAGATGCAGCTCTTAGCATAGCAAAAGAAAGGGGCTGCTATCACTGAACACCTAAGAAAAAAATTTCAACATCATCCAGCTAGCTCCGAATGGAAACTATTTAGCATCTGATGACTGGCCGTTTGACTGGCCAGTTCCATTTGGTGGAACTGGCTGTTGCATCATTGTACCTAAGAGAAAGCAACTTGATCGCTATTTTATCTGGTGAAAGGGCTTCACTGACAGCATATTAAAGAGAATAATACTGTTAAAATACGCAGCTTTAGACCTCCAGGTAAGATCAAATGATTTTGTTGATAAAAGATTTGAAATATTCCTGGGGCTCTAAGAAACCCAAATGTAAGAGCCCAAACTGGTCTAGCCTTCAAGCCTATAGGCTACATCTAGCCCAAGAGAGAAAACTAAATGAGCCACTGATAGTCTGTAACCAAAGCTTTTTCTTCAAATACCAGCTGAAGAGCCCTTCTCATTAACCTGCCAGGTAGGAGGTGTATAATGCCTCTATGTTGTCTGATACCACAATTTATACATTTTAACAAGAGCATAATTCTGTTGATCTCTGTTCATCCGTTATGCTCCCAAATAATTTTATGAACTATCTCCTAAACAGTCATTCACAATGTTGTATTTATACAGTTCATTTTTACTAAGTGCGGTGTATCTCCCTGCTGACTTTCATCCAATTTTTTCAGAGCCTGTCTTCAATTTCTCAAGATAATTTTCATCCTAATATTGCCTTCCAAAATGTCTGCAGTCCCTCTCAACCTCATGTCATCCTCAGTGCAGTAAGTATATTCTATCTGCCACCATCCAGAATGTTAATGAAAACTCCAATAGCACATTCTGGCAATGAGCCATTAATATCAACTCACTGACTATGTTTTCCAGGCAGTTTTGCAACTATTCAATGATTATTTCCACCTTAACCACCTTTCTCCTGCCACCTTACAAAAAAGCCCTGCAAGGCTGTTACAGAGCCTTCCAAAAATAAAGACACCATCCACTCTTCTCTCCAATTCACATGGCTGTTACCCTGTCATAGATAATTATATTGGTTTGACATGGTTTATTCTTGACAAATCCATATTAGCTGCTACTTACTTCTTTGTTATCTTCCAGCGGCTTACAAATTTTTGTTTATTTTTGTTTTATTTATGTTTATTTATTTGTTTTATTTATGTTTACAATTTTATTTATGTTTACAATATTTTGTTTATTCACTGTAGAATTCTTTCAGAGATTGAAGTTAAGCTTACCAGTATTCCAGCTGTAACTCCCTGGCTTTTCTTGCCCTGTCTCATCCCTTCCTCCTTTTTAAACTGCTGTTTTCCTGCCTCCCAGCTCCTCACCCACCCTCCACAAGCTCTCAGAAACAATGAAATAGCTGAGATGATAGCTTCAGTCTGCTCACAAGCACCTCAGGATGAATATTCCAGCATTTCCCTGACCTTTTTGAATTGCAGTAATCCAAAGGACTGGGACAGGAATCAAATGGAGATGTCACATTCAGCTTCCAGAAAGCAGTACAAAAATGAACAGTCACCTGGTTTTCAAAATAACATACCAGATAGATCACTCACCGAAACAGAGCTGAAGCCTCTTTTAGAACTTCTTCCTATTTCCTGTAACTGCTTGCATATCTAGAAGTGACCCTCGCAGCATGTCCAGGCTAAGGGAGATGCTCAGTGGTAACTGCTGTCTAACCTGTAAATGTCAGGGCATCCACAGCCTTCTCCATTGGTTGTCTGGCTTCTTGCAATACAAAGAACAGAACTTCCCAGCTTCCCTTCTGTTCAATAAAGTAAACAGCACCCAATCATCCATCTGGTAGATTCAGTGGAGATCACTGGTAGAATTCTGTTTGTCTAATGATATCTGGCCTTTCCTTTAATTTTATAATATACTGGAGGATGTCCTGACTTTTGGCATCCTGGCCTCCTGCAGGTCTCCTGTGGAAAGTTCAGTACTCACCAGGCCTCAATTCTGTACACCGATTATAAGGTAAAAATCTTGTGGATAAATATAAAACTTTCCCTACAGCAAAAAGGAGATGTGGTAGTTAAGTTATTCAATGTTTACTGTATAAATACAAATTCTTGTATTTATAGTCAGCCAATTTCACAAGAATCCATAAAATCCACTCCAACTTACTCAAAAGGACTTATTAGCCAAATGAAAGAAAGCCTATAAAGGTTGGCAGGCTGAGCAGAAGTTCAATAAACTTTGATGTCTCCACTGGGACAAAGCATTGTGTAAACACGGTTCCAAATCTTAATACAGGTAAGCATGTGTCATTACTGAGCCACCATGCAGTGAGGCTATTGAGTTCCCATCACTTTATCCTAGACCTTCACTAAAAGGTCACCTTCTCGCTCAAAATGGAGCTAGACAAGCAAAACACTGGAAAGCCTGTGTGAAATGATCAGAGCCTAACAGCTTTGGATAACTGTCTATACAACAATTGCAGACAAAATTAGGATTTTTGCTCAGAAATCACATGCCCTCTGAAAGTGAGGAGAGCCCTACTCCTGCCTGAATATCACTTCCTTTCAGTACCAATACTGGCCATCACCTCAGCACTCTCTCCCACTCTTTTGACAGGATCCCATGTGGACTGAATTACTTCCCTTTTAGACTGATGCTGTCTTTTTCTTGATTTTGGGGTCTAAACAACATCTGACCTGGAAAAGTAGTATTTCTTCCATTTCTCCTCTCCTTGAGGAGTTTATACTAGAGACACAGCATCATTAAGAGAGATTGTGAATAAAACCCAAGGGCATATTAAAGAAGTGCTGGCTGTTCAACTAGTACCAATAAATTAATATGCTCTGTTAGAGAAGTCCTGTTACATTGATTTTTCAGTCATGATCTTTGATTTCTTCCCTTTCTTAGAAATCCAATTACTCATTCTTATTTTCCCATTGGTGATGTAAGACAGTATCTCGAATCCCTTTTGTTCTTTTTAATCATATTTATTTCCTCTATTAGATATTGCAGTGAACTTTCAGCTCCAGAGTCTTTGAAGCTGTTTTCTGACATTTTTGGGTCCTATCAATGGACAGATGGAAAGATGGCCAAGAACCCATTAGATCTTTCTATTACTTGGTAATTATTTTTCTTATCTATTTTCCTGGGCAGTTCCTACTTTAAAAAAGAAAACTGGCAAAGAAGGATTTAAAATTGACTGCCATGGTGACAGGGCAGACAGGTCTACAGAAATACCCAGTCTATACCTTACTGCAAGCATTAAGAAAAGGCCCTTAAAGAATTACTTTGGAAGAAGAAATAGGTAAGTATTCCATTTTATGGCAGTTAGCCATATTAGCATTCTTTCTTTTGGTGAGGTTTCCCTTCCCTTAGCTCCAGTGCAGACTGAGAATTATAAAAGGAGAATTTACTGTTGTGGAATAAATATAATCTAATCGTGTATTTTTGTGTAGTCAAACACGTTGTGTAACAAAAATAAAGAAAACCCTCAGCAGCTAGTGTGTGAGGATTCCAACAGTCAGAACAATGGTTTGGAAATAATTTCTCTCCTGTCATTGTGGAAGTACCTTTTTGTATACTAGAGGAGTAAATTACAATAGATTGGGGAACACAACCTGTTTTCACCATATTTGTCCAATTCTTTGAAATTAACCTCAGCTATAACAAAACACCCTGTCAAGCTGCTTATAATGTATGGGCTTAACTAGATAATTGGAATATATATATATTATATTCCAACCATACTGCGTGTCTTTCAAACAACTGAAGAAGATCCATACTAAGGAAATCTATGTAATAAACCACTTATTGGCAGTAAATTTATACTAGTTGTACAAATCATCAGGGAAAAGCTGTGACAGCATAGTGGTAAAAAGATCAGTAATAATCACAAGAGAATACTGAGTGAGAAAATTGTCTAGGAAGACAATAGTGTTCCCCATAGGGATAAAAAGTCTGGCAAAATAAAGAAGGTTATAAGAATGAGACGAAAAAAGATTTATCATCAAACAACAGAAAAAACACACTTTTCAGCCTTTGGAAGGAAGTCAGATTTTGCTGGTTTCACAGACAGAACAAAAAACTCAGACTGCAGTTAGCTCACTTCAGTATTTCTGTTTGTCAGAGTTAACATTAGAAAATTACTGAGGAGGTGGAGAGACAGGAGGTCAGGCAGTGTGGGTGTAAAGAAGGATGGAAAGATAAAAGAACTTGCAGCAGTCAAAGAGGCAATGAGTGTCTGATGAGGCCGACACGTCCTTTCAAATAAAAAAAGAATAGCGAGATTTTAAGATGCCGTTTTCAAAAGACACTTCCCTCCCTTATAATAATAATTCAGAAGGCAGTAGACTTTAAAAGAGTGGTTTCTAAAATTTCTGAAATAGATGAAGTCTTGACCTCAATAATAAGATTTTAACCTTGCCACTTGCCATAGAATACTGCATAATATGAGGCAAATCACCTAAAATTAAAATTCTCACAGGTGGCCACTAATTGGATGCTTTTCATTTTCTAATCTTGACTTGGGAGCCTGGGATCTGGTTTGCAGAAATACTAAGTATTTACAGCTGTGGATCATTGAAAACTGAAGTTATTTAAGGCCAACTACAGCCAACTTTGGCCACTCTCCATTGCCTGGAGCAGAACCACCTCAGACATACAGACAGATTAAACTTCCGAGAGGAATGTTAAATCCTCATTATAAAGCTGAGAAACTGAACCTCAAAGACAAAAGTAAAATTTGTCTAGGCAATTTTCATGCTTTTGTGCTCTACTACTTCTCAGCTATTAAAATCTCCTGGATACTGAAGTGGTATGTCACCTCCTTTCTAACTACTTTTTGGACCAATGTCTGCCTCTAAATTGCCCTCTTTTGGCACCAGAACTGTTATTTCTTTCTCTGTATTTGTTTTCCCAACTCATGGTGTTATTTCTTATAAATTCTGCAGCCAGCTCTGTGAAGGTCAGCCCTAACCCATGTGAAGAGGGTACAGCCTAACTCCACCCAGAGCTTCTGCACTGCATTCTTCAAAAACTAGAAAAGGATTGGATATGTTTAAGTGTTCACAAGATATAACAATCAGTATTACAGACAAGAGAAAATAAGTGTTTTCAGAGCAGGAGTCAGTAGTATGCCAAAAGTAAGGTGTAAGTCCACGTGTCAAGCAACAATGGAAAAAATGCGTTGTTCTTTGCATGAGCATTATTCATCAGAATAAATCAGGCAGCACTTTTAGGGGAAAAGTGTTTTACAACGTAACTGTAGTCCTCATACACAACCATGGGAGCCATTTAAAGTTACAGGTCTGGTTTGGAGATGACAAAAGTGATTGATTACTTTCTGAAGGTGCCTATCCCAGGTACCTAAAAAGTCATTTAAATTAGTTTTCTAATTTTTAAACAGCTAAATATATATATACTTGATGCTACTGAAAGGAAAAGGAGTTACGGCTTGACATTCAACCTCATGTCTAAAATTTCCTTAATTCTGCATACTTGACTTTTTCAACATTAATCCACTTGAGACAGGTTTTTATTTTTATGTACTGTATATTTGCCCCTTTTAAGCTTTTCCTGTATTTCAGCTTTTAAAAAACCTAAAATTGAGGTGTTTCCATAAACTTTTTTTTTTTTTTTAATAATGCAGTATTCAAAGAGCAACCCATCACATGTAGATGAAGTAGACAAAAATTTTATGGGAAACCTTGAATTTATAAACTTAACTTTGCATATTGCAAACATTATTATATCCCAATACAGCTTTTCTGCTGATTTCAGGGAAAACCTGTATTCAGTGACACAAGCAATTATATGATATTCCACTTCTTTTCTCAAACAACACAGGCAAATCACAGAATCACAGATCTTTTCATTACCACAAACAATTTTTTGACAAAGATTTTTTTTTCCCATGTCTACGGGAAACTGTAAAAAAAATCTGTGCTGTAAAGATTTTCTCTTTAAAAAAAAAAGTCAGAATGAAATACAAAATTTCCAGTTTAGGTGACGATCAACCCCATATTTTACTATAGTATTGATTAAATAAATAAGAAAATACCCAAAAGTATTTTTTTTTTCATTTAACAAAATATCACATAATGCCTAGCATATTCTCAAATAATTTTGTAACCTCTTTTGTATCTGGCGCTTTTAATAACCTCATTTTATATCTGATCGCTTATAGGCCATAGTTTAGAAAAATCTTTAACACAGAGATTTGCAATAGTAAGACTTTTTATTCAGCACAGTAGCAGATTAAGCAGTGTTTTGCTTACTTATAATGTCTACTCTATTTTATGTTCTGACAAATTCAATACAGGAATAAAAAGATCCAATTTTGATGAAAGCAAAGGCTACAGCTTCAGAGCTAACATTGCCCTATCCAAAGAAACAGGGACAAAATGAAGAAATAGATACAATGGACTCTCACAATGTAATGGTGACGGAGCATACGGTCAAGCCCTCAATTCAACAGGATGTGTGAGTGCACACTTATCTGTGATTTTATGAGCCATCCCAGTGACAAGAGGGTATACTATACTTCGAGTTAATCTTGTGTTTAAGTATGTGCTGAATCAAAAACTTGATCACCAGTGTTAACATATTAATCGTAAATATTTTCCAAAGGCTGGGTAAAAACACTTTAAATCTGAACACAAGGTCCCAGCAACCTCTTAATCCAGAAAGGGTGTGAGATTATAGGGGTAGTTCCACCCTATACTTTAGGTTTGATCCCACATCCAGATGTTCTGAACAGCAAAAGCTGATGAATCATCAGCGACCCAAATAAGCCACAAGTGGCAATGCTCCACTTATTGTGGTTTAACCCCAGCTGGCAGCCCAGCACCACGCAGCCACTCACTCACTCCCCCTCACCCAGAGGGATGGGGAGGAGGATCAGAAAGGAACATAAAACTCAAGGGCTGAGATAAGAACAATTTAACTGGTAAAGCAAAAGCTGTGCACAAAAGCAAAGCAAAGCAAGGAATTTATTCACCACTTCCCATGGTCAGGCAGGTGTTCAGCCACCCCCAGGGAAACTGAGCTTCATCTTGCGTAAGGGTTACTCGGGAAGACAAACAGCATAATGCCAAATGTCCCCCCCTTCCTTCTTCTTCCCCCAGTTTATATACTCAGCATGATGCCATATGGTTTGGAATACCCCTTTGGCTAGTTTGGGTCAGCTGTCCTGGCTGCGTCCCCTCCCAATGTCCCGTGCCCCTCCAGCCCTCTCACTGGCAGGGCCGGAGAAACTGAAAAGTCCTTGATTTGGTATAAACATCACCCAGCAACAACCAAACCCACCCGTGTGCCATCAACATTGTTCTCACACCATAGCCAAAACACAGCACTGTATTAACTACTAAAAAGAAAGTTAACTCCATCCCAGCTGAAACCAGGACACTCCTCTTAAGGCCTCCTCTGCTCTCTTGCTCTCCCAGCGCCCCCACCCCCTGTCACTCACACCCCTAACTCAGACTGCAGTCAAATGCCACAATTTGCAATCTTGCTGTCACAGTTAAAATTTGTATTTTTGCATAATTCCTAACATTTTTCTTTCCCATACTTATCTTAGTATATTTTGGTGCACTGCTTTTAATCTATTAAGTCCATTTTACACCCACTGACACCAACTACAATTTTACATATGCAATGAAAGAACAGTGCCACAACATGCCTGCAAAGGCTAACTCACCCTGGCTGCGTGTCATCAGTCACGCAATGGTATGTAAAAGTTCCAAACATCTGCACTCCCAGGATCCCATACAGGAGGAGAAAGAACAGAAGGAAAATTGAAACGCTCCAGATTTGCTCTCCGGAACGCCTGGCAAAAAGATAAATATGACACTGAATGCACAGGCAATGTGAAGCCTCCTTTGAAAATCTCCAGAATAGAAAATATGCTTACATAGAGAAAGTAGTATTTCATGCTGCAGAAAATTTGTTCTTAAAATTGATCTCTTACTCTGTGCAGACATAGAAAAGGGAGCCCTGATTTTTTAAAACCTTTAAGTTACGGTAATTAAACCAGCTGTAAACTACAAAGGGTGAAACAAAAAAAACCCAAATAAAATGTATAAAGTCTACCTTTTGTAAAAAGTATCTAATGACTTAAATAGACAAGATATGATGATGAAGTAAAGTTGATACCAAATAAGACCAAAAAACTCTTCCACATTACATGGCTTTTGACATTATGCACTGTACCAAACATACTTATGTGTGTTTGCTTCCATGTAAGCATCTCTGTACATATACCAATAAATGTGCACTTGTAACTGTAATGGTTAGGGCACACGCTCAAGTGCTTTTATTTACGAATACTACCCTGCTAAGAGTGTTCACCTTCGTTCTTAAGTGCCCACGTTAATGGGAGCAGAATTTACTGCCACTGGTTGAAAATTGCTGGCTACAGTTATTAGCAAAATGCTTTAAGATTTATTTAAATACTTTACAGTTTTGATAACTTTTTAGGCAATTCAATGATTCCTTAAATATGGAAAATAGCAAGAATTTTTTGGCCAAAACTAAAACTCAGGAAGAAAATGTCCATTAAGTGTGCAGGGTCATTTTCTGAGCTGTGTAGTAACCCGTCTAAGTCAAAATTGTTTGGGTAACAGCCTTACTTACTTCAAGATATTTGTTATCCTAGTTCTTGGCAGCTCAAAACGAAAATATATCCGGAATGCTCGAATCATAATGAGTGGTCGTGGAATCCGTAACATGCCCCAAGGTGACATCTGGTCAACTATTTCAGCAATTTCAAACACCTACAAACAAAAGAATCGGGAGGTTTTCTTGATGACCCTGTCCTGTTGCTGTATTCATTTACAGAACTTTTAAAACTATGAATACTATGTATGATTTTTGTTTTCATTTTCAATCTTCTCTTGGTTTATTTCATGGTTCATTTTAACTATATTTTTAAAAGAAAAGTCTTAGTAAATCCTTTAATCCATTCCTAAGTTACCCTAATGAAATTCCAAAAATATACTCTGCCTATGTTCATAACGCTTCTGTCTCAAACAGCTCAAGAAGGCTGTGCAAGCTGGTGCCAGCTGCCTGCTTCTGTGCTAGTCCTACCCCACAAGTTTCCAAAAACTTCATTTAAAAGTAATTCACATTTCCAAATACAAAACCCAGTATGTTAGTGTTGCACACCACTATTTTCTTTGTGCTATAATGTAAAGGTACATATACACAGACTGCCTTATGAGTTGTACATGCTTATAAATTCTCCATTTAATTCCAAGTCCATGTGAAAACTGTACACGTTCTTCTAGACTCCACTTACAAATTTCAGCCAAGCCACAGAGCAAGGAACCATTTCCTTAATATTTTGACAGGTTAGGCACTCCATAAAGACTATTTCGCTTAATGATTGGGTGAAAATGTCTTGGTTTAATCCCTGTCTCTTACTCTCTGAGAGAAACTGTGTAATCTAATATTTGCTCAAAGTACTAAGAAAAGGGAGGGGGAACCTGGAACTTGTCTGTAATGATCAACCTTCACTCTACATGCATACATGATGTACCAAAGTTACTCCTGGGTATAAAGCAGAAAATTACAAGGTGTTTTAAATTTCTCAGAAGTGGGTAAGTTACGCCTAACAGCAATCACTATAGCACTTTTACAATCCTTGTACTATTGCAGGCCCAGTCTCACAGTCTTCAAACTGTTCTTACCCAAACAACTGGCTATGGTTATGGACTGATTGGTTTGCAGGACAAAATTTGACCTGTACCTTAATACTCTACACTTTTTTGCAACATGTCCAAGTTCCCTTCTTTATGAAAATTTAATCAATTTGTTTCCAAATGTCTTTATTATTATTATTTTTCCCATTGTGCTTTAATTTGAATTTTGGAAAAGGTCGTGTTAGATGTGGGCCATATTACATGAAACCCCTCCACTCACCACACCTATACACCTACAGCATGACAAGCATCTACCATTGGAATCATTCTGCCTGTAGTTGTCTAAGCTAGTCACCACGGCATCCTACTAGACTCAATGGAAGGAGATGAGCACAACTGTCATATAGAGTAAGAGATTTAATAGCTCTTTGAAGATCCTTCTCTCTCCTTTTGACTATGCAGTGGGTTTATGGTAAGAAGCTTCAGATTAATGTATAAGTTCTCAATAAGAAAAATTAATCAAGATAACTTCTACTACTAATATAGATATGCCGCAATGTGCAATTATGCAGTTACTCAATTCAGCACGGTATTTTAAAAATAATTTGACCCATGTACAGCTACACTTCCACAACTTGTAATTATTTAGTTGTACCACACGTTTTTCACAATTAAGGAACTATTCATTGAAAGAGGTAAGTGAAATAACTACCTGTAAAACCAGTGACACCCAAAGACAGAAGACCATGAATCCATCAAACACACACCAACGATCCTTTACATAGGAGCTATCACCCTAAAAGAGAAAGAAAGCTAAGAGGTTAATTGTTGTTGGTTTACTGTCAGGATTTACAAATATCACAACCACATCCATCTTCTCTGTACCGCTTCTAAAATGCCACTTTTGAAAGACTCGAACAGCCCAGTATCTGGACTAGAATATGCTGGAAACATATAAACACATCTTCTGGGTGAATAAATGGTACCTTCTTTCTTGTGCGGTACTTCTCCTCAGCTTATATAAAAAAGAACTTACAAAGAAACCTATTATTTCCATTTTGATGTAAATCAAAAAAGAAGAAAAAAAAAAAGAGCACTGGACTAACTTTGCCACTGTATCACCCATTACAAAACACTTGCATAGGAAGGTAAGTGTAAAATGCTAGCTATCTAGTATTGTGCCATTCAATTACTTCAATATTGCTCAACAGCTTAAATCAAATCAGTATCACTGTACATTCATTTTTTCATGTTTTCCATCATTTTTCATGCTCTAGCAAAGGCTTGCCATTTCAAAAACACTAGACAGTAACTGCCATCTCATCACAGTGCAGGCTTTCAAGTTTCTTTGGACGTTTCCTGAGCAACACTTTACCATCTCAAAGTGATCATTCTTTAGACTTCATTAATAGTATGTATGGTGAGCTTCTCAACTTTTATGTTATTGGCACTCCATGAACTGTCAAGCACAAGGATTCAGAGCATAACTTTGCACTACTGAATAAAAGAAATTCAGGGAAGAAAACTGAGCACTGGATCTTTGATGACCCATATGCCTTCCTGCTTGTTTTCCAGGTCTGCTTTAGGCTTCTTCAACGAGCCCTCTAACACCTGAGCATGACCGTGGTGATAAGTCCACTCCAAAGATCACTCCTAAAAGGAGTATGGAGAAGGCTGCATCCAAGCTCAGTTTTCTCTGCACTACGCTATTCTCAGGCACTGCTCCAGTTTGCATGCTTCCATCTCCTCATGTCTCACACCATCCCCATTGACATACAACACAGGCCCTCCACTGCAAGCTATAAAAACACTTCTTTGGTGGGATGCCAATGCCTCGCACTTTACTTTAACTACTGAACTGAAAAAAAAAATCCACATTTATTAGGTAGGTTACAGCTGAGAGTTAGTTTGATGTACCACCCACATGGAGCATAGAGGAAGTTGGGGACCAAATGCATATAGATAGATGCAGCTTGTTGAAAGGCAGACTAGACAAGACTAGACTTAAGGGATGTGGATATCCTGGTTTCAAGTAAAAATGTATGCAGAGACACAGGCAATGCATCTTGGGGCACATAAACACCCCTTTCTGAACGAGGTTTCTCCCAACCGACTGGATATACCCTCCCCTGCCTTATACATTGTCTTGTTCCTTTTCTCTGTTTAGTGTTCTTCCAGATA
Organism: Falco peregrinus; assembly: GCF_023634155.1. Taxonomy (NCBI): domain Eukaryota; kingdom Metazoa; phylum Chordata; class Aves; order Falconiformes; family Falconidae; genus Falco; species Falco peregrinus. Next base: position 63,687,078 of record NC_073724.1, on the reverse strand, counting down.
CAAACTACAGTGTTTGATATCCACTTTTCACAGGCATAACTGAGGAAAAAAGTACTGTCACATCTCAAGAATTTTGAAGACATTACTGGACTTTGGCCTGTTACGTGATTCCTGGCTTGATACACATTGTTTCTTATCTCAGCGACAGCTATTTCAGTCAACCTGTATTTGTTTTTAAATGTCTCAGCATTTTCCTTGATGCTGAAAGCACAGACAAGATGTTTTGGTTTAATTTAATATTTTCAATGACATACACTATCCTAAAAATGATTTATCATTCCTTGCAGTAGGTGACAGCAAGATATATTGTGTAAATAGAGACCAAATATGGTTTTTTTAAAAAAGCTTTATTTCACTTGCAAAATTTCTTCAGGACAGAAGTTAATAAAGCAAGGATATAAGGAAAATACAGCAAGTGATTTTCAAATCAGAAATAAAGGACAGAGAACTTCAATCCTATTTTCAGACAGAGGATTTTCTAACACAGAAGGATGTTAAAGTTCTCAATCCAAGAATTAAGGGGAGGAAGACGGCAAAACAGGGAAGCAACAGAACAACAAATTTGCATCGTATTTTTAACCTCTCTTTCCTGAAAAAAGTAGACTTAAGTTCCCTAAGTAAAGTCAGAGCTAATCAGTAACTCTTCACCCAAGGCTGAACAAACTCGGTGTTATGGTTTCAGTGGTTATGTTCAGAAACTGTGAAGCAGACACATGTTATTTCTCTACAGAGATCAGCTACCAACACCATCGATCTCCTGGGCCTGCTCTCCTCTCCCCCTGGTTCCCTCCTAGTGAAATATCTCTGGTGAGATTTGTATCAACATGCACCTGGAGTCCTTCAATTGCGGCTCAGAACAAAGACGCTGATTGGTCTTTCTCTCACCAAAGAACTCCTTGAAACTTGCTTTTCTTCTTTTAAGCACCCTTTAAAACAAGTTTTCCCTGAGCTTTGCTGTACATATGAACATGAGCATGAACTTGTGCAGGAGTTCCTGTAGTCACTCTGCTCTGAATAACCCATCAAGTACTCGCTAAAAGCCAAATCTTTTTTTTTTTTTTTAGAAATTGCTTTTTCTTTCCACAATAGGTGCGGCATGATTGAAGCAGCTCTGCTGTTTTCTCCTCACAAAGGAAGATGTCGTGACCCTTCCCAGCCTTCTCACCAGTCAGGCTGCTCCACCACCTCACTTCTCTCATTGCCACATCAGGCCAGCTTCCAACGCTACATCCTCCCAGCCAGGAAGGCTTCCAGTGGATTGCCTGCGGAAATTTAGGGCACCTGAATTACATCCGTCGAAACTATTCATTTGGGGGGAGGTTCTGGCCCTTTCCTCTTTGCATATAGGGAGGTGTTGGCTAAATCCTTTTCATGTTTGTCATTTGGCTGGCAGTGGATGTGGTGGGGAACCTTTAACACATTTATACTGTGCATCTGCATATGGGATGCTATTTGTGGTTGGAAGCATTTTTAAGGCAAAACCACGTCCTGCTTAATGTGAAAATCAGAACGTCCTTTTTAATATGAATCTTGATATTGACTTCCAGTGCTACTTCCACGAAAAATCTGACTAAACAGAGGTTAGCACTTCAATATTAATAGCAATCAACAGTGAGTTTCATTCACACTTGAAAAAAGCCTTGGGCTGAAATTCCACGCTCATGGTCAATGGCAGACTGTTCTTAAAACTTGGAAAGGAATACAGATATATGAAATTTAAATACACCTGAAGGCATCTTACCTGAAATAGCTGAAGTATTGCAATGTGCTAATCCCTCACCCTTTTTTCATCATGTCTGATTAAATTTGAGAATTATTGATGAGGGTTGTTTTAGTATTTTTTTTTTTGTGAATGCGCTATCCCAGACCATTTACATTATGGTTTGTAAGCCTTTGAAACATGACCTAAACATTTGCAAAAGATGAAGGATTAGTACTGTAGACTAGAAGCCTCATGCTGAGACTAATCCAAACCTCCTGAAGTCATTAAAGTTGCTGGCTCCCTGCTGCCTACAGCGGACAGTGGATTCTTCAATGTGCATAGCAAGTCATGAAAGCTTCTCCAGCAACATGACTTACAGTCTATCTAGACAACAAAATCATTTGCTTCTAGCAGAGCAGTGGATGCCAGTCCACAACTGCAGGCTTGGGACAGCCTTTGGAAAGCTTTTGTGCAGTAAACCATGCCCTCACTTAATGCCTCTCCCAGGCAAACTAGGGGGTGTCACTTGAACTCAGTGGACTAGCTAACTAACTTACAACTATTAAACACAAAGCATTTTAAGATACACCAAAAAAATCTGAAGTCCAAAGCAGCAATACTGCTTAGCTGTTAGATGGATCAATTTTTCCTTTGTTAATTAGAGGCCCATTTGTTATTTTGTAATACCCTTCCTAGTCCCCTCAGTTTCTCCTAATATACTTCTGTCTTTTCCCCCAGTAGTTAATCTACAACAGGTCAGCATCACAGTTAGTCTAGTACACAATTATGGAAATGGCTTTATTGATAAACCACACATGGAACGGATCAAAAGTCTGCCCCAGATTAGAGATGCTAATCTGAATTAATACAAAATTTGATATCCCAAAAGAACAGACAAGTTTAACATAACAGTCTGGAATTAAAATATCCCCTTTATTTGCCATATATAATTTTTATATGCCAATAATTGTCTATGGCAATGTTGTTATAACTAAGGAAGAATACCTCAAGTTCAGCATAAGATCTTGAGTGTTTCTTTACCTATTCAAAAATAAGACCAACAAATAAACCTCCTGCCTTCTCCCTACATTCTCCTTATTTCACCAGTTTTTGCTCAGTTTTAGTACCATTACATTAACTGAGTACAATGTACTAGCTTATTTCTTCTTTTTTTATTTTCACATGCAATACTATACCCCAATAACAGCACTTAGATGCTGGAAGATACACTTTCTCAATTGTAAACAGCACATTAAAGCTAAAATAGCCAGTATTAGGTGCCCTAAACAGTCGTTACACAAGTTCATGTTAAAAAACAGTTCTGTAAGACCTAACTCATTGGAAATGTGAGCCAGTACAAAATACAGAACCACAGACAGACATGATAACATCTGAGGTTGTCACTCCATGAGAGCCATTACAATTTAACTTACTCCAGAAGGAAAGACTAGCCAGACTGTAGTTTTTTATTTCATTATCAACCTTGCTGAACACAAAATACTCTAGGAAATCAACATCCAAATTGCATAAAGCAATCTGCTAGAAGATTGGTTATGTCTGCTAATTTTCTTAAGCAATTTCAGTATCTCATTGGTAAGGTAGACAGCTTAGCAAGATGACAGTACAGTCATCTCACAGGTCATTTCTGCCCTGCTTATCTCTTATCATCTTAGGAACACCTCAGGATGAACAGCAAATCCTACAATTAAAAAGCCTCCTTTGCCTCCCTGCTTGCCTTGAAGGATTTCTTTTTTCTCTCTCATCCCTGACTACAACCTATTCTCTGAATCCTTCCCTTCCGCCTCTTTCCAGCTGCCTCAGTGGGAAAGCTGAAAAAAAAGAAGTGATATAACATCTGCTCTGAGTAATCAGATTTACCATCATCTGCTCTGGAAAGGAGTTCTGCAGCCCTGGGTCTGTCAGTAGGAGAACCTTAGTCTCCCACTTTTCATCACAGTCTCTAACAAACAGGATAGCTGAAAGATGGTACAAACTCAAAAAGACCAGCAAGCTCAGTAACAACTAGCGACTTTGCTATTATTCTATCATGGTCATTGCATCCTGTATGTGGTGGTGGTAAATAAAGCACATCAACTCTAGCAAATTCTTCAGATCACCCTGTGGGCTACTTTGTGTAGCATTACAAATAAGCATTAAGGAGTGGAGGCTGACATTTACTGGCATTTTAGGAGCAGCATAAATGCACAGGAGGAAACTGAAGGAACAGGAAGATTCAGAGTTTGGGAGTATCATTTTTTCCCTCTCTGCTATGCTCATTATAAATAGCAAACTAGAAGAGACGGCACAGCTGAGTTCAGGAAACAACTGACCCTCCCTCCCCCATTCCCTTACTCCACACAAACACCACAGGGCATGGAGGTGGGAGCGGGTCAGAAAATTCAATCAGAGCTCAAGGGAGCACCTACCTTAACCTCTCTCTCCCGTCTGCAAATGCACATAAAGATACATACACACATATAGAGGTATGTATCTCCCATCCATTCAGACCTATGCATACATCCCTTATGCTTCGGGCTCAACTTCAAACTTTCCCTATTTCCTTAAAACCTCGCAGTTTACAGGTCTGTTTAGTAGCAGAATGATGTGGACAATCCAGCCCAGCCCCCAGCCTGTCAAATACTTTCAACATTTTCCTCACATAGAAAAGAGAATGAAGAGATACAGCCAACAAAAAGAGCTGCCTCTGACTTTGGTTCTCCATCCTCCTCTTCTGCTCTCCTGAACATAAAACTATTTCTCAAATCTGTTCATGTGTCAAACATTAGCCCCGTGCTTCCTTCTTCATAGCTCCGTAACTCTTCAGCCATCCTAGGGACTGACTGAAGCAGGACCTCAGACAGACAGACAGACAGACTCTCAACTGCACCACCTACCTAAAAGTCCATCTTCTACTCTGTGTGACAAAAAAATTCAACCTGAAGAACTTTATTACGCAAACAACCAGCAAATTACATACTAACCATCTTTTAATGCAAAGAGCTCCTGTGACTGTAAAATGATGATCCATGCAGGACACAAAGGGAATTGTGGACTGCTTAGCTAAGACCATGTTAATAACCAAAGAAATATAAAATGGCATATTTTAAAATGAGTGGTCACCTCCAAGTTAGCCCTCTGCAACGGTGATAGTATCACTTCAAAATGAACCAACTTTTTTTTGTATTTAAAGTCTGTATTTGGAAAGAAAAAGAGACAAGGCAAGGGGACAACAACACACAACACAGCTTCTCATTTCTGTATGTCTTCTGTTCCTCAGTGTCTTCATTCACAGAAAAGAATCTTATTTAAAATATATTCACATAAAAGCAATTGATTTGTAACAGACAGTGAAATTAGAATTACTGTGTGAAGCTTAACTCTAAACGGTTATAGTGGGTGTAATATCACTTTATCATCACTGAGTTAAACACGTTCAATTTCTAACTACTCAGGTGTTGTACTCAACTGCTCCATCATCAGATGCTTCTAAGTAACACATTACATACTGCATAATCTATCTTTGTCATAACATGTAATGCAAAATTTATAGCAATTTTGTATTGTATGTTAGAAAAACATTGGAAAAATCACTTGATCTTACATCACACAAAGCAAAGTTTCTCTATTTATAATTAAAAAAATGAAACACAGCTCTTACTGTTCCTTTGGATTACAGGGTGATACCATGCATGCTACAGGCACACAACACACACAGTTCCAATCTATCACTACAAGAAAGCTATAATCACTACAGAACCACTACTTAATCATTTGTAAGAATTAAAAAAAAAAATAGATTTAAGTGAATTTGTTGAGGTTTTCAGACTATTTTAGGAATTACCAATGAAGATGTAAGGTGGTCTCATTCATTAAAGAACAGTCTCAAACTACTTTAAGACACACTAAACTCTTGTTAATTTATGTAATTAACTTCACTGAACTTATTTCATTTTTCACATTGTAATGGGTTTTTTTTAAAGTTATAGTATTCACCATGTTATTTACTATTTCTAATAGAAAGAAAAAAACCCACAAAAACACCAGAAAGCCTGTGAAGGAAGAAACAATCCTGGCCGTGAAACAAGAATCAAGACTTTCAAACAGACAAACCAGGACCATTTTACTTGCTACAAATCCTGTAACAGCATTTGCTGTTGTGGTGGTGGTGTGATGGTGTTTGGAGGCATTAAAAAATGGTGGTGTAAACCAAATTGTTAACAAGAAGATTTAAAAACAAAACAGAAACAAACATGAAAACATTACACAACACTCCCTTCAAGTACAATAACCATTGCCACAAAACAACGCAAGGGATGCCTCAACACACCTCCTGTATCAGCCAAATCACTGTACAGCATCTCAGTTCAGCTGAGTGACAAGTAATTCAGACTGCTCACTATTCAGAGCTGCCTGGCACAGCCTTCATATATAGTCAACAGAGGACAGATGCCAATACCTTCTTAGCAATACCCAACTGCAGGCATGGCTATAGAACATGTGGGGAAGGCGCTTCGCTGCTGTATTACATTGCTTTCTTGGTACACTGCTTAACTGCTGCAGTTGGGTGCCAACATGCCCTGCAGAGAGATTTTATTGGTTACTGCACTGAAAGCCTGAATTTCATTTCCCTCTCCATCTGCTGATTAGCCATCCATATTTGGTGCCATAAGTTTTGCCCTACTAGCTGACTCGGATCGTTTGGATGTCTTAGGGGTTCAGCAAATCTAAATATGGCTGACCAGAAGGAGGATTGATAGGATCCCCCTACCTGGAACAAAACTCACTGTTTCCAGGATGTGCACAGGAAAAAAATCTTCACCATGAGAACAACTAAACATTGTAACACATTGCCCAAAGTGCTAGCATCTCCATTGCTCAAAATATTCAAGGCTCAGCTTGACAGGACCCTGGATAACCAAATTAAGGCCCCACTTCGAGTAAGATGTTGGTCCAGACCATCTCCACAGGTCCCTTCAAAGCCAGATTTTCTCTGGTTGTACGCATCTAAGAATCTCCTCAAGATGCCAGTTCCTTGTAGACTCCAGTTCTACATCTAGTTGCACATGTCTGGATGTCTGCTCATGGTTGGAAGTACTCTGCAGCCTTGTGGTGATGTGTGTTAAACACTGCTGTGCTTCATCCAGCAATATTCCCCCCTTCCCCAGCTCTTACATTTATGGTGAATGCAATGGGCGGATTTGCATCCAAATGTTTCAAGGTGAAAGCTTTCACTCCAAAGCATCACATACTGCCTAGAGATTGAATAGGAAGATTTGACAGGCAAACAGTCTCACCTAGCATGACAAGACTCAGATTTACGATCATCATTCATAGTGCTCTTTCAACAACAACAACAAAAAAAAAAGCCACAATGATGAAAGTTGGAATAGATAAGAAGGAGGCACTTTTCAGAAAGAGGATTTTATTATTTGGTAATTATCATTAATAAAAGCTGGAGAATCCATTTTATACTACAGAGAACAGGAAAAGTTTACTGAATCAGCAACCTTAGTATAGCTGTAAGAAAGCAATATTTGTTACTGGTAGAGAACACAATAATCTGAAATAAAATTTTACATTCAGTTTACTGCCTTAAAAATCCCATACACATTTTGTCATTTTCATGAAAAGACAGCTGCACAGAAAATGTTCTCATTCCCTTCCACAGGGATTTGGATGTCATTAACATTTTTTCATCTTGTTTTATTTTCTCATATTAAGAGAGAAGACAACATGGGCATAAAATAAAATAAAATAAATAAAACTAAAATAAAATAATATTGTTTAATTACAGCAGACTTCCCTGAAAATGCAAGTTTCAACACAGAAAAGCACATTAGGGATTAAGTTCCCTGTCTTCCGACCTGAATACATAACATGTTATCCAATAAGTTGATTTCACTGTTATCTCATAATAATATCTGCTTTCATGAAGAAAAACAGTAAAGTAATCCCTAAAAGTGGTATTAGAAAGGGAAAAAATGTACATTACTGAAAAGTAAAGTTTTGTTCATCTAACTGGTCTGTATATTGAAAGAGGAATTTCTAAATACATTCTGAAAGTCAGTATGTTGTACATTTTTTCTTTGCAACTTTAAGGTTAAATCTTTACCACCACAGTTAAGTCACTAAGTATTACATGGACACATACTTCAATCCATGCCCAAAAAGAATTTCTCAGTAAAAACTTCTATGACCCACTGGTTAGAAAATTTACCATTTTTAGTTTAGAAATACTGCCTGTATAAGTTCACTAAGTAATTTAAATACCTTTGATTTTCTAATACTCTAATGCAAAAAAATGGTGCTAAAAGCCCCACTGTGTAATATGAGTCATTACTTTCCTGTAATAAACACTCCAACAAAACCAGGCACAAGTAACCATAGAAACAGGTGCGTATGTTCCAGTACCACGGTCTCTAACCCTCCCTGGCCCACAGGCAGTAACACCCAACTAGCAGCATACTGCAGGTAACTTCGTATTTGCTTTCCCCATGATAATCAGTTTTAATTTTTCTAATTTCCTGTGACTGGAAACCGCATCAGAGCATTTCACTAGCCACACAATCCCAGCAGGCTGGGAACAGATGTCCTTGTGACGGACACAGACACACAGCAAAAAGGTGAGACAGAAGAATCAACTATTGTAGATTGAGTGCCTTATTCAAATAATGGATGTAAATACTGTTTGCTATGAAATAATATTGCAAACAATCACAGCTGGCAACACCATTATTTTTTAAGTCAACTTGAAACAATATACTTTTTGCCAACACAGAACACCATGGGACCCGCACTACACATCTAGGTTTCCAACAGCATTATACATAGTACAGAATTCTGCTTTTTAATATAGATATGTAAAATGATTTTTCATAGGGCCAAATGATTTTCACCTTACAATTCCAAGAAGTAAAGGGGAAACTCAAATCTTAAGTCAACTGAGTCCTTTTTCATGTTTGCTCTGGGAGCTTCTTACTACCACAGGCAGTTTTTTCCATTTTTTCCCTCCACATAATTACACACTGTTTAGTCAAAGCAGCTCATCATTTTCTCATCACTGTCACTGATTCTGCTGGTTATGCCTCTGCCCTCATGGCTGAGGTTCTTGCTTCTGTTTGTGACTTGCACATCCCAAGACTGAGCTTTCACCACAGGCATCACGAGCACATCAAAGCATGCTGACTTGGGATGACAGGAGCCACGCATTCTGTTTTACTACTTGACCTTTGAAAACAACACAACATCCTGATCCTTAACTCATTTATACGCCATGGGATATACAGCATATCTAAAGTCACAGAGCGCAGCAATTTCCATCTTCTGTTTTCAGTCTGTAACGCAGCAGAAATTCCCTTGACAAAGTTATTAAAAGCTGGTGAGCCAGCTTAGAGTGTTTCACTGCAATTCAATTCATATTTCCATCATTTATCAGAAGGCTTAAACTCGTTTTGTAATTTCTCCATTGTTGTTAGACGAAGGTCGAAAAAGAAGGCAAAACATAGTAAGGTACAGTAAAAAACAGTTCTGCAATCCATAACTCCAGACAAACTTCTGAATCAGGATGATTATGGAAGAGACTCATTTAAGTATAAATGAGTTAAGGCCACAAGTGTTAAAGAAGCTGGCATCCAACTGTCTTCCTCTAGTGCCCACCTGTCCCATTGACAACAAATCTGTAACAAGTCAGAATAATCACTGACTGTGAGATACCTAAAGGCTAGGTGTCAGCCTAGGTTTTAAGCTTTTATTTCAGTCAATGGAGAAAAACAGGCCAGATAAATTACCTTTTGGAAGGGCCTACTTTAGACAGAAACAACTAATTACAGACAATTGAAGACCCTCAAATTAGTGCTGATGAATGCTACTAAAAGTGTTTCTATTTTAAGCTCAGAAATCCATTTTGTACAAGCAAAGATAAAAAAGTATCAGAATATGCAAATGGACATCTGCTGCAACTGGAAATTGTTGCAGACCCCAGTTTAGATCACGGCAACCAGTTTTTCATTACAGTATAAAAAGCCCATCTCTACTTCACACTGCTTGCACTACAGGTGGCAAGTTCCTGATACTGACAGTGAACTCAACGTAGAGTTAAGTCTACATGGCTCAGGTAAGGCTCCAGCCTGCTCTGTCCTCGATTTTCTCTTCTTGAGTGGACAGATAGCAACTACAGCAACCAAAGCACCCATCAGAAAAACACTGACGAAAAAGGGCACAGGGCTAATGCTGCCTGGGAACATGACACATACTGAAAGCTGCTGATTTCAATCAACTAAGTAACCTGGCCTTTAGTACTAGACAGAAGCAAAAGAAATGGTTCCCCTATTTCTGTGACTGCGCTGGTAGAACATTAAGCTTTGTTTCAGTTCCTGCATGAATTCATGAGAGAGTGCTGAAAGCTAAGGGTACAACCATTCACTTCAGCCCCTTGCAGGAGTACTGAAGTCAGTGAATAGCACTCAGTGCTACTGAAATAAAGTCTGACAAAGCCACTCACAACTACTTTGGTTAGTACAAAAGTTTTGCTGTGAATGTAATTGATTTAACAATGGGGGAAATGTCAAGGACCATTACTTCTGACTTTCTATAATCTCCGTTGTTAGCTGACATGTGCCACAACTGCACAGTGAAAAGAAAGACATTTCTATTAAATTCAGTGCATTACCAGTGCTATATATATATAAAAAAAATCTAATTTTCAGCATGATGATAATAAAATAAGTGTCAGCTAGGATTTTTTAAGAGACAGGAGAACTCACACTTTCTATTTCACAGTTTTACTCTTTTAAGAGAGGAACAGGATAAACCATGCCTCGTTCTCACAACATGATTTCAATATAGGTTTTCTAATACCATCACGACTGTAATTAGAAGTCGCAATGAGAATGTGGTATAACTAAGATAATTTCACATACCTTCACAGTGTCCGTACAGTGAAATGATATCCATTCATCTCTCATTCCTTAAAAGCTGAATTTTCACCTAAGACATCTGTTACCTGAATCCTTTGTGTTGTAGTAGATATGAATTCTTTCATATCATGGACACAGTTTCCTGAAAGTTTCTCAGATTCTGCCATATTTTCCTCTTTGGTTATTTTATTACATACGATGCCACCAGTGAAATTGTGTCTAATACAAGCAATTTACCTGGAATATTTCTCTCTCATTCCACCTCCTAGTACAAAGACTGAGTAAAAACTTCTAGTAAAGATAAGACAGCTTTAAAGTAAGGTATGCTTGCCTTGCTCATACTCATGAGATGGCCTTCAGAAGACACCATATAAGAAAGCAGAAAGTAATTTTTGCATCACACTGATTAAAAGAAATACAAAGTCCTTTCTTCATAGGTTAGGCTCACTGCTTGCTTTCAGAATTTTGATGCTCATTTAATATCACACCTGGTTAGGCTTGACAGTTACCTTTCATTTCTCTAATTCCACTTTACCTTCCTTTTTTTAATGAGGAGACCATTTTGGAAACTTTGCTTGAATCAATGGACAGTCCTATGTAAAGCACATACAGTCATGTTCATAACTGACATATAAGTGGGCGTGTAAATGTGACCTTTGGTTCCTGAGGGACTGCGAGTCTTGTCTGTTAGGTTACAAATTGACCCACGAACTATTTCTCGAGGTGCGAACATTAATTCATTCATGGTGCTCTCAGAAGACTGCCAACCAGTAAGTTATGCAGTAGACATAAACTGTATGTAATTGGGAGACCAGTTTAATTCTTATTCAAGTGAGGGAGATTGATCTGCTTTCATTTAAACAGACTTAATACCTCCTTGACGCAGCTGATTACTGCAGAGTTCTTTCTGACCAAGGAGGCTGAGACATGAAAGAAAGCAGAACCAGAGTCACTGAACTCTACATTCTGGGAGATGAAGATCATGTGGATAAATCTAGGATCAATTGAAGAAAGAAGAATTCTAAACTGAAGAGATCATGAAAATATGAATGTCAAATTGAATTAATTAAGTTTTGCCACTGCACTAAATTTATTACATTTTATGTATTACTATGCAGTGTATTACTGTGGTGGCCAAAACTGCATTTATTTTCTTAGAAGGCTGTAATTTCACTTAGGAAACTGAAGTAGTATATTATAGTTGCACACAATGTTAAACTTTCATATTCTTTATACAACTATAAATCACCAGTATCAGGCAGCAAAATAAAGATAAATTTCAGGTAAATGTGGAAGTCCCAGTTTTACAATCCCGATGAATCACAGGTTAGTCACTTACTGCCTATGTCTGCAAATGTTCATACTCCGGGTATTCTGGCAGTCACCTTACTGTGCATTTTCTGATAAACTCCTAACACAGAGTATTTCTGACCTAATAAGATATTACTTCGAGCACAAAAAAAGGGATTGTGAAAGAAGTAAATGTATTCTGTGAGAGGCTAGTTGATAATAAACCCATCACTTCACTGTACCAACATAAAAGAGATCCCCGACTTCTGCCTAATCAGTGATACTATGCTGTGTTCCTCAGCCACCCTGCTATCAGGGGAGCTTTGTGTTTCACAATACTATGCTTCAGCCTGTATCTGCTGAGCAGACAGGTATAACTGGGGAAAACATTACACCATGAAGGCAGTCTAAGTTAATACATTTACATCTTACATGAGATAATAAAAAAATAAATTAAGTAATCTCTTGAAACACTCCTGAATTCACTGAACGAAATGAATGATGAGACTGGACATCATATTAGGACTGGGAGACTTTCAAGTACATGACAGTGATCTCTATTGTTCATGCTCTATGGTAAAACATAATTGAAACTAGAAGTTGGATTTCATTCAATCAGAACGCTCCTGTTGCTAAAATCCACACTATCCTGGCGTCATTAAATCTGTTGAATTTGTCTCAACAACACAGACTTCCCCCACATACCACGTTTTGATGTTCTAACAAGTCAAAGTCAAGAGGTCTCCTGGCCTTTATTCTTACCTTCAGTCACTCCTGAATTAGAGTTCTACTTTATATTTAATGTTTCTAGGTCTGACACAAAGAAATAATATGCATGTGGCAACACTAATAGAACATCATTCCCCATTTTACTAAAACTGCCTTTTTTTATTTTACACTCTCCACAGCTTTTTTAATGTGTAGAAAGTCTGTGATATTTACCATTAATCTTTTAAATTTTTTTCAATTGCTTTCAGAGATCAGAATTTTTAATTTCTAAAACATTAGGTCCTTTTAAGATGTGTCTGTAACACAAACTCTTCTAACATGCTTTGTAAGCTATTCCTACAAAATATTGATGTGGCTGTCACATCATCCATTAATTCATGTGCTACTCAGAGAACAGAATTTGCAATGCTTTGCAATCATTAAAATGTGTGATCTAGACAGAAAGACTGCAGAAAAAATATGTAACTATGAAAACCTGCATATCTAGGAATGCAATACTTTTAGAAAATAATATTAAAATCTTGCTGCACTTATTATAGCATATTTTCATGACTGAAATCCATATTCAAAATTACTTGCTCATAAAACCGTAACAGGTTAAACATAAATCAAAATACTAAGCCATGACAGTTTCTCTTATAACTACGTGAATAACCTGCCTGATGAAGTAATTAACACCTAACTTTTAACATCATCAAACTATTCAGTTGGAGGCTAGGTAGTATTCATGGAAGTTACTCTCTAGTCAGTGATACTATATATTCATTTGACCTCATTGACTATATATGATCTCATTTCTTTGAAATAGATTTAATACTGTGGACACAGTATTTTCCTGAGCCACTCTACCATTTCACAGACCATCATTCTTCGATTTATAACACAAGCGTAAAATATGTCATAAAAAACAAACTGACTTGATCTAATTCTCTGTCTCTATCTCGTATAAAACTTCACAAAACATTACAAGTTGTCGTACTGTTTGTACATACATTTTATACGATGCAGCCAGCCAACATTAGGCAGACTGTCCTAGAATTTTGTTTTTAAAAAGATCTCAATCAGTAAGAAATTATAGCCTGTATTTCATTTTTCAGGTGTGAGTTGCAAGGTGAAGACAGACACATCATTAATACTAGTTCACTTGTTCACAACAAATTGCAATAGCCTGCAATACCAAAAGCTGTAATGTGATGAACATATCACAAGCCTTTTGGTATTTTCTTCCAAGGTAGTGCCTATATACTGACTATAATCCATTATGCTGCACATGTATACCCACTTCAATTCTTCCAAGAGGAGTCAATCTATCATAAAACCTATCAGAAGCAAACAGCGTGTGGTAGCAATAACAAGGAATATCAATACACTATTTTGAAAACAAGAGGACCTCAGACCCTGTAGCAGATATATTCTATACCGTCATCTTCTGGCTTCTTTAATATATGCATTTTGTGCTCCTTATAGAAACACATATCAGCGTCTATTTTCTTTGTAGGTGGTGGATATATGAGCAGTGTGCTTGTAATTCAAAGTCCTCTATATCGATTGTCCACAAATGTAACAAGCAACAACCAACACGGCAAGGCGCAGGGAGCCCAAATTTTGAATAGATTTTACTACCACAGCAACAATTATTCAGAAGGAAACATGAGTAATAAAAGACACAACGTCACAGCAACATTTCAGTTTAACTTTCCTTCTGGGGTAATAAAACATTTGGATGGATGTATCACTTTATTTTGTCACATAGTTTACACAGGCAAAAAGGAAACTTTTTACAGAGAAAAGGCTGGGATTTTCAGAAACTACTTTCTTTTTCTAAAAACCCCTGGGAACCAAAGGAAGTAAATTTCTCATTTGTCCTCAGAAGATATTAATTAGACTTGACTTAAAAATTTTCAAAATCTTCTTAGTTCAGCTATACTTACACTGTTATTAACTGATACTTAAATGGATGGTGCCTACCTTCTCCATAAATTAGGTTTCTCACTGGACTAAAATTTTGCCCTAATCATAGTTCAAAAGCTTATTAGCATCTCAATTCCTAAGGCCTTTACAGAAATACTGATTTATGGTAAAGTTCAGTAGAACCATATGGTAATACATTCATTGATCCTACATTCACCAAAAGTCTTGAATGCACTTAAATTAGCACTACAGTTGATACACAAATTTCCATATATAAAGATGTTTCATATACAAACATCTTTAATAAATGTTAAGAAGTTTCTAAACAGTGCCTTATTTTATTTGTGTTGCTGCTGTCTTTGGAAGTCCATGGATAATTATGTTCTTGGCAGAGTTGTAATATTTAACCAATATTTCCCCCAGAATCAATAACCCAAAAAGTAAGTCAAATGGTTCACTAAAAAAGATTATTTGTTGATTAGTATTCAAAGAACAAATTTGATAACATATTCAAAAAGTTCCGATTTAACAGCAGAAAAAAAGGCCAATCCAGTTCTAACATGTTTTATGGATGTTGCTATAAATGACTCAAGCCCATATCCTTTTCCTACAGCTCTCTCTTACGTGAATAATGTGCAGCCACCAGGTCCAGCGAAGCTATTCTTCCCCTTTATTCAGCAATTGTGAAACCACATCCAACAAGCCTAATTTTGAGCTGAGTGCAGTTCTGGGCTCCCCAGTACAAGAAGGACATAGACATAATGGAGCGAGCAGAGGGCCACCAAAAAGGTCAGAGAGCTGGAGCACATGATGTAGGAGGAAAAGGTGAGAGACATGGGTCTGTTCAGCCTTCAGCAGGGAAGCAAAAGGGGAGACCTTGCTGCTGTCTACAACCACCTAATCAGAGGATACAGAGAAGATGGAGTCAAACTCTTCTTGGAAATGCACTGTGGTAAGACAAGATCTAAGACAAACAAGTTGGAACATGGAAAATTCTGATTAAATCTTAGGAAAAAAATCTTTCACATGAGGTTGGCCAAGCAGTGGAACAGGCTGTCTAGAGAGCTTGAGGAATCTTCTTCCTTGGAAGAAGCTGAGATTCACCTGAACAACGCAAGCCATGGGCATATTCATTGAACCAGACCTGCTTTGGGCAGCAGGTCAGGCTAAATGACCTCTGGAGGTCCCTTCCCATCTAAGTAATTCTATGACTCTATGAATAGTGCCAATGAAGGCACTAGATTTCAGTGCAACTGTATTTACTGAATGCTACAAGACATTAAGCTGTAAGCAAATCCTCAGTTGTTAAATAACAAATGCAGCCATTTTATATTGAAACAATCTCTTTTGTAACAGTGGTTATGTCTAATCTATTCTACTGTGTTTTTATCTAATAAAACTGTTGTGGTTTAACCCTGGCTGGTGATTAAGTACCATGCAGCCACTCATGCACTCCCTCCTCACCCAAAGGGATGGGGAGGAGAATCAGAAGGCAATGTAAAACTCAAGGGTTGAGATAAAAACAACTTAATAATTGAAATAAAATAAAAACAAAAGAACAATAATAATAAGAATAGCAATAACAATTATAATGAAAAGGAGGGAGAAGGGAGAGGAATGAAATCAAAGGGAAGGGAGAAAAGAAAACAAGTGATGCACAACACAACTGCTCACCACCCGCTGGCTGATGCCCAGCCAGTCCCCGAGCAAAGATTTGCAGGCCCTGGCCAACCGTCACCAGTTTATACACCCAGCATGCTGTCTCATGGTATGGAATATGTCTTTGGCTACAGGTCACCTGTCCTGGCTGTGTCCCCTCCCAGTGTCCCGTGCCCCTCCAGCCCTCTCGCTGGCAGGGACTGAAAAACTGAAAAGTCCTCTACTCAGTATAAACATCACCCAGCAACAGCTAAAACCATCAGTGTCCTGGCAGCATTGTTCTCGCATCAGAGCCAAACCACATCATTGCACCAGCTACTAAGAATAAAATTAACCCTATCCCAGCCAAAACCAGGACATTAACAAAGAGTGAAATGTCACCATGCAAATGAAATAATCTGTGTTTTCATCTATATACATGTATAACATGAATCAAGGCAATGTAACCAACTCCAGACAGCTGTTCATTCTGAATGGAGAGACTCATCAGACATGCTTCAAAGACAAGTTCATCATATGACGATCAAAGATAAGTCCATCCTATGAGGAGCAGCTAAGGACTGTGGGTTTGCCTAGTTAGGAGAAAAGGAGGCTGAGGAGTGACCTCATTGCTCTCTACAGCTTCCTGAGGAGGGGAAGCAGAAACGGAGATGCTGATTTCTTCTTCCAGGTACCCAGTGATGGTAGAAGGTGTGGGAATGGTTCAAAGCTGCATCAGTGGAGGTTTAGACTCTACATTAGGAAGCATCTCTTCACTGAGAGGGTAGCCAAACACTGGAACAGACTTCCTAGAAAGATGGTTAGTGCCCCAAGACTGTCAGCGTCTAAGAGGCATTTGGACAATGCCCTTAACAACATGCTTTAACTTTTGGTCAGCCCTGAAGTGGTCAGGCAGTTAGACTAGATGATCAATACAGGTCCCTTCCAATTGTCCCTTCCAACTATACTATACTACACTACACTATATCCACAAACCCATGAATTTAAACAACCCAGCAAAACATATCAGAATATGCAGCAACATATTATTCGTAGCCCCTAGGTGTCGACCGAGTGAAGTTGATAGTACCATACACAAAAGCTGAGAAATCAAGCTTTGTACAAAAGTCACACTTCCCTCTCTCTGCGTTAATACCTAGGTGTTCACTTCTTTGCAAAGCCTACACTGGTTGCAATAGTAACTTGTTACTCCCACACTGTTCAAATGTGCATGCTGGTTGCTGATTCCCATTCATGATCCTGTGTCTTCATCTTCACCTGCTTAATGGACATCTCTAAGTAAAGAGTGTATAGTTAGTGGCCAGAAATAGCACTTCACAAAGGATTACTTTGGCCTTATGCAACACATAAGATTTTATCAGAATCATCTTATTTCAGTATTTTTCTAAATATTAATATTAATGAGATCTTAACTTCTACTATTAATATTAATATTCATTAAGTATGATGACATAATAGCTCAGTTTGGCAGTGAACAAAAAATGCTATCCGTAAACTCAGAACAAACTGAACAGCTAAGTACAATCACACATGTCTCTGGAGTCACCAGACCTTTCAAGAGTGAAAGGCAAGGATAACGCACTGATGATCTATTCTGCGCAATAGTGACACAACTGTGCTGTCAATAAGGACTGCAAGGATATTTTCTATATGCAGGCTGAATCTGTACCTTTTTATAGAAGACTGGAAACAATCAATACAATAATGCTACAAAATAATGATTACTGAAAAATTCTGCAGTTTTACATTGTCCAATATCATATCTACTTACGCAAATTAGTCCAGCAACAACAGTAAACATACGATAACAGAATAATTTGTTTACCAACATGCATTATCTTAAGGAAAAAATAACCTTCTCATCCAGCTTACAGTAAGGCGTATGTTTTCATTTCAATAATGTAATCACACAACAACACATCCAGCTTTCTGAAATGAAAATCAAAGTTCTAAGTCCACATACGGCGCTCTAGACATTTACAAAATATTCTTGCTAATGTACCTGTAGCTTATTTTTCATTTCATTCTTTAATACAAAGAAACTATATATTCCTTAGTAGGAAACCATTATTATGAATGTTGGCATTATATTTTGGGAGGGATTAAATATGCAGTAAATCTGCATCTTTGTCAATCTTTCTTTTAAGTTTATATGCCATGGTATTGCCTGCAGTTAAAAACAATCAAATCAAAAAGAGCTGAGAAGTTAAAAAACAAAGACCAAATGTCACAGCATGTATTTAGATCACTTTCTTAAGCACATGTAGAATATTGTTTAAATGCTTACCTTAACTATCCCACGGATATGCATTTTTGCTATCATCTCTGCAGTGTAAAGAAACATCAATAGAGTATCAAGAGCAAATGTCACATATTGGAGAGGAGGATAATGCTCGAAGGTCTTTGGAGTGTTCATACAAACCGAAATAACACTGATGATCGCACAGATGCGTAGTAAAGAGTGTACCCACTGGAAAGAAATCAAGACATTGCAAGATTTGCTTTGATGTTCAAAAAAAAGCTCAAATATTTAGCCTCCATAACTTGTACTGGCACTTAAATAAACACACATTTGCATTTTTCTTTTACATCATGATCCACATATTAAAAGTCTCCACCCAAAAACAAGCACTCCTGACTTTATTTATTTTTATATATATTACAGACATTTATATATAAATATAAGTATATATACATATATAGTTTTATTAGTTAATTTGAGAGGTTCCATAACTCAGAAACCAAGAATTAAAACTAAATCAGTCTACAATTTAAAAAAATAAGTGAGAGGCATGGGGATTAAAAGCATCCTTCCATTTGTGAAACAAATAAATATAACAGACACTATGTCACAGAAAGCTACTTCTTAACGTCAGTATTCACTTCGGTTCCAAACAAGTTTTGTTGCTATACAGTAACAGTTCATTTCTATGACTACTTAGGTCTCAGTCCCACTACAATCATTATTAATAAGGCTGATATTCAGTGCCAGTCACAGTGGGAGGTCTAACAAAAAAGAAGAATGTATCAGTACAGGGGCTGTAGGTTAGATTTTTTTTTCTTTTAAATCAATACACCACTGAAAGATCTTGAAGCCAGACAAGTGTAATGAATCAGAGTTGGTAAGGTCGTATCTATCAAAACAAGAAGGAAAAAACCAGACACTTCAGCAAGAAAAAAATTCTCCAACTAAAAACCACTGAAGTGTATAACAATTTTTCATCTGGAGAAAAATTCTGCACTCATTTACACCACCTGAGACCTTTTGATATTAAGATTTAAGAACACTCACCTTATTTAATATGCACTGTACGCTCACCTAAGTGTAATGATATTTGACCTGAATTGAATAGCTCTATCATTTGCATAGTCTGAGCCCAAATTAATAATTTGGAAGTGAAAAGCATCTGATAAATGATCTCTTATGTCCCTTTAACATCCACTTTGTTTCAAATCTTTTTTCAACTGAAAATATTAACATAAATACTAAAGTGTGGCTGATACAAAAACCGTTCTCTGCCACAGTAAAATGTTGGTAGTACACATGCTAAACAATATACTAGTCCATCAGTGTGACAAGAAAAAACTTATCTCTGTTGAAAATTAGTGTACTATGTGCTAAACCAGCATATATTTCTGCAATGTCACTTTATTAGAGCGGTTGTCACTACAAAGGTTCTACTTAAGATTATTTAGCACAAATTAATATATGGGTGTTGTCTTGTAAATTATTCAGGTGTTACAACTCAGCAACAAAGCTGAGGGGATCTGGCATCCATACTGCAAATGAGACAACAGTTCCATTCAATGAATTTAATGCCAACATGTATTATTTCAGAATATTTGACTTTCTGCTTTTACAAAGTAAAAATTTATACACTATAAAAGAAACTCTAAAATGCCTTCTCTGCAAAAACAAAAGTCATTCAAAATATAGGAATCCCACATGCACACTGGCTGCTGAATAAATAATTTAATTGTAATAACTGTATTGACATGGTAAAGGTGTTTTCTTAATACTGCAAATTCTGTTAATAACTACACTTCCAATAAAGCTTTCCCACGTTTCAAGTTTTTTACACCTATTTCTTAGAGCAGGATGTAGGCTAAATGATACCAGAAAAATGTGAGCTGTACTTCAAAATAACCAGCCAAAATACACTTTTATATTCATAAGTTTTGTAAAAGGAGAGATTTGAAAGTCAAAAGTGCCAACTGCTGGCTACCATTTTAGCAATGAAATGCTCCTTTTAATATCCTTTTCAATAGGTCATTTTACGAACTTAACTTCTAATTTCAACAAACACGTTAGGAACCAGAGATATTGAAAGCATGGCCATTTAAAAAAGCAATTAGTAGATGAACTGGTTGGCAAACACTGCTTAATCATCCCCATCAGTTTGCAACAACCAAAAGAAAACTTTTTATTTAGTTTCAGATTTTTTGGCAAAAAATGAACTGGTAGATTAGCAACTATAGCTCAATACTTGTTTCTAACAAACATCTATTTCAGAATCTTTTGTGGAAGTCATATTTCAACAATACAAGTTACATATAATTTAAAATTAATAACTATGGAAAGAGATACCTACTGGTTTGTTAATCCACAGAATATCTGCATTGTCTGATAAAGATTCATCAGGACCAAAATCTGTAACTGGCTGGGCTTCCACCCTTGAACTCTGTTTCCTTTTTAGCATCCTGACGTTAACTTTTGTTATCTATAATCATGAAACCTCCTTGGGGAGAAAAAAAGAGAAGACATTAATTCTCTAAAGTCATTTTATAGTGCATTTTGAATAGTTTTATAAATAACCTAAATAATTTTGTTTTCAAGCAAAATGCTTTTGTACTTACTGATTATCAACATCTTCATTTTATTAAAAAGCTTTACCTATATTCATCACTGACATGACTCTTGTTAGTTTACAAAAATTTACATAAAGGTATGCAACACAAACAATTAACAGAAACTCAGCAATGCTGGCAGAAAATTGTGCCAATATGCAAAGAATGCTACTGCTGTGAACTTGAACCCAGAGTAATCATTGGATGGATTTGACCTGGAGCCATTTAATTTAATGGTGACATTTTCATTTATTACACTAGGCTAAGATAAAGCCCAACATGCCAAAGGCAAACAAGCAATGTTAAGCACCCAGCAGGTGTTAATGTTCTTCACTGAAAAGCCTTTTTGCTATATACTACTATTAACATGTATTTTTCTAATACTTTTTGTTTGTTTGTTTGTTTTTAATGTTAAAGAGATTATGTATTCAACAGCCAGACAGCTGGCTGTCTCTGGGGCTTGTGTTGCCACATGGAAGGACAGAGGAAAATGTGCTGTTTCCACAAGGTCAGGCTGAGCCTGGACATTGCTGTGTGGGTGGCACTGACTGAGCTTTCTGTATGTTTGATGATGTGAGCCATAAGCAGTAGACACATCACAAGAGTAGAAAGGTGGGTCAGATCTCATTATTGACTTTCCCACAGACAGTTCACTGATCCCCAAGTCCAAATAAATGCAGAGATGAAGAAGATACACTCTTCCAAGGCATAACAGTCTGCTCATGAAATACAACTCTCTCATTCATGAAATACAATCCCTTAAGGATTTTTTTTTTTTTCAGGAAAGCAAGGGAGAAGGAGAAAGCAAGATATTTGGACCGTGTTCTGGACCTTTACTCTGGACCAAGTGTGGTTTGTAGGTAACACTACACTTTCCAAAAGTTTGTTAAAATTAGTATAAAATAGAATCATAGAACGGTTTGAATTGGAAGGGACTTTCAAAGATCATCTAATCCAACTCCCCTGCCATGAGCACAGACACCTTCCCCGAGACCAGCTTGCTCAAAGCTCCATCCAACCTGGCCTTGAACCCTTCCAGGGATGGGGCATCCACAGCTTCTCTCAAGAGCCTGTTCCAGTGCCTCACCACCTTCATTGTAAAGAATGTCTTCCTAATGTCCAACCTAAATCTTCCCTCTTTCAGTTTAAAACTATTGCCCCTTTGTCCTGTCACTACAGGCCCTGGGTAATTACAGGCCTAAGTATCACAATGATGACTGCAACATGAACACAAGAGACACTGTCCTCAATCAGCTGGAGGAAACAGTGGACTCAGGACCACAGAAGTACCCATGTGCTTGGTCTCAGCTGGCCTCTTCAACCACACAGGCTGCTTGCTGCTTCATGTCCAAACACTATGCACCTATGCATCACTGGCTCTTCTTTTAGCTGTTAGGGCAAACATAACCTATTCATCTTCTTCCAAGTCCCTTGGAGTCTATTCCTGCTCTATTTTCTCTCTCAGGTTCAAGAGGTCAGCTCCTGTTTCTGTAATGCCCTTGCTACATTTTCAGAATTGTGGTTTCTCTTCTGATGTCTCTCCATACAGGACAAGCTCCATATGTGAGCTCCCTGCGAGTTTCTACAAAGTTTTTTCAGTACCTTCTTTTGCATCTCTCAGTAAACTAAAACTCCTGATCATGGTAACTGTGCCATCAGTATGACCTTGTGTTTTCCTACACACCTATCCCTTAACTCCTGTCTAGTATTTAAAAACCAAGTCTGAAACTTTGGTCTATCTTTGTATGGACCATTAAGCAACAGTGTCAATGTCTTGGATAGATGCTCCAGCTGGAGAGGCTGACATTATGCAATAACTGATTATCTTAAAATAAACAGAAATTATATAAAGGCACAAAATGAGGTACAACTTCTGACACATTTATTTGTGTTGGATGATCAGTCACAGCAGTCTTAGTACAGGTGAAACTGGTAAGCTGTCACTGAAAATTTGCAAATATTGTAAAATGAACATTACAAATTAATAGTCTTTCTCTAACAAATGAAGACAGAAATAATATCCCTATGAGTTCTACGTTCTCTTAATCTTCATGCTCAAGCTTCATGCTCTGACATCTTTCTCATAACTGAATTCACTACTTCCTCCTCTTTGGCAATTTTTCCTGCTTTCTCCTATTTATTTCTAAGCCTAATGTATTGACCTATTTTCTCTACTTGGACCAAAGAATAACTAGAAACACTAGAAGCCTCAGAGACGTCGGTGTACTTTTTCAGGTCATGAAGTCTTAAAACGGCTACATTTAGCGCAGTGATAAGTTTACTGCAACGTCTTGGGAACTGAATTTCTTAAAACCTTAGGGGGAAAAAAAGACACTTTTCAGAAAGTTTCTCGCAAATATGTTCCTTTGGAAACTGTTAGTCGAAAGCTAATCAGTGAATTAACAAAATAATTTTATGGTTACAATTTCTGGTAATGGCTATATGACAGTGCTCCTCGTAAACTCTTAAGAAAATACATGCCAATAAACAGAGAATCATTAAGATAAGTACAATCCATAATTATGAGCAAAGGCTCAGGATATGAAACACTAATGAGTCACTACTGATTTTTTTAAAGTAAATGACACTAAATAACAAGCTATGTCCATTTGAGGAAGAAAGTACATAATTATCAACTGGCTATTACGGAGGCTCTGGGTTTTTTATGCTTTTCTCAATATTACTTATTTATATGTCTGATGTGTAGGAAGATCAGCCATATCCTTCTAATAAAATTCCCATTTACCCTTCTATGCAGTGCTGGGGGGGGGGGGGGTGTGTGTTTGGTTTTTTTGTTGTTTTTTTTTTTTAATTGATCTGGGCACAGAAAATATTGTGAACTTTAAATGTCCATAATGGATTCAGTTCACATACTTAAATGTTCTGACTTAAGAGATCAGAATTCTTATTTTTTAAGAGGTGGCCTTGAAGGAAAATATCACAATGTATATAAGCCCAATGGAAGGGAGGAAATGTTCACGAAATGTAAGAACAACCTTGTTCACCTCTCTACTTGAAATGCCCACAAAAAAAAGTGCAGAATAAAGATGACAAGCCAAGAATCTTCCGGAAATAGTCTTTAGCAAGACTATCCAAAGTCTAACATGGTTGCTCTCAAGCTTTTATGCCATTTTTTTGTTGTTGTTCTGACTTCTTTATTCTTCCAGGGAACACACAGGCTTTTTTCATGTTTGTTACTGCAGAGTAACGCAAAGCTCAGTACAGCCTCAGGACTCTTCCATGGGTGTAAAGAATTTTAACTCCTGGACTACAATACCTTTTGCGCCTGTTTCTGCAGGGGAGGAACCTGCTGAAAGATGAAGAGGAGGAAGGGAGCTGTGCACGAACACCTTCCAGCATGTGATGCAGTGAGCATCACACCAAGCTGTGCTAATGGGAAGGCTGTAGGCCTCCCTAACCCCAACTACAAATCCACCCCTGCAGTTCCTGCATTGATTCTCATACATATCATTAGGTCTTTCTTTGATCACAACCTGTTATTAACATGAAAGGCTTATTACATTCTCTAGGATATATTTCTAGCTGCAGAGTTTTTAAGAAGTATTGGGTGCAGGGCAAAGACAGGTTTGGAGACAAGAAAACATGGAGTTTTGGGTCTACATCCACTTCACATTTCTTTGGAGTACTTTCCTTACAGTATCAGTGAAAAACCACAGCGCAGCCGTCAACCTTGTCAGGGAGGAATGTTGTGTATTTGCTTTTAAATCTCTCCTCTATTTTTAGAAGCAAAGACAAACTAAAGGAAGAAAACAAAATAGAAAATTACTCATACACTGCGCCCCTTCAGATCCATATGGTCAGCCTTTCCTCTTCCTCTGTCTCCTTGAACTTGCAGGTATGTTCAGCAACCACTACACTGTTTAAACCACCATCAATCACTAAATTTGAAGCTTCTGCTGAAATGAAAGGATGCTAGCACAATAGCTAGTGAATGTGGACCCACACTGCACTTGGGAAAAAGAAATCTGAAGACCCAGTCCCAGTTTGTGATATGCACGCTAACCACAAGACACTCCTGCTGATGGAAGTTTGCACTTCCTACAAAAATCAAAAGACAATTTTAAAAAAATAGCTGATCCTACACAGTATCAAAAGCTGAGAAATCTGTTTCTTGTGTATAAAGCAAGCTCACTGTATACAGCCAGATCTGGTCATGAAATCTCTATCGCAAAGTCAGGAAAACATGCTTATAAATGCTCAGGTATACAAAGAAGGCAGTTGAAAAATGACATCACAGAGAAATAAATAGGAAAATAAAGCAGATATTCCTACCTGTCAGTTAAGGAGAGAGTTTAAAAATCAGACAAATCCTTGGAATTAGCAGTGTCTGGCTTCCAGCATACTGCCTGTTAACTTTGTCACCTGAGATCATGTCAGCACTGCCTGAAGGTCCTCCCAGGGCAGGCCACCTACAAGCACTCTCTTCAAAACCAATTCTCTCTTCTTTGAAAATGTCAACTCCCAACTCTTCCCAGAGCTGGGACACACACAAGTGGC
Source organism: Falco peregrinus (assembly GCF_023634155.1). Taxonomy (NCBI): domain Eukaryota; kingdom Metazoa; phylum Chordata; class Aves; order Falconiformes; family Falconidae; genus Falco; species Falco peregrinus. The sequence continues at coordinate 63,661,506 of NC_073724.1, read as the reverse complement.
ACATACAGTCCTAAGAGAATAATTATCTTTGAATCTTTTACTATCTGTGGAAGCTGAAATGGGTACAGTAAGAGGATGTGAGCACCCATACACATGGCATGATGACAAAACCCCATTTCCACATTATACATGTAAAAAAGCCCTGAACTAGAAGGCTAACTTAAAGAAGAAATTGCTCTTAACCACAGTATGCATTATACGGTTAAAGGAAAAACGTAAGTTCTCATTCTTTCATCTCAATAGCCTCCTTCCCTCTTAGCAAATTGTTGTTTCTCTGTGGACTGCTCCCTCCAACCCCACGTTCTTCCATCCCCATGTTCTTCCATCCCTGCTTTTGGGTGCAGGTATACGTGAATGGCATTTCAGTATTTGTTTTCATGTTGCAAAATATTTGAAGTGAGCAAGTTACACAAATGACAGTACAGATATATTTCGTTTTAGAAGGGCAAAGACAGAATTCCAATGGATACAACCACATGGCACTATGGATGTTATTAACTCATAACTAGTTTCAAGGAAAAACTTACTTTGGTACTTTTTCTCTCTGTGTGGTATCGTTATCGCATCTGATAAAATGTCCTAAAAGATATCTTCATTATTTTGAACACAGTATACTGCCAATAGCTGATTGAACTTCAGTATTTATTAAGACCAAACAGGATTCTTCACAAAGAAGTTATACTGAAGGGAACACCCTAAAAATCAGTTTAATTCGCATTTTCAAATCATTTGGATACAGGTAGGAAAGAACAGCCAGTGACATCTTGTACTTACTAACAGGACCCCAGATCAAAAATACCGGACTGGGGTTCACAGATCGAGAAAGGTTTAACAATTGCTTAAAGCTGCCAATGTAAGAACTCATCTGAATATAGACAGGTGTCCAGACTTTAGTTCTTTGCTCCCAACACATCACCTGTGTCTTATAATCTGCTAAGGACAATGCTTACACAATATTTATTTCTCAAATATAAGTTCTTCCTCTCAGACCTAGCCAAAATAATTCAGATCTACTCAGCAGACAGAATCAAGTATCACAATGCATACAAAAGCAGATCTCATGTAAGCCAGATACAATACACAGCCTACCACTACCATCACATAATGTCATATCACAAGTCCTTTTTACTATAAGCCTTCTAACACCCAGAAGACACAGTTTCGAATAAGCTACACAAGCGTATACACGGTGCCGTGATGCAGCCAGATACTTCATCATTTTAAATAGAATTGGTTAGCTTTTTGACATTTTTCGGTTAAGAAATTGGGTTGAGTAAAAGAAAAAAAAATACTGAAGATGATTTTTCAGATGGTGCTGTTAGACCACACCATGGCACACTCCACCATGCCACTTCTTTTACATACAAAGTAGAGATCAAGCTACTCAAAAGCTAACTCTCTAGTAAAGAGTAGATACAGTCTCACATTCAGAGTCCCAGCTCCCCAAGTGTCCCGAAAGGAGGGACACAACTGAGCATGAAGTGGCTGCTTCCCTGTACAAGTAACCAGCTTTTTCTTCCAGTGGAAACCAAAGCACAAGAGTGGGCAGCACCCTCAGTCTCCTTCCAACATGCTGGCTGTTGGCATGACTGGACAACAGGGCAGCTTACCAAGTCCTACAATTTAAGTATATCCTTAGACATTACTCTGTCAGAATGGTTACTAAAATGCTAGAATTTAATGATGGCCTCTGAATGCACAGTAATTAGATGCGGAGAATATATTGATGGCATTATATTGCTTTTATGGATGTATAGCACAGTTTAACAGCTGCATTACCTAAAAAGTTCACTTGAGCTGTGGGCCACCTGTGGGCCACTTACTCACCACTTGCTGCTCTAGGATTAGTCTACTGCAATGTAGTCTATATGAAAATCCTTAAAAGCCCATAGCTAACAAAGACATGCAGCAACATGCTCAGTCAAAATCATGCTGGAAAAAATACAAGAGCAGTGTTCTGGGATTTGCTTTTGTGCTCTATTCATCTTAGGTAGAAATTGTGTCACAGCCCTCTCTGAGAGCAAGAGGGCAGGTAGCAGTAGGTCATTCTTTGAAATGATTCAGGGAGTAAGCCATCCTGCCTCTAAAACACCCCACATTCACTAACCTGCCATGAATACTGCAGATATAATTTTTCAGGGTTTTAAAGAAAGGGATGAGGGCATCCTTCCCAGAATGATGCTGGGGTGGAAAAGGAGCTTCTCTGTAGGCAGATGGCTGGCAGCATGCCTGCTTAAGTGATTATTTTAATGTTGCTGGGATTTTGTTATACCACTAATTACATGTTAATGTGCCTAGAACCTTGTACACACATCTTTTCATAATTTAAATTGAAATACAGTAAAACTTAAAATAAACAGTGGTTAGCATTGCCACAATTTTGGGTAAAATAATTATTTAAGAAATTTGAATATTCTAGATCATCTTCCCTTCCCAAATTCTTCCCTGTCAATCATTTAAGGAATCACCATCAAAACAGTTAACACCTATAGATTTTAAACTTGAAATCCTCAAAGCAAAATTAGGGCTTCCTTTTTGCCATATTATCTTTCCTTTAAAACAAATATATTGGCTCGGGATACACAGTCTCATTGCTGCAGGGTAGTTCCTAGAAGGTGCAGCCATAACCTTTGGTACTATACTATCATCTTCATAAACACAATGATTGAATGCAATGCCTCAGGAAGGAAAGGCCAAACCCAAAAGCTTTATTTTGGGGAAAAAAAGTGTATGGAAAACTGAGATCATAGAATCATAAGCTAACTCAGGTTGGAAGGAGCTCGGGAGGTCTCTAGTCCAACCTCCTGCTCAAGCAGCATCATTCTGGGATGACAGCTGTTCAACATCATTGCCAGCGACATGGACGGTGAGATTGAGCGCAACCTCAGCAAGGCTGCTGTTGACACCAAGCTGTGTGTGTACAGTCAACACACTGGAGGGAAGGGATGCCATCCAGAGGGACCTTGACAGGCTTGAAAGGTGGGCCCATGCAAACCTCATGGAGTTCAACAAGGCAAATGCAAGGCCCTGAACATGGGTTGGGGCAATCCCAAGCACAAACACAGGCTGGACAGAGAATGGATTGAGAGCAGCCTTGAGGAGAAAGCCCTGGGTGTGCTGGTTGAGGAGAAGCTCAAGATGGCCCCACAATGTGCACTTGCAGCCCAGAAAGCCAACTGCATCCTGGGCTGCATCAAAAGAATCGCGACCAGCAGGTTGAGAGAGACGATCCCCCGTCTCTACTCTGCTCCTGTGAGACCCCACCTGGAGCACTGCGTTCAGCCCTGGGGCCCCCAACACAAGAAGGACATGCACCTGTTGCAACGAGTCCAGAGGAAGGCCATGAAGATGATCAGAGGGCTGAGGTACCTCTCCTATGAAGACAGGCTGAGACAGCTGCGGTTGTTCAGCTTGGAAAAGGCTCTGAGAAGACCTTCCAGCAGCCTCCCAGTACCTAAAGGGGGCCTACAAGAAAGCTGGGGAGGGACTTTTTACAAGGGCAGGTAGTGATGCCTGACAAGGGGTAATGGCTTTAAACTGAAAGAGGGTGGGTTTAGATTAGATAATAGGAAGAAATTCTTTACTGTGATGGTGATAAGACAGTGGAACAGGGTTCCCAGAGAAGCTGTGGATGCCCCATCCCTGGATGCATTCAAGGCCAAGCTGGATGTGGCTTTGAGCAACCTGGTCTAGTGGAAGGTGTGCATCCCCCACCCCCACCCCGGCAAGGGGGTTAGAAGTAGATGGTCTTTAAAGTCCCTTCCAACCCAAACCATTCTGTGATTCTATAATTCTATGAACTCTGGCGTTAGACCAGGCTATTTCAATTTACTCGGGTTACTCCAGTCTGGTCTGGAGACTACAACTTCTTTGAGCATCTTGTTCCACTGTTTGATTGTTCTCACGATGGGAGAAAATGAAATAGAAAAAAGAAGACATGAAAGATAAAAATATCACAGAAAATAAAGAAAAATCACCTAGCAGAACAAAGACAATTTGCAACCATAGTCTAGGAGTGTAACTCCCAAAGCAAGGCATTTATGAGTACTTAACAATACAGAAAACCTTAAACAAAATAAAAGAGGCTATGGAGGTAAAGAAAGGGAGAACAGACAAAGATTTTAAAGGGAAATAATACATGATTCAACCCGTAAAGCCCATATTAGGCTGACTTTGCTCTTTACCTCCAAAAAGATTTCAGGCTCAAAATCTACAGGACATCCAAGTAATTTTCCAACCATGGAAGCATTGTATTAGTAACACATTAAAAACCGTTTGTGAATACAACGCCTCTATTCTACTCATAAACACATGAAAAATCTTGTTTACAGCTGCCTGAATTCCTAAATACCTAGTGGAGTGGGGAGGAAACTCAAATCCTCAGAAGCCAGTAACAGTTCTATCTCATTATGAGATACCCATCTTATCTGTGAAAATCCGAGACTCTCCAGCTCTTTCACAGCTTGGTCCAGTAGCCTGTTACTCCCTACAACCCAGCTTGATGCTATTCACATCCTGTGGTGAAGGTTTAAGACCTGAAACCTCTGTGACTCAAGTCCTGGGTTTGGATGAATGCCACATAGTTCTTTCTACATAGTGTTCATGGTACCAGCAATGTCCATGAGCTGGCAATAAGTCAAATCAGATTAAGTTGTATTTCCAAGAGGTATAGCTTAAATGGGAATTAACTGTGATGGACCATTTTCAGACTAAAATAAACAGACACACCAAACAAAAAGTCTACATTTTTAAAGCACAAATGACATGTGATTGTTACGGCTTTAAAATTTCATTTTAAAACACAATATTGAGCTCAAAGTTAAACAAAAATTCCCTGAAGCATTCCTAAAAGTCACCAAAGGTATATGCACGAGTTTGCAGAGAGCTGTAGTCTTCCAGCAGCCAGACACCAACTCAAAGAAATTTTTTCTCCCTCCATTGAAGTTTCTTTGTGATTTACGCAGCAGAACTGTGCTCATTGTTAATATGTACTATTTTCTAGAAGTGAATTAGAAGGCAGGTGCGATGTGGCTGGTTTGGAAGGAAATGGAGAGAGAAGGCCAATGAAATGAAACAGGAAATTGAAGATGCTTAAGACAAAACCAAAACACTCAAACAGCATTCAGTTATTACTTCCTCACTGTGACTATCTGCCCCCTGTAAGTGACTCAGAATGCAACAATGGGTAACCGACCAAATCACAGCTGACTTTAAAGGTACAATCTGCATGTAAAGGCCATCAGAAAGCACCCCCCTTCCTAAAAACGTGTCTCTCACATTACTGGACTGCTACAATAAAAACATGTCAACAACAGAAAGACGTTAAGTGCCTCTTCCTCCACTCAAGGCACAGTGTTAAGACCCCTGAACCTGCACGTTAGAGACCGACTTCAGGCCTAGGTACGTCGCCCCTCCAACCACCCCAGCCCTGTAGACACCTAGGCCCCCCCCTGCGGGAAGTGGCTCCCCCGCACACCCTGCCCCATCCACAACCACCCCATTAAATCCGTCACCCCCGGCCTGCGATAAATGAAGAGGCCTGCGCGACTGCGAGGACACAACAGCGGCACATTCTGGCCCCATGGCGGGACAGGGAGGGGACCGGGGGCAGGAGGGACAGGCCCGCGCCGGCGAGGCCCAGCGGCCGCAGGCCCAGAGGGCGGCCCGGGGCGCCCCCTCCCACCGCCGGGAAGGGCGGGTGGGGCGGGCGACGAGGAGGGCGCCGCCGCCCCTGCCCCCCGGCGGAGCCGGCCAGGCCGCTCGCCGCGCCCGTCGCTTCCCCGAGAGTGGCCTGCCTCCTCGGGAGCGCCACGGCGGTCGCTGGCGACCGAGAGGCCGGGGGAAGGGGGCGAGAGGAGCCGGGGCCCACCGCGTACCGAGCCCAGCGCCGCGCAGCAAGCCGCGCCCCGCGCCTCCGACCTACCGCCAGCATCTGCCTTCATGGCGCGGTCGGCGGGGGCCGGTCCCGGCCGCCGCGGGTGTGTGAGGTGTAACGGTGTGTGCCGGCCTCGCACGCCGTCCTCCCGCGGCGGATCGGGGCGGCGGGGCCCGCCCGGCGGCGGCGGCCGCCCTCGGTCTCTCGGCAACAGCGGCGGCGGCCGCGGGGACGGGGCGGGGGGCGGGCGGGGCGGCCTGGGCCGGCGCCGGGGAGGGGGCAGGTGAGGAGGGGACGGTACCGGCCGCACACACGCACGGTGCAAACAGCAGCGGGCAGCACCCGTGAGCTGCCAGAGCCTCCCGCCTGAGAGGGAATCGCGCTCAACGGCTCGGGAGCCAGGGGCGGCCGGTGGTCCCGGCACGCACAACGCTCCCACGGCCACCCCGAAACGTGTCGGCTGCGCCCCGACCCGCGCCGGCGGTGAGCGGAACCGGAGAGCACCCCCCGGCTGCCACCCCCGGTGTCACCCCCGGGTGTCACCCCCCGGGCGAGCAGGCACCAGCTGCTGTTTCCACAGCCGCGTGGCACTGGAGCAGGACTTCTGGCAGCAGTTTTGTAGGTTTTTGGCTGGGGCTTTTGGGGTGATCTGGTGTGTTTTGGTGTGGTGGTGGGGGTTTTTTTGGTTTTTTTTTTCATGGTACTGAAAAAAGTACATGGTACAAGTACTAGGATGGGTTTATTTTGGTAAGAAATCTTATCTGAGCATCTCAAAGTTTTTTTTAGTGCTCGTGCACTTTGCCGCTGCAGAGCGTTTACTTCACTGGTAGCATCAGCTGGGTGCTCAGGTTAATTTTCGAATAACTGAAGAGCCAAATAAAGGCTCAGTTTTGAGCTTCACAGTGAAATCATAAAATAACACTGCCTGTTGTAAAGAGACACCACAAATAAATGAATGAATGAATAAATACTTGGGAAATAGTTTCTGTAAATGAAGTTGCTGTGTTCCAGTCTGTATGCTTATCTTCTTGGCCAGAAAAGGTTAATTTCTCTAAAGTATAATTTGTCTTTAAATGAAACTAGTATATATGAAATAACGTAAGGCCATCCCGTAGTCTTTTGGAGCTTGTAAAATTAGCAAAATTAAAGATGTAATCCTGCAAATGCACTGTTGCTACAATGGCACTAAAGACATGGAATAGGATTTGAAAAACAAAACCCTTAGCAAAATACCCCAGAAAGCAGAAGTAAAGTGGATGGCATAAACTGTATTAGGTTCCTTTAAAGTATATCTGTTTGACACTTTGAACAAAAACTAATAAACCAGTTAGGGAGCTGGCATCAGGATTATGGATGCAGGCCTGCCAGCACTTACATATGTGCATTACCAGCATTAGCAATTACAGTAAATTTAAGCACCTAATTTTAGTGTTTGCAGGACTAGTATCTTTGATAGCAATCAGCCAGCTGATCTCATGAAAAAAGAGGGGGGGGGAAATTTAAGGATAAATGTGCTTACAAATAACACTTTACATTTTGTCTTTTTCCTCTGCAGTTAGATTTTATTACTTGGGCTAAGTTGCTAGGCACTGTTATGCTGTTGCTGATAGCATCTCATAAATGAAAACTGACAGTTGCAAACAGTGAAATGTTGCGGCTATATCTAAGCGAAAGAAACCAGCATTTGCCAGCAGATGTGACTCTGTACAACAGTTTTTCTACAGATACACTCACCTAGGAAAAGCAATTATTGATAAAACAGCTCCAGTTGAAAGGGACCTTGGGAGGCCATCTGGTCTGACTGACCTCCCAAAACCAGGCTCAGCTATAAGATCGTACCAGCTTGCTCAGAGCTCTGTCCTGTTGGGTCTTGAAAACCTCCCAAGACAGAGACTGCACAGCCTCCCTGGGCAACCTGTTCCAGTGCTTGTCTGTCCTCATGGTGAAGAAATTTTTTCCTGACAGGTTGTTGTACCCTCTCTCATCTGCTGTTTCTCCTCCTCCTCCACTGCACCCTTGGGAAGAGCACAGCTCCATCCACTTGACACCTTCCTCATAGACCCTGGCAGACTGCTCTTGGGTGCCCGCCAAGCCATCCCTTCTCCAGGCTGAAGGAGAGCTCCTTCAACCTCTTCTCATGGAGCAAGTGCTTCAGCCCCAACCACCTTTGTGGCCTGCCACTGAACTTGCATATTAATGTCTTCCATGTACTGGAGGGGGGCTCAAAATCAGATGCAGTATTTTGGATACCATTTAATGAATGGCAAATAAAAGGGGATTAATTTCCTTACATGTGGTTTGTATTATAGAATATATATTTCCTTATGTATTTCAAACTTCTACTGTTACCTGCTATCGTGTTTGGTAACACATTGCTAAATTTTGCCCTGCCTGCACATACTGAGCCTCTGTGAACTGTAGGCTGCTGATGGAGACCCACACTTTCAGCAGAAGGCTGGATTCTCTTGGGTAGCCTGTCCTTGAGTACAACTTGCATCAGATGATGCCAATGCTGGAAGAAGGGTTTAGCCCTTGATGCCTTGATGTACCTGCCTATACGCACAGGAAAAATAGTAGTCTTCCATTTAAAAAACGGTGCAGACAGTGAAGTTCTGCTGTTTGCAAGAAAAAGCCGTTTCTTGCTTTCCTATTTCACCACAAATTTACGTTCACATCTGTCATGGGAAAAGCAATTATGAACATTTTTGAACTTGAACGGCATATAACATAAGCATAAGGATGAAGCGGAAAACTTAAGATATTTATAAAATTACTGATACAATTTTTCAGAGTCTAGCAGTCATTTAAAGTCCATACCAATGTTTTATTATTTAGGGCTGAAGTTTGGTTTTATTTTGACTTAGACAATTCCCACTGACCTAAAGAGCAAGCCATAAACACACAGATAAAGGCTGAATTTGAGAGCTAATTTTAAAATGTTACTTCCTGGTAATGTGAAATAGGTCAAAAGTAGTAAAGATTTACCTTCATCCCTATAAATCTAGAAAAGATAAAGGAATTTCAGGTTTCAAACTTCAACACATGGATGAAACTGGCCATGGGGAAACTTCCATTTTAAAAATTTTGGAAAACTCCAGAAGACTGATACTGAGAATTCAAGGTGACAATTTCCAGCCTTACCTATCACTTTAATTTCTGTAACATGATCTGCAAACACAGTTAAGATCTTCCTGGATCAAAGGTAGCTAACAAAGTTTCCTAGACCTACTCACTCAGTAAGAACTGAAGAAAAATGGGAAATGGAAAGCATCTGCTTAGCTTTTGTATGTTTTGTTGCAGAATTTGGGTAGCCCTCAAGCTCTACTTTTTTCCTGAGATGCTCTTAAGCAATTAAAAGGGTAAAAATTAGAGTGAAGTGTTTCTAGAGTGCACCAAAGCAGGCAAGTAATGAACATAGTCTTCTTCTCCATTTTCGGTGAGGAAGAGCAGGAGTTAAGGAGAGAACGCACTAGCAGGTCCCCAACTTGTGTTGAGTCCAACTGTTCCATCTTATAAAATCCCATTACTACTCTCCCATTTTCTGACATCTGTATAAATGTGCATGTTTCCACATCAATACATGTGCTTTAATTATCCTACTGTGATTCAAAGGAAGTAAAGCCACATTAGAAATCATGCAATTATGAGCTTTTATTTTTTAATTTATTCAAGCTTTATTTGTAGCTCTCTTGTCCTTACTTTCCGTAAGTATCTGTTAAGGAGTTGAAGAGTAATGTAAACTAATTTTAAAAACACCCCAAGGAGCTGAGCCTATTGGAAGTGCCATTGTTGGAATTTGATTTACCCATTCTTAGGAAAGAATGCACTGCTTGGTCAGGTTTCAGATATTCCATAATAAGTAAAAATAATTCATTAAATATTCATTTTGAAATCATGCTTGAGCTTTTAAAAAAGGTCACAAAATGTCATTTAGAAATTCAGAATTAAACTGCAGACCAAAAGGAAGACTTAATGATTTAGGCATAGGATACAAGTCAAAAACTGCTCTATACCTGCTGTGTTCCTGTCTAGCCCCAGGGTGTCCAAAGTTTTTAGTCATCTTAATGGCAGTTAACGTAAATTCTCCCATAGTCTGAAGTCCTGCTCTGCACGCGCTGAGCGGCACCCTGCTTTTGCCAGGGCTCTGTGTGATTCAAACCAGCCCAGTAGCCTGGCTTTCTGCCATCCATCTGCTCTGCATGGCTCAGGCTGAGGAGCGGTCTCACGCTGAAGCGTATAACCGTAACAGAAACGGTCGTGGAGCAGCATCAGGCTAATGACTGCAAGAGCAGATCAATTAGTGTTCATGAGTAATTTTGATTGGGGTGGATTACAAAACTGTCTGTCATTCTTGAGTGTCTGTGACCGGTGTCAACACTGATGAACCAGAATAAAGGACCAAGAGTATGCTTTTCAAAATTTCAAACCTTAAGGAGGATCCTAAGTCTACAATTATGTATATGTTTTGTTTGCTTTCAGAAAGTACTGAGTACTCAGGGGCAATAACAGTGTTCACCCTGCCTTGACTTTTGCTTAATTTCTGTCTCATGCATTTTTTGTTTCAGATCAGGCAGCAGGACCCAGTGCGAGACAGAGCATTGAAACCACACGAGATGTTTGCTGTTGCCTGGAGAATCTGGTGTGCATATGTTCAACTCGGGCATTTAACCTGAGTTGCTGCATTTTGCCTCTAAGAAGTCAGCAGTATCTATTTTTTCATTTACTATCCTTACAAACTCTTTGGTCAAAAAGATGAGAATGATCTTTCATTGTAACTCATTCAGGTAACTAGTTAAAAAAAATAACAAAAAATCATGATCATTCATTATTTTTATTGTATTTGCCACTGTTGTGGATTTTTCAAGATTCCCAGAAGCAAGGAATGTTGTCCTTTGAGACATAAGGCACAATTTGTCCTCAGAATGAGAGTTTATGTTCAAAAATGCCCATTTATTTCCTTTCTTGGCCTCTTCAGCACTACTGTTAGCTTGGATTACACCAGACCTTGACTAGCTTTCTGAAATAAGTGCTAAATGGTTAAGAATGCAGTGGTATGTTTTTTAGAACATACTATTATTGCTGGCATTCTGAGCTGTCTTGCAAGCTCATGCTTAAAAATCTTATGCTTCCTTAAGGCCTCTGTAAAAGCAGGGTATTATTGCCGTTTAGGGGAATTAACTAGTAAACATTAAACAAACAAAAGACCTACCTACTATTTAAAGTGTCAACAGGGACCTGAAAGTGTAAGCTAGGGTTTTACACTAGAGTATAACACAATAATATCTTGATTAATGTTGGCCTATGAACTGTTTGGGTAGCTTATATTCACTACTATTCAGGCCAGCTACATTCAGGCCAGCTCAGCTTTAATCTTGTTCTAACCTTGATCCTATAACTCCAAATGCTATTTCTATTCCCTCTGTGACACCATCAGCTGTCCCAGATTCCATGTCATGTCAGCAAAATTAACACAAGGTTTTCTGTTCTGCACAGCTTTGTCATACTCTGTCTCTTGCTCCCTTCCAAGGATGCCATGGGCTAGCACGGTAATGACTCTCAACAGCTGCATGCATTTCTGAACTGTTTAATTCAGACGGATTTTAGTTAACTCCATCAAGTACTTTGGTCCATGGGTATTAAAGTGATCTGTTGCAGATCTTTACAACCATCTCATTTAGTCGTTATATATTCTTGGCAGAAGTGATGAAGAATTATTGGAAGCTTCCAACTCTCCTCATTCCATTCTCTTATGGAGAAATAGTAACTTGTTTTATATGTTGGATTTTCAACTTCTGGTTAACTTTAGAAAATTGCTATATAAATGAATGTCTCTGCAATGTATTCACTGATATAAACCTATGGTGTTACTATAATGGCTTCCATGGAAACCCGGAAGGATTTTTTGACAAATTTTGGTGGTCTCCAGTATTTTGTTAAGCTTACACTGTTCACTGGATATGCATTTTGCTTTGTTTTGTTAAAAAAAAAATTTCCTTAAAAATAGCATGGAATGTGGTTTGCAAACCTAGTGGCTTCATTAAAGTGAAAACAAAATTAAGCTGGCCACTAAAAAGGCTGTAATAAAGGAGAAGCAGTCTCTCTGCCTCCCCACACCAAATAAAATCTTGTTCAGTAGCACAGTATGTCATCAGAGTCATAGAATTATGGAATATTTGAGGTTGGAAGGGATCTCTGGAGATTATCTAGTCCAACCCACCTGCTCAGAGCAGGGTCGCCTAGAGCCGGCTGCCCAGAACTCTGTGCAGATAGCTTTTGAATATCTCCAAGGGTGGGGAGACCACAACTTCACTGGGCAGCCTGTTCCACTGTTCCTACTGTTAGACCACTCTTAGAGTAAAAAGAAAAAAGCTTTTTTACTTATTTTTTTTCCTTATAATATTTTTCTGATTTGCTTTGCTACAAAAGCAACTCTGGCATTGTTAAAGTTAAGATATTGCTTGCCTTTTAAAAAACAAACAAACAAAACACCAACCACTGCCTATGAATTAGCTAGTCTACCCCAGGGCTTGCAACTTGGTTTTCACGTAAAAAACTACATCACAATTCTTCACGGTTCAGAAGGTTATGAAACCACAAAATAGCCATCACCAGTTTGGACAGGAAATTACACTGCAGGTTCCTCTGCTGAGGGTAAATAAAATTGTAGGAGAAAGGCTTATCCCAATCTCTGACCATATCAAATCCTGCAGTTTTAAGAAGAGCACGAACAGCAATACACTTAAACTGAGGTGCAGGTGTGGGTGTGTTTAACAGCACTTATTTTCTTGATTCCACATCTTTATTTGAAGACCTTTATTGTCTGACAAGTATTATTTCAACCTGTTGCCTACTTTTCAAAGGGCTGTTCAGTATTAGCAGTATGTTCCAGCTGCCTCTTCTCCTCCTCCACGTTGTGTTGACTTTCTCTTCTGTACCTTTACTCTGAGGGTACTGTCATTACCACATGTAAAGTGTACATCTACCAAGGGCTTACAGGTCTGAAGCCTTAGTCTGAAACTCCAATACACAGGAAAAGTAGCATTTTACAAGTGCTGTACTTTGCGTGGGTGTATGTTATGCAGTAGAGAACAAAGCTTCTTAAGATTATGTACAGGGGTGGCTGAAAGGAATTGAGCAGCTCTCAAGACAGTGTGACAGGTTCTCATTTAGAAAGAGACTGGCTCCTTTTACATTGAATTTACAGTCTGTTTGGGAGCCACTTATCTCCCAAACATGTACACATCACGTGTATATATACTTACATATATGTGCATACATACAAACATTCTAGACTTAAATGATTAGTCTGAGCAAAGGTTAAAATCCAGTAAGGGAGCACTGAGATACTGTATTAGAGGCACATACACATGAAAGCAATTATTAAACGTAAGCTCTGGGTGCACATTTTAAATACTGCATACTTGGACTGTGTAACTATGCCTTCTCCAAATCCAAAAGGTCCATAGCCAAAAGGTGTGTATTACTTAAAACCCTGACAGATGTAAATAAATAAAAAATAAGAGAGTGCTAAGGTCAACGCATCATGATGGATGTCTTCTCCTCATACACTTGAAGTTATAGTTTGCAGGCTGCTTGAAGGTCTGTGAATGCAGCACCACTCTGCACAGGGAAAAAAGGAGGAAGATGAACAGATGGCAACATTTTAGTTTGTGGATTAAAGATAAATTTGGTGCCAAAAGGGAATTACTATTGTTTAAAATGCAAGGCTTTCTATTTATTCTTCTCTAACTCCAGACTTCTGGCAGTACAGTCTCTGACAATCATACTGTTTTTAAAAGTGCTCCAGTTTTGAATCTAAGAGGTTTTAATTTTTAGTATTTTTTATTGTAGCACTACAAATAATTTTAAAAAACTATCACACAGATAGAACACATAGTGCTGCATTAAGTATGGCCTTCAAAGTTCAAGGATGGTCGGAAATAAATGCCTGCCAATATTACTTACCTTCTCACTAGATCCATCAAATTAAGTCAAATGCATGAAGTTAGCACAACTGTAAACATTCACAAGACTGAAGCTAACAGATCACTCTTAATACAGGATTTTTATGAGCTGCATTGCATGAGAAAATTCTGTAACATACTTGCAATATGAAATACACTATAAAGGGCAACAAAACTGTTAAAAATCAGTATACAATATGCAGCAGCTATATAGAGAGATCTGAGATTTTTTTTACATCCTAATTCTAGTTGCTTATAATTTAGGGCAAAATTATGTGTCATGTAGGGGATAATACACTACAAGTAGAGAGCAAAGTTTTACACTTCACAACTTCAAGATACTTTATTAAAATAATACAAAAGTATTGTGTGTTAATAGTCCATGGAAATCATGTTTGGTTTTAACCTGTGTATCTTTAGTGAATAGATAGAACAGATTTTGTCCAATCTCTTCTTTTGCCTTCCAATGAAAATTTATACTTCAACTGGATGGGTACTTGACTAAAAACTGGATTTTACAGGCTCCAAACTGGACTTTAAAGTTTATTTTCGTATCTGTAAGACCAGCAGAGCAAAGCCAAATGCTTGATGCATTTTTAATACTTTTTTTTTTTTTTTTTTTAAGAAATATCACTAGCAGAACTAGTTATGTTTAGCAGGAATCCTGGGAATTGTACCCTTAAGTTCACGATGTAAAATGTAAGACACCTAATTACACTTTTAGGAGAGGCAGCATCTGAGTCAAAGGATTTGTAACCAAATCTTAAAATGTTTTCTAGAACAGTATAAACTGTGGTATACCAGATACGTAGTATGAAAGTAAAACAAGAGTTACTGATTTTGAGAAAGCTACTGAGGGCTTTAGTCTCCAATATAGGTGCTGGAACCAGTGAAAGCTGCTTGCTGTAAAAATGCGCGTGCACGTGTGTGTGCGTGCGTGCGTGTGCATGTGTGTGTGCGCGTGCATGTGCGTGCATGTGTGCGCGCGCGCGTGTATGTGTGTCTGTGTGTCTGTGGACTAGGACACCTATACCCTACCGTCTTTTATGGTGGACGTTTGTTTCTGTAAGAGCTTTCCATCCCAGGGAGGTACCAGGCAATCATTGATTTCCCAGGATAACCAGAGGCATCAAAAACTGTTGCAACTTTTCTGTAGCATAAAGAAGTGCATGTGGCCATTCCTGCCAAATGTTACTCATTTAGAGAGACTACCCCTCATTTTAGCTTAGTTTTAAAGCACTTCCAACATCTCCCACTGCTCTGGTGAAGTATTGTACTGTGCGTTTTAATGAGGCATTAGGAAGCGGTTCACTCATAATATTTTTTATTTTGTAGTCCCTCAGGCTGGTGTGGGTCATCAGGCCGTGGTGTGGCATGGTGCAATGGCATGGGCAGGTGAGCTCAGGGAAAGGAGGGACCTGGGGCGGCAGGCGGGAGGGAGGTGCTCCAGCAGCCAGGCTGGGATGCTGCAGCTGGGGAGCACTGGTCCTGTCTCCTCAGCCGCGTGCTTTTCCCCCACCGAGTTACACAGGTTATCCCAAGCAGCCAGCCATCAATGGATAGGGGGATCCGCATACCTCAAATATTTACGGTGCCTGCACTTCGAGAACGAGACAGTTCGTTCACATCTGTGAACGGGCCACTTTTAAAACATCAAAATAAACCATCTGGCTGCGCAACTGTTTCTAATTACTTCCCTGCCTAGACTGTAAACTTCGGGGTTTGGCATCGGCCTCCCTCCCAGAGCGCTGCCCAAATCCCGCTCGCAGGCAGCTAATCGGAGCCACTGCAGCACGGGGGGAGCAGCCCTGGAGCCGGGCTTGTCCAGCTCGCAGCTCTCCGCACGCCCGGCGGCTCTGTCCGGCCGTCTGTCCTGCCGTCTGTCCTGCCGTCTGTCCGGCCGGCCGTCTCCAGGAGTGCTCCAGGTGTGGCGTGGCGCGGCTCGCACCATGCACGGGCGGGGGCTGCCGGGGCTGGTGGTGCTGCTGCTGGTCACCTCGCTGCCAGCCGGCCACCCCGCGCCGCCGGCCGGCCCCCCAGCCCTGCGGTAAGTGTGGCTCTGCAGCCTCCCGGCGGGGCTCGACCGATTTCTGAGATGTCAGGAGTGTGGAGGCTGGGGTTGTGGGGGGAGCGGCGGAGTCGTTTGCGAGCCCTTCCTTTGCCTGTTTGGAAGTGACACTGCGGGAAGCGCTGTGGGTCACTGGGCGCTTAAACTGGTGCTGTGCAAACCGCGGGGGTTTTTGCAATGATGTATTTCATGCCCGAGACGCAGGCTTTTAAAGCAGTGAAGGGCAAAGAGCTGAACAGCGATGACTCTTTGCGCCTAGACCTTTACATAGTGCTGCCTGAGTGGAGCAGGCTCCTAACCACAGACCCCTGTGTGCTCCCGCTCTTCGGTGCAGCGGCACAGCGAGGCACGCTGCCCTCTGCTCTTCCCCTCCACCAGGCCCAGCACCCACCTGCTCTCAGAGCCAGCAGCTTGTACCCCAGAGCCTGCAAAATCTAGTGTCTAAGAAGCGCAGGTACTAGTCACCTGAATCCTCAGGATTCCCCAGCACTGTGAACAACTCTGGCTTGGCCAGTCCTTTGTTCTGTTTTCCTACAATCCAGCTCCTGATGAGGCAGTGTGTTACTTTCCCTGTGTATGTCCTGAAAGTCCTGATCTCTGTGTGCTCCAGTGCATGGTACAATTGCATGGCAGAGCTGCAAATCTTCAGATCTAGCATCTGGATTCTGCTGACTTTACTAAAAACAGAGCCGCAAACTACACTGTTGCATGGAAAGCAGTGATTACTTCAGTTTCCTTTTCCAATGAAAGCATGGATCCTATATATATGACAACCAGAAGGATTACTCTGGCAAATGTGTTTATTAGAATCAACCATAGGTGTGCTTTTTGGTATCATACATTCCTGTTATGCTACCTAGATGTTTGGATGTATATGCCTTTTCTAAACTTTTTGGAATAATCCAGATCAAAATGTTTCATGACAGATAACCATACTATACATGTATATGCATCTATACCAGACATGCATAACGAAAACCATGAGCCTAACGCAGTTAACAAGGTAAGTGAAATACAATATAAGCATTCCCACAGTTATCAATGAGATTTCTGATGAAAGAGAAGAAAATTGGGTGATTTGAGGCAGCTAATAGCTTACAACTGTAACTAAAGTGGTGGTGTTAAAAACAATGTTCTGGGGATCGGCTGAAGCCATGGCAAGAGGATGGTTTCCCATGAGCCAGGTTGTCATCGGCTCTGAGCTGCAGCCCCTGGCTTTGACCACAGCTTGTTCTTTTTGCTGTCCTCTACAGGAGCGTTTTGGGTAGTCCTTCTTGCCGGCTGTCCCAGACTGAGTCGGAGCTCAGGTGCCGCATCCCAGGGGGAAAACTGTGCAGTGACAGAGGCAGATGTGAGTGTGGAGTCTGCATCTGCCAAGTGACTGAGTCCGGCAAATACTACGGTCCGCTCTGCGAGTGCCACGACTGGGTGTGTGAGATCTATGATGGGAAGATCTGTGCAGGTGAGGAGGTGACAAAAGCTTAGAAAATTAAGAGTATATAAGCAGGAATATGTTGGGAACACAGCACACTGCTACAGTAGAGACCACAGTTGTGTATGTGTCCCCGAACCATGACTCTAAATGGGATTGTGGGCACATCCAAAGTTTTTGTTAGATTAAAGGATACAAGTCAAAGGCACTGTCTCTGCCATGAAATGGGACTTTGCCCAGAGCAAGTCTGCATCTGCAGCAGGGGCAAAAGCAGGAGCTGCTTTGGTTTGGAGGCTCTGCAAACTGAATCTAATGCAGGGAACAGTATTGCTTGTGTTTTTCATACAGTATTACTGCATTTGAACTGCTTACCTAATGATGGTATATGTTATATACCAAGGCTTTAAAGTATCTATAAACAATCAGTTTTGTCCTGTAGTGTTTTTTTTTTTTTTTTCTTCTCCTGCTATGAGGAAGAAGGTTTGCTTTAACAGGTACTACACTCAGGGTGTATAGATATGAAAACTCTATTTTTCTCTAAGTAATGGTAATGCTTTCCAAATAAAGACTTAAAACAATGTAATTGTATTGTGGTTTCAGAGATTTCCCCACTGACACTGTAATCTTTAATGACAGATGAAGTAACATTTCTGGGACAGAATTTAGTCCCTGCCAGTTGTTGGAACATGTTGCTTGGTTTGCATCTAAACATTATCACTCTTTCATCTTTCCAGCTGTCTTTACTTAAGTTTCTGGGCTATTTCAGTTGGATTTTGGACATTTTTTTTCCCCTCTTAAGCAGCTTAGAAGAAAGCGGGGAGGAGAAATGCCATCACATTCCTAAGGGTATTCAGACTGAAGCTCAACGAAAGAGGCCAGAAGGGTACTTAATTTGCAGTATCCCTGCTTCAACAGCTTTACCAGATTCACACAAACGTGTCATCTCTTCAGGCCAAAAACTGCAATTAGGTCAATGGGAATTTTACAGGAATTCTCCTAGTAAGAGGACAATACAAATGCATTCCAGTAGTGGGTTTGGCAAATTTTGTAGGAAAAAAAAGAGCAACTTATTTTAGCAACAAAGTAGCTAAGAATAAGAAGTCCAGTAATAATATGAAAAGATCAAGGATGTGATTATGAGAAAAATAGTTGTATTTGGCACCTATGACTTTAGGGTTTTGTGGAGAAACTGATTTATAGACTCTGTAGTTAGCAGTGTCAAGCCCAATTACATAAGAAGTATCAGGGGTCTGCTGATCATTTCAGTGCTTTGCTGTCCCAAACAAGAATTTCCTCGTTGGTGGTGTGATTTCAATATGCTTGCTGTTGTTGCTGGGGTAACTGTATAAAGTGAAACTGAAAGCTCCTTCAATTTTAATATTCTGCCGCAAACTCCACTATTATGTTCCTGTCAATGTCACGAGTGGTGGCTGAGAGTTTTGTCAGTGCTTTGGTGGAAAGTGGTGCTGACAGGATAAACATAACCACTAAATTTCTAACAATATTTAGCTTTTGTGTAACACTTCGTGCAGCAGTTCAAAGATGCGAATGTTAGGTGATTAAACATTTTATAAAGAACAAGTTTTTGTAGTTGTCACCTTTTGTAGCTGGAGTATTGAAGCTGCGTTACCACTGAGATGTCAAATAATTTCAATGCACTCTTCTGGAAAAAAAGTAGTAAAAAAATCAGTGCAAAGTAATGGGCAGGGAAACAGCTGTGAGGGGCCTAGGGGTTTTGCTTGTTTAGTTTGTTTTTTTGACAACAGTGCTGAAAGTCCAGCTGACTTTGTTGGAGTTCAGGGCTGCCCAGCACTGCAGGAGCACAGGCCTGGGTAACTCCTTCAGGGCTGGAACACGGGGTCTGGGTCCAGGCAGTGAGACACCTCCTTTCAGGCTGTGCATGCTGCTCTCTTCATTTCCCCCCATGTTTTCAGTCACTTAACTTTACATTGTGCATGTATGGGAGGAAGGGAACATAGAACAGATGGTCAGATCTAGTATAACTGGTCCTTGTGTTGTAGGAATAACATCCCCACCGCCCAGCCATTCAGTGAACTGCACCTTCTGATGTTTCTTAGTGCCACACCATGGAGCTGATTTCTCATGTATGACATACCTCCCTTTCTTTGCATTTCTGAGCACATTTTTAAACTCAGTGATGAAATTGTGTTTCCTCTGGGTGAAAAGCCAAAATGTCTTACTGCAGTTCTATTCCTCTTTCCTGCTTTGTTCTCCTTTTTCCTATTTTTTTTTTTTTTTGATACTTGCTGTCCTGTTCCAATGTGGGTCTCTCCTGATGAGTACAACAATAACTGCTGACTGGTACCACATGCAGAGCTACCAGACACTGAATATTCCTCTAGAGAGCCTCAAATATTTGAGATTAATGCTGTTTCAAACAAGCTACTTTTCAAGCTGCCAGTGATGCCTTTTTCAAGTGACTGATGTCTAATCACCAGTGATGTTCATATTCAGAGTTGTCAGGCAGAGTTGTTTGAGTCATGAGTGCCAAACATAATTGTTCAGACATAACTCCCCTCTTCTGTCCCAAGCTAAACAAAATACTTAGTTGCTCAATATGCAGCTCGTTATCTTCAGGGGACTTTCTGGGTCAGATCCAGCTTCTGGACCAGTCATGGGACACCCATATTCTGAAAAGAGAAGGCCTGAAGATAGAGAAGATTTCCATCTGTTTATGATTTTCTTTTTCTTATCATCTTGTATAAGCAATGGGGAAAAGATTATGCCATGAGTAAAGAAGGAAAGCAGATGCAAATGTCTCTGTCCGTTTACTCTCTCTTGAGACTTCTCTGCTGTGTTTCCCTTCCATGGCGTTTCCATGTGCTTTAGAGGGAATTCTGATTGTTTTATCCCACTGAGATTGATAAAGCAATAGCTGATCTTTCATGGAGTCAGAAACAAAGAAGAAGAGAGAAATGAAATGCTGTACTCTGAGTCACTGAGCCTCCTGTCCTCAGTGGCCTTTTTGTCTGCCTGCCATATCATAGGGTGTAGAGGAAAGAAGAGTCCCAATACTGTCATTCTCTTTGCAGTGTCAGTGACATCTTTATTTTGTCATTTTCTTCTGGTCTTCAAGGAGATGAGCTAAGAGGACGAAGGCTGAATCAAACACTGAATCAAAACCCCAAAGGATTTATGCTTCATTCAGAGCAGACAATGTATTTGTTGCTGTTTATTTGCAACTAGTAGTTCTGACCTCAGAGAGTTTCATATTGCCTCAGGCTTTCTTAGCATAAGTGGAGCCTGTGTTGTGTGAAAGGAAAGAGGAATGTGGCACTAATTCCTATAACTTTGCTGCTTGATACTTATTTTTCTATGGTTTTGCAGCATAGGGGAAAATCAGTTTTACTGGGCTGTTGGGTTTGGGTTTTTTTTTTGGTTAATCTTTTTTACTGTGTTTGTGATTAATGAAGATAGGAAAAGTAAACAAAGTTTAGACTTCCATGGGCAACTGGAATGGGAACACTCTAGATGTTCCTAGAGAATGGACCACGGAAATTGCCAGCTGGGACGTGAAGGCAGTGTGATTGCACTGCGCATAGCTGGTGAGCTCAAGGGGCAGATACGATTCGGTGACAGCGTGGAGAGGGACATATGAAGAAGGACGTTCCTCTTTGCTCAGAGCTATATTCATTGTCTTTGTTTTCCCAGAGTTATTAAGATTTTATAAACATTTTTTTTTCCAAATGGAAATGCCTTTTACACCTACTGAATAAGAGTGGCAACTGTGTGATTTACCACTGCCCTAAGCGGTTGCTGGGGAACATTTTTTTCTGCTGTTCAGGCCAGTGAGAAATTTTCCTGCTACTTTCTCCAAAGCTGTAGTTGCTGTAAGTGCTGTGCCTATTTTAAGGCTAGTTCAGCGATGTAATGGCAGTGTTAGTCATAGGTTTTCACAGCCAGAAGTGTTATCATGTTATGTGAAGGACAGAAAGATATCAGTGCCATTATTTCTCTGTAAGGCTTTAAACTATGCAGAGAACACAAGTGAAATACTACTTTGACGAGGAGTGGATGTGGAAATACAAGATAAATCGGAAATAAAGTAGTAATGTAATACAAAGTTATGCATCCATGTGAGTTTATGGGATATATGGCCCTATAAGTCAGTTGGAGAGAGTCAGGAAATTGAGAATGGAATATGGAGAACATTTTGAGCTGAGGACTGCTCTTTGCACAAAAAGAGCGGTTTTTAGGCAGAGCTATCTTAGTTGAGTTGGAAACGCTCTAACAAGTGTATCTTTGTATTTGTACTGGACGGAGGTCTGACAAGCTTTTTTTTTTTCATTGAGCAGCATTTCTTGCTAAAAGCAAAGAAAGGCCAGTCTGTGACCTGCATTGATTACCATTTGATCCAAAGTGAGATTCAAAGCCCTGGGTTCTTGAAAGCGGGTGTAAGCCTCTTCTCTGTCAGAGGACACATTTGCAAAGACTCAGCTGTGGCACATGTGGTCATCGGAGACACAGCTTCCTAAAAAGACCAAGCTAAAAATAGGGCAGGAGGCTGTTGATGAAAATGGATGTTGCAGTTCTTCTCTGACCTAGTTTGCTTTAGTCTGGATTTCAGAACTTGGCTTAAGTGACACTTCATCTAGGAGCAGGGATGTGTAGGTGTGATAATAACATACATATTCATCTCAAAACAGGTCCCCCAGATTCTAGTGAAGTGAAGTTGTGATAGCATAGACCTCATTGCAGGATCGCTGCCTTGCTAGGTGCACAAGGTCCTGGCAAACTTACAAAGCACAAGCTAAAGCCAGTATTATTCTCAGCTTTATGCTCTCACGATCTGATCTAGGTACACACAAGCTGCTTTTGATGCATCTACAATTGCCATAGTTCCAAATGCAGTGTGTATGTTCACAGCAATGGTGAGAGAGGCACGAGAAGGAAGCTCAGAGAGAGGCACTGCGAGGGTGATTACTAGAAGCGAGGCATTTTAAAAGTATCTTCTTAAACGATTCATAGCTAAATGCCTAGCTCTCATTTTCAGCACCTTTAACTGCAGGTACTACTCGTGGAAAATAGTTTAAAAACCAAACTGAGTACACTGGGCACGTGGAAGGAGGGAGAGGCTTTTTTGCAGCACCTAGCAGAGCTGGGATGCAGCCCCTCATGCCATCACCAACAGCAAAGGGTGGGAGGGAGAACAACATCTACTTCACCTTTTGCCCTTCTTTAGACTGGGGTGACAGGCTCATCTGTTGCAGAGAAAAAGCAAACCTTCATGCAAGTTTTGATAATGTAAATAAGTGCTCTGAAATGGGTTTGAATTTTGATGCTATTCATGGGCTGATAATGGACTGAAGTATTTTTTTATTTATTTGAAAGCATGCCTTTTGTGACAAAATGGCTTTCACAGACTGAGTCCTTTTATAAAGATTTGTTTTTCGTTATCATTGATATGGAAAAGACATGGATGACAGAAAATAGATGGTGTACTTAATGTTACAGAAGAGTGTATTAATGCTCTTACCTGCTGCATCAAGGGATGGGTTTCATTAAATGTTCTTATGACAGCCTTTGTCAGACAAACTGACTGGCTTGCTAAAATTTTCTATGCTTATTTAAAGTTTTATTGTAGATAGCTTTTCCTGTAAAGGGCTTCAAACCATCCATCACTTTTGCCACTGGACTATAAACCTTTGGGTGTAGGTGTTCCCAGGTAGCTGGTCCTGACAAGGAACATGTTGATTTTAAGTTTCCATGAGCTTTTTTAGGAGGAAAAAACACATTACTAGGACTGTCTCAGGAAAAAAGGTCATTTGTGCCTAAAAAGGACTGATATTTGGCTTCTATGCAAAGAAAGACCCCAGAGTATACATGTAGTAGTGGAATTTACCAGTGTTGTGGTGTATCACAGTTGTGTTGCTGGAGCCAAGTTTCCTTTGGAGCTGGAAGTACTACAAAGAACAAGGCAAAAGTGAAGGAGCTGGAATTTGTGTTTTTTTCTTTGATTTCTTTGAGGTTGTTTACTTTTCCCTAGAAGGAGGGGATTGTTTTGGCTCAAAATGCTTGCAAGCCCTGCTCATAGCAGTAATTCTACATCGAAAAGACACTTATCCAGACCCAGTGATGTATGTTTTCCTCCACTCCTCTGTTCAAATTCTGAGTATATAATGAAAAAAATGACTTTCTTTTAAACAACATTTTAAAAGGCTATTTAATAGCTTCTTTCCCTAGTGAAGGTGTGAATATTTGCAGATAGAGGTTTGTGAGTTGGGACATAGGGAGTGGGCTGGAACATCAGCTCAAGAAGTTAGATGATCAGATTCTGGTATGAAGAGGAATAAAGATTCAAGAGAGTTTAATTGTAGTTGCACCTGTCCCCTTTCTCCAGACAGCAGTTACATTCCTAATGCTCCTAAGACCTGCTTCGCCCTTCTGCCGGCCCACCTGAGCAGCAGCAGTGGATAATCTGGGGTGTTTTCTTGCCAATGGCTTAAAAAGTGGCAGTCAGTCTTTGAAGGCATATCTGGGGCATTTTATGGGGGAAGTGGCTGGGAGTGCCAACTCTTGACACTGGCAGGAGTGAACTGAGTGATAACTTTGTGGTTTGGAAAGTGTGAGCGCCAGATGCTGTTGCCTTGGCAGCAGCATGCAGCAGCAGATGTTTGTGTCTGGAGCACCTGGTCACAGTATTGTATTCCTGAGGAAAATGCTGAGGAGGGGGAGGGGCACCAGCAGACTGTGGGAGAATCCTCCCGTGTCCCAAACAGACTGCCACACCTCCCTCAGTCATGCCTTTTCCAGTCCTCTGTTTCCAGCAGGTCCAGTTCAGCCTTTTAGACCAAGTGGTGTGAGTCATTTTAAGTATTGGGGATGTTAGCTTTCATGGTCCACAGTTAGAGGCTACTGAATGCAAAAACAGCTCTTTGTAAGTATTTTTCCCATTCTGCATGCAATTTCCTAAGTAAAATGATTCACATCCTGAAGTTGTGTGGTTGACAGTTAAGAAATGCTAAATCTGACTCTCTACCACTAATGAAGAGTCCTGTGCATTTGCACCATGATACATCTTTTGATTTTGTATTCATAATGGTTTTCTCCAGTGGACTTATACTTTAAGGACAGGAGGGAAATGGTTGCTTTCTGACATTTGAAATGGTTTACTTTATAAACTTGATAACATATTTAAAGCAAGATATAAATGTTAATGATTTACCTTAGTCTATTCATTTGTCTGAAATGTGGGGAACATGGATGGCAAAGCAGTTTTTCGTCATGTAACAGATTTCTTCATACCCTATTTCCTTATTCTGAGTGTTTTAAACTGTGTTTTGAAGAAAGTAACTGGATATTTGCTAGACTCAAGGGTGCAAGCCGATTGAGTCTCAGAAGCCAGAAGCCCGTCTTCTTAAGAAAATCCTCTTTCTCTCCCCTTCCTAAAACACCCAGACTCATTCCTTGTCTGTCCTTTCCCCTTCAGAAATTCAGGTAGAGCTTGTATATGGTTTGAGTGGCTTTTCAGCTGATGAAGATGCAAGTGTTCCTTTTAGAGATGAATAATGAATGACATTTGTCTGTGAACAAGAGGTAAACTTAAATAGTTCGTTCCATTTCTGTGTTTGCATGTCCTGGTGAGTATATGCTCTAAAAAAAATAAATAAAATGATTAGTTGAGGGATTTTCTTTGTCTTTTCAGTTGTACACCTGTACAGTTTTTGACTTGTCCTGGGAGCAATTCCTGTGACTTTTAAAGTAGTAACAAATCTGGATGTCTTAAAAAACATTTCTGTTGTGAGTAACCTATTTTCTGAAGGTGTAGTTCATAAGCTGAAATTTAACCACTTTCCTTTCTTTCTTGTATAGCTGCATGGTGATTATCTTGTTTACTTTGGGGGATCTTTGAGACACTCAACTGTATTCTCTGTTTCCCTCTGAACCGGATTTACTGGATTCTTAGGGACCACAAGTTGATGGTAAAATCAGCTGGTAATGACATGTTCATATAAGCAGGACTTCCCTCCAGAAAAGAATGCAAGTCCTACTTCAGATGATGTGAACGTGTCTGGTATATGACACTGACTGTAATGATCACAGCATCCAGCTCTGATATATACCCTTCTTTGCAGTTCTTGCAACAAGATACTAAAAGTTATGTATTTTTCTTCTGATATTGAGGAGAGGGGAAGCTGAGGGTCAGAGATCAAAAATATGCCTCCTGATCATCTTAGACTGGTAGTAAGACTAAGGAGAGAGCCCAAGTATCTGAGGGACTCTTAGACCACTGAGCCCCTATCAGGTGCAAGAATAAAATGTGATAGCATGAAAATTATCAGTTAAGACTGTGTCAGAAAAACCTTTTTTATTCATGTTTACATGCTAAAAATACTGTTTCATACAAATAAGACATGTATTCCTTTTCCAAAGAACTGTCTGTGTGTTACATACTACTAAATGGTTGATTCCTATGTATGATTATCCAAGTGAGAGAAGCTTTGATTTATGAAAACACCCAGTGTGTTTCCAACTTAAAAGTGTTCCACCTATAAATAAGGAGGTGAATTCGTAGCAAGTCAAAACCACAGAGAATCAGTCAGACAAAGTTTGTTCATTCAGAATATTCTGAAATAAATTTGATTAATTAAGCCAAGAGTAACATTTTCAAAGCTATTCCAGAATGATAGACTTTTAAACAGAAAGAAGGTTTTAAGTTCATAACCTTTTAAATTCACTATGAAAAGATTGCAAAGAAATGTTGACAGCTGCAGGTGCAGTGTCATGCCTGCATTCCAGAGAACAGTCCTCAAAATGGTGTTTATAAAGTCATTCTTTGAAGGCTTACTGGAGAAGTTCTGACCTCTCACTTCAGCAACAGGGAAGAACTGGAATGGAGAAGGACAAACAATCTTACAAACATACTTACAGAAGGTTCAAATAATGCTGAGCAGTGGCGATACCATGACAAAAAGCCATATAAGAACATGTTGCAGTGTGGTTCTCCTGAATGCTTTTGCAGAATTGTGCTTTTTAATCATTATATATATATCTGCTTTACATGTAAAAAAAACCAATTATGTGGGCTCTTGGAACATACTGCACATTCACCCTAACAATCCACACTGACTTTGTCCTTTCTCAAGCACTTTTTAAACTGGATGGAATAGTGGCAATGGATGAATTGTACAACTGTAGTCTGACTTGCAGTGATAATGTTGAGACCTTCTGTTACAGAATCACAGAAGTCAGTATTACAAATTTACTTAGCTTTTTGTCTGGTACCTTCGTGGTCAGGTAAATTCTGTGGGAAGCAGATAACCAGTAAGAAGTGTATTTAAAATCAGAAGATGGCCTTGAAGAACTTCACTGGAGTACTGTTGTAGGACTGGTACTTCTAATGACCGTCTTTTGGAAGAATTTATTTTCATTTTCACTTCTGTTTCAAACCACAGATAATCCTCATCACAAACACTGCAAACGTAATGAAACTCAACTCCCAGCCTGCCTGGGAAGGCATCCAGGTACCAGCTGTCACTGAAAGGAAATTGCCCATCACATACACCAGAAAGGGCAGTTTCTCTAGATGGGAACTGAGAATGGAGTAATTGCAGTTGAATACTGCTCTCCATTTATGTGGGTTTGCCTACAGCCTGCATTTGTGGAAATCCTTTTATTTAAGGCAAAATGCCCGAGTTTTATTTTTACAATTATCCTTTATGGTGGGGGGCGTGGGGAAAGAGATCAGTTTTTGCTGGCCCAGCTCTCCTTTAGCTTCTTAAGCCTGGCTGATTCATCCACTGCAGCTCAACCTAAGGCTGGCATGCCCTGGAAAGCTCTTGGAGCAATGTCTTTCCTGCTTGCATTGCTGAAGATCCTTCTAGAGAACTCCCAGAACAAGTCACTCTGCATAAGTTGTTCCTCCACCAACCCCAGACACAGTGAACTTTTCTTCTCCTTCCTGAACGTATCCCTTTCTCATTCCCAGGGCTTTAGGACATCATCTTACAGTGAGAGGGACTCTCACACTTCCTACCACCATTTTCCCCCAAGATTTCTTAATGAATTGAAGCACAGAGAAGAAATATTAGAGCATATCATTGGCATCGATTATAAACTGCTTTCCTTTGTATGTGGCCTGTTCTAAACAGAGAGGCTTAACTGGCATAAATTTGTGTCTCACAATAAAACGTAATTGCGCAAGGTCTTTTCAAGATTTATCATGCTTAACTTCCTACCAGCTTTGTGTACGTGACACAGAGATACACAAAAAAGTTCATTGGAGATGGTAAAATTGCCAAACCTCACTCAGACACTTTGTTAGATTTAGGAATGGATCCTGTCACTTATATCTATTCTTCCGGTTAAAAAAATGTTTTAATAAAAGCAAATGGTCTGGCTTTTTTAAAACCTAAACAGAAGCCTGTGTTTTCTGCTAACGTAAGTCTAATGAAATCAATACAGTTATGCCAACAGAGAATTGGTCTCACAACATCTCCTCCCCGTGTTTGACCAGACTCACCAGTTACTAGCAGAGTAAGGTACAACAGCATCCCACCTGCCATTTACCTGCAAATAATAATGGTAAAACAATAATAATGATAATGAAATTTCCAAAGTTTAGAATGCTTTTAAGCCTGACAACATTTTACCTGATTTTCTCTTTAGTTTTTCTTCTGTATACTGTACTCCTTGTAAGAGTTACATGTTACTCAGCAGTAGTTTGACAGGACATTTACCAAAATAATTGTTCTCCGGACTGGCAGAGTTGGACTTACCAGAAATGAGACTTGCGTGTGAAAACATTCTGATAAATGAAAACTAATCTTTCAGAGAGTTAGACTCTGCTGTATTAATTAAGGAATTGGTTCCACTGACAGAACTATCCCAGGTTTTATTAAATGGTCTGCTGATTTAGAAAGTGATGATAAGATTAAGATTTTGTAATTGGATGAGCAGCGTGTCAGTTACTTCTCCCTTCACCATCTTAATGCTTTTGTATATGAGTTCTGTAAGATTTTGTCTTGTAAATAAGAAAATTCCATTTTAAATGCAACTGTGAATTGCTTAAATGATGTCTTCTAACCTTACATGAAGGTTATAAGAGGTTTTCTTTACAGATATTTTCCAAAAATTATAGCATGATTTCTCTATAGGTGGTTTCAAAGACACATATCACATGAAAATGTTTTGAATGAAGTTCTTGCAGGATATTTTGGAGGCTGTATTTAAATAATACAGCAACCACAGACTTAATTTTCTTTCATATATGCCTATTAAAGGAATTCATAGTGAGAGGTTTTAAAAATAATCTGTCTGGGATATCATTTATCAAGCTCTTTGAAAACAAGCTCATAGTTCCTCTGGCCTTTCATATGGGCTTCTAGTCCTCTATATTTCAGGCTTTCAGGTGTTGTCTGGGCTTTTTCTCCATTTCTTCTGTATAAGCAGTGGCTGCCAGCCCCACTCTGAACATTTTTGTTGTCCTCAATTGCCAAATTTTTTTCCTAATTCCAGTCCCTGTTCTCAGAGTATTTTCTGCTTTTTGGGTGGTCCCTGTCTGGCCCAGTTCATAGGTTTCCTAACCCATTCTTCTGGCTCATCAAAGAACAGTTTCCATGAGGACCTGAGTGGAAGTTAGACCCACCTTGGGTCTCTTTACTCTTCCTGGTGGCTCTTTCTCAAACCAATGACCTCTGCTCTCACACTTGTGTTCCAGGACTATATTTTCTTAGAGGAGGCATGGTTTCAAGAGGTGCTGAACCACCTTGGGTATTCAATGACCTTGTAGAAATAAACCACAATTATGTGAAATGAAATACTGTTTCTCAGCTCATACTCTGTTCATGTGGGCGTTGTTCAGCTGTAGAGGCTCCTGGCAGGACATGAATCTAAACCAAGGAATCTTTAAAATAGGCATAAATCAGATGTACACTGCTGTATCATAATTTCTCTTTCCTTCAACATTTTCTCCTTCCTGGAGTAGGTGGCACAGCACACTGAAATTTTACAGTTTATTTTAGTTGCTCCAAATTATCTGTGCATTGTTTTTCTTATTCCCAAGAGTGTGAATGTTTTTGACCATAGTGTAAAAGCTTGTCTTAGGGAGATTGTGGAATTTCTGTCACTGGGGGCTTCAAGAACAGGTTGGAAAAATATCTGTCAGGAGGGATCAACACTCACTTGTTTGTGCCTCCAGGCACAGAAGTGGACCAGCTGATCTCTTCCAGGGGTCTCTTTGAGGCTGATTTTCTTTGATGCTGCTGTGAAACTAATTGTTGGCTTGGTGTTCCGCCTTAGTGAGAAGGATCTGTGGCAGTATGATCATAGTTTTTAACACGCTATTATGTTTCTAAATACAATAATTTATTGAAAGGGATGCATAACATTGATTTTAATCTGTTAAGACTACAATCTTAGTCTTAACAACTTTCACCTTTCTACAGTATTTATACTACTTTATAAAATATGAGTGTCTTGTTTCAAGTTTCTAAATGACTACAATTCTAAATAACTGCTACCAAGCCTCTGAACAGGAGCAATCCTGGAAACAAGCTCACTTGTTTAAAGTTTAGGTATCTTTTCAACAGAGAGGCATAAATTAATACTTTCTAGAGATAAGTGGTGGACTGACTTCTGTAACAAGCTCAATGTCAGGGAAAACATTTTTTATACAACACTTGCAATTTGATGGAAAGTTAGCAGTGGAAGCATTACACAAACATTTCAATATTTTTTATTATTTGCTTTATTTAAACAAATGGATTCTCAGTCAGCCACTGACCTTATGGATAACTGGCAGAATGTACAAAACAGCAAGGGAAAGTGAAAGGTTGCCCTGCCATTTGATGTAGGATAATATAGACCAGGATGAAAATGATATTATAGAAGCTCCTTATACTTGTTAGCTCCATTAAACAGCAAATAACATAGTTCCTACTTAAAGAGGAACCACATCTGTTCTGCATTTTTCAGTGGAAGTAAATATGTAAAAATATTTTGTCATATAATGAAAAAAGGGTAGCAAACAGTATTACATTGCTAATAAACTTATAAAAAAGGCCAGTTTTTTAAGCGCTGCCATGAAGATATGCATTCCCTATGTTGTCTCAATGCAATATTATACCCTCTAGAAAGGTAATTATTCTTGGATGGCAGTGAACTGAATTCTGTATTGATAGCTGAAAACATTACCTAGATTGATGAAAGTCAAAAGATGTTGCCATTGTGAGGGTGCAACACTTCTATAAACCTGATTTCTTTCATCTCAATGGGAATTGGGGAATTACCCTTACTATTCCTTTCTTCACCTTAAAAACACTGGGCTCTACACTGGGTAATGCTATAGACCTAGCATACAGCACAGGTCTGTATGAGTGTTTCTTCTGCCTTCTTTCCCTCTGTTGGTCTTCCTCCATTACCTAGGCATGTGGTATTCATCACACTTCTCATGCACATTTGTAGGAAGGAAACAGGGAATTCCACCCCCACAAAAAGCTTCCCCAGCCTTCTGCTTTTCTCCTGCATCCAAGAAATACTAAAACATTGTTGCTTAACTTTTCCTTTAGCCTGGTGTCTCTCACATCCCTTCAGACAAGCCTTTCATGGAAGCTGTGGTTTGGTCTTGCTGATACTGTGACATTCAATTGCTGCTGCTGAGAAGCAATGATTTCAGAAGCTGCTGTAAGGGGAATATCTGCATTCCTGGACTGTATATTCTATAAAACCAATTAACTTTGTGGTGCTTAAAATTTTTTGTTAAGTTAGCCTCAGAAGAAAACAGAGTACTTTTAGAGGGTGATGTTACGCCATCCATATTATGTGACAGAAATATCACCTCACAAGTGTAGTGATGGAGGCCAATGCTGGAGTCCCATAGTGTCTTGGCATAGTGGACACTGCCACTGTATACTGTTCTTCCCCTTTTGCTCTGTTTTTCCTCCCCATGTGAGTCACAGAAGTGGTTTCAAATGTCTTTCAGTGAGTCATATAGTATTGCTGATGGATAGTTTTGCTAATTCTGTCCCTACTTTAAAGTCACTATATGCAGAGTCTCTTTGCTACCTGAAAGCTAACATTTCATTTGGTCACCTACTTGACACCTTTATAATAAGTACTTGCTTTCCTTAAGCACACTTTTTTTTGGTCATAGCAATGTCAAAACCTCAGGCTTTTGTTTGTATTCTGAGCTGTCAGTTTGAATGTTTAAATCCTTTTTCAAAAATGGATCAGACTGAGCATTATCTTGGCTGCATACCTCCTAACACCTTCTGGCAGGCATCAGAAGCCAAGAGGTCCGCTGTGCCATGGCTTATTGCTTGGCTGAAAAAGAATCAAAATGCACATAGGAAATTTAATGTGGTGAAAGCGAGAAGAGAAGGATTGAGGGTTGGAAACAAATGTAAAAACCTTGTATACAAGCAGCAGCTGGAATATATGAGACTACAGGCAGTACAAAGTGTTCCTCGAAACAGGAAAATGTAGGTCTGTTATAGCACCCACAGCTTTTAAACAGTGAATTAATTTTGTGATGGTGACATTCACAAAATTCCTAACGCAGTGGTTTCATTCAGCCTGCAAACGAAGGAGACTGATGCCTGAAGGCATCGTGCATGTAGTATAGAAAGGGGAGACTGGCCTGACAGATGTCAAATATTGATAGGGAAATACTAACACCTTTCCAAGCAACCAGCTATGTGGGAAGATCCCATTTTAGATACTCGGATAGACAAGATATATTTCTGGAAAAAATGTGGGGGAGAGCCAAAAAAGATTATTTCTTTGACTGCTGTGCTGAAACACGTTGTATTGGCATTACATGATATGTTTTGGCATTAAAATAAAATGATCAGGGAAGTGAACATAGTTCAATGTCTTCATTGCTTCGCCCCCCAGTAATGGCTTCTTCCAAGGTAGCATTTCAACAATAAAAGCACTTTCATAGTCTGTGATAATAAATGTGCTAGAAATGCAATTTAAATAAAAATATTATTTCCTTCCTCACTCAAAATACTGGAACATGTAAAATAAGCAGTTAAAAATGGTACTTGCATCATAGATTTTAAAAGTTCTAAGTTTGAATGCTAAAACAGATGCAGTCCAAATGTAGTGGAGTGACTTGGTGAGCAGAGCATCACCATCTAAACACTGGCGTGTTTCTGGTTTCTATAGAGACAAATCAATGCAAAGTCATACTGATTTTTTGGTAATTTTGAGATGTAAACCTTAAAACCAAAGATTCCTTGTGTTGTAACTGGAATGTAAGCATTGATAATGCTTTTGAGGACCACCTGTTCTTCTGCTCTTGCAGGCAGTTTTTCTGTTGGTATAGCATGCACGTTGGCCGTGGGTGCACTTTGATATACCTGGCTTTCAAACAGTTCCAGAGGTAATGCAACAAGATTAGTTCTGTCAGGGGTTACTTGGTCTATGAATGTGTCTTGAAACCACTTTTTTTTTTTTGTGCCTTTGCAAGATATTGTCCTAGTCATATATTCAGATTTCAGTTAATCTTTTCTGCTACTGTCCAGACACCTAATAGTATGATGCACTGCAGAAGGCTCTGCGAAGATAGTGCAGTACATACCATTAATATCAGTTCAATACTGAATTTCTGTGTTTTCTCTGAATATATTTCCACTTGTGTTTTAATATGGCTGAGAAATTTGATCACTTTTGCTGTCTTGCAAAGAGCCTAGAGAACACTCTCTGATTTACAAATCCTGGGGAATGAAAAGTGATACAGGGCTGTGCAGTCTGCTGAACAGACTTGTGGATTTCTCTCTGTAAATGTTTTAAGCTTGTATTGTCATGAACTTTCAAGACATATTTTCTGGTTCCTGAGTAATAAGAAGTGGTCCTTAGAATCTCATAAACAATTGTGTGGTTGGTAAATGAGCAGGGAATTGTCAGAAACATTGGTTTTGGAACAAATGGTATAGAGGATGCCTAGAGGCAACTGTTCATCCTAGAGGATGAACAGGAGGATTTCATAAGAGAATGAAAGAGAGGATTTCATCTTAGGGGATGAAATGAGGAAGAAGTCAATAGGTATAGATACAGCTGTTAATAACTATTAAAAGCAACAGTCTTTTTTCTTCATTACTTGCTTGTCTGCAAAACTTCCATTACTTTTGTCTGCAGTGTTTGTAATGGTTATAGTGAAATTAGAACATGCAAAAGAAATATAGGTACAAGGAGCAGAGGGTACATAGATATTTGTTTTTCAAGCCGCAGAAATAACAGGGTTAGGAAAATTAAACTTCAGAAATGTTAACATCAGCTGTGCTGAGGCAGCATTTTCAGGCTCTCAACACTGCTATTGACTGTAGCTGTCTTCATGTCACAATTTTTATTATGTCACACACTCAACACAGTCAGACTTACCCTCATGGTCAAAAGAGGAATTTCAGTGCTCCTTTCTGAAATTCAGCTGTACACATCCAGCTCTACTCCCCACCAGGAATCGATCACATGTGAGAATTTTTTTTACTTTTCTGAAAAGTTTTGGTTCTCATGGTCAAGCAGAAATTTTGACAGGAGAAAAATGAATACATGAGTTAAAAACCCCTCTGAAGCATATCCCTTTGTCTGTATACATGTTATTATAAACATACAACAATATATTTTGCCATCACAAAGTAAGGCTTCTCCAGCCCTGGAGGTCTTACTTCTTGCCATCATTTTCAGTAGTATTGGTTAAATAGTGAAAACAGAAAGGATGGGCTGGTTTGTAGCCAATCTATTAGAATAGCATCAAAGAGTGATTTAGGTTGGAAGGGACTTGTAGAGGTTGGCTGGTCCAGTCTCCTGCTAAAGAAAAGAATGGCTTTGAAGTTACTCAGGTCATAACAGACATGAAGTCAAAACATGTCTATGTCACCAAGATAAAAACAATCAAAAGTAGTACAGATGAACTTCTGATGAAATAGTTCTTAGTTCCTCTGATTCATGTTTCAAAAATTAGAAACAGTTTAAAATATATTTTTTTTGTGAGGAGAGGTGGGTCATGAAACCAAACTGATTTATTTTGCCGTTTTCTTTATTAAAAAAAAAATAAAAATCATCTTATTCTGAGACTTCTTTTTTAAAGCTCTGCAGCTTTAATCAGAAAAAAAGGAAGCCTTGAGATAAACACAAAGGCAGAAAAGAAAAATTTTGTCATGGAGTCTTTTAAGGAAGGGCTGTTAATTAGGCTAGTTCTGCCTGCCTCATTAGTACTCAATCAGTCCACCTGCCCCAGGTTACTTTCTGTTTCTCATGCTTCTCTGACCACTCAAGCTGCTAGTAGACTTTGGGTTTTCTATTGAATATGTGCTGACTGGTTGGGTTCATTACTCCTGGGTTTCTCTGTGAAGTGTGTGAGGAACAAGTTGAGCAAGCAAACAAAGAGAAGGTGGTACATGATATGTGTCAGAAAGCAGAGGGATAGACTTGCTTAGTCCTGCAATTAAGCATTTTTTAAGTTGCCAGACCTTAAAAGTCCATAAATTGAAGATGCTCTGAAGGAATGAATGTGAAAATTTCATCATTCAAATAAAATAAGAAAGAAATTTTGGTTTTATTGCTTGGGCCCAAGCATCTCTCTGTTAATATAGGATGCGGTCATAGAACTACTGACTTTGTCTCAGACTTCATGCCTAGTAAGAGGCCATTAATAATCAAAAGCAGTGACATGGTTCATCATGGCTATGTCATGTTGCCACTGGTCACTGAAGTCTTAATGACGCCAAGGCTTACAATTTCTGGGGAGCTTCAGCCAAAAATTTATTTCTAGCACTTGAGTACAGCCTTGCAAGGCCACTTTGACACTGCTTAAACACTTGATTAAGAATTGGAAGATCTTGTTGCCCTAGCTCAATCTGACTATGGGACAGATTAATTTGAACTCCCTGTGTTTAATCCTCCCTTCTATAACAGGGACATAATGTTTACCATCCTTCCATAAAGACCTATTTTAGATGGTGGTTGAAGACTCCACAGAGCTGTTTGTTGTTAAAAATATCCAGTGTATTGTTACCAAATAGTGGGTCTGGTCTTAAGCCTGACATCAAGAATAAATCTACCAGCAAAAAGTTAAATAGAAAACCCCACCTAGGTGACCCTTTGCTCTATTCATCCATCAGCAGGGAAGCAAAGAGTTTGTCTATGATTGCCTGTCTCACTTATCTATTACAGTCTATTTGTTCTTCCTACCCTGTAATTACTCCATTGGATCTGCTGAAATATCCTCTGATTCACATTCAAACTATTTTCAGAAGCACCCTTTAATTTTGGCATGATATTTTATTGCTCAGTAAATATGAAGAGGTGCTCAAGATTTGTTTTAGAATCATAGAGTCATAGTACAAAGCTCTTGATAGCACTGTGAACTTATTGCTGCGTGAGGTTCAAGTTTGGCAGCAACTGAAAACTGGTTTCCTGTAGAAACTGAATGCCAAGAGATGGAGGCAGCAACAGCAGAAGGCACAAACTTGCCTCTCCCCAGTACTAAGAAACTAATTCATGGCAGTCCCCTTCAGTGGGATGCTCTCACCTCTTCTGACATCATCTTTTTATCATGAGTTCCAGTTTGATTTTTAACTTTACCCCGCCACCCCCCCCCCCACCCCCCCCCATTTAAACTTCTTAAATGCTGTGCTTCTATATATTTGATCATTTTAAACCTTGTCCTTGTGCCTTAAGTACGAGGAAGGGAGACCTAGCTGGCTTCCCCAAGTGGACCAGATGTTAAGACCATGAGTAAAATTCCCCTGCATGAAGTTACTGGAGGGGACCCAAGAGGATGGCCAATTGCCTGGCTGCATCACGTGCTCCGAGGCGAAGGAAGGCGGTGAGCACACAAATGCAGCCCACCCTGGGGCACGAAGCAGCTGTCCCTGCTCTCTGGGGAAGCATATTGCTCACGTACGCCTGTGGCTTCCCAGGTGTACGTCTAACTTGGTTGTGTGACCACACAGTTTTACTCCCCATCCCCAAACAGCGGGTGATAAACGAGGAGATTCACAGGTTTGCTGTATGTCAGAAAATGTGTAGCCCTTACTGGAGGGTTTAGGATGACAGCTCTTGTTTCTGGGTTTAACCAAGCTGAACCAGGGATTCTCTGCAGCCAGAAGAAATACAGATGTGTTTCTGTACCTGTACTAAGAGCTGGAGAGACAGTGTCTAGGCTTTGCACAAGAAGACAAGAGCATGCCACATCCAGATTTTTGGCCTAATACACTAGCCTGGCAAACATGTTGAAAGCCGGTAAGTGTCAGGATGCCCCATGCTTTTTGTCCTGCTAAGAAGCAAGTTGTGTTACACTTTCTGTATATGCAGAAATGATCAGGTTCAAAGAGGAGCAAGGTATCAGTAAGATTCTGCATTTGTTTTTAAGTTCCGAGCCATGTATTTCCGTTGGGAAGTTAATAGCTTAATGGCTTTCCTGATTTTTTTTTTCTACCTGCCTCTACCTTTTTATTCTTTCCCTAATATTTCTGGGATATAGGGCTAACCTAGCTTTGGCATTATTGGACGTATGCTATAATTCACTATTGGAACTGGTAGGATGCTCCTGGGGATTTCTGTGTACAAGCTTTTATTTAAAAATAGAGTACTGAAAGGTTATAGTAAAAAAGTATAGCAAAACCCTTGCCAAGCCAAGTCATTACTTTCAGGACCATCTCTTGTCCTTACCCTGATATTCTTTCAGAAAAAGATTTTTTAAAATGTTGACTGCACATGTGCATCAGTTAAGTAACACAATGGTACATTTTCCCCAACTTTGATGAGGAAAATAAAAATTCTGTTGTACTCCAATACTCAGAAATCTACATTGCTTTAATAACAAAAAAAAAACCAACAAACCCACAACAAAACAAAACAAACAACATAAAAACCCCAAACAAAAAACACTGATATTAACTTTAGAAGAAATAGTACTTTGAGAAAGTCAACAATATGCTTTACAAAAATTATCACTACAGTCTCTTCAATGAAGGGTAATGAAATTATATGCAGATGTGAGTTGCTTATAGCACTTTCGGAAAATGTCTCAGACTGAAGAGTATAAATAAACATTAACAACCCTTTTGAAGAACTACAGCAACATTTTAAACTCTATAGGGGAAATTTGGATTTTACTTTTCTTTTAAGTAACATATTTTCCTTGGATGCTGCTTTGTTTTAATAAGCACTGACACTCAAGGAGCATTTTATTGTCCCCACTGCTGTCAGTCTATTCTCATGAAGCATGACTAAATTTAAGTTCTTTCTGACTTTTGCCATTTATAACTCCCCCTGTTTTCTTAGAAAAATATATTTTCCGTATTTTCCATTTTCTTTCTTGGGACCTGCTGCCTTACTTGTTTTAAAGCTGCCCTTTTTACTGTGAACATACTTGTGTTATTATGGCTAAGATAATGCAAAGAATTGCATATTAAGCCTCTTTTCAGTGGATTACTCAAATAAAGACCACTAAAAATGTATCCAGCTTAGACTTTAACTTTGCACAGGTTGTTTGGGTGGTTTTTTTAATGTTACATTTCTAATTCTTTTTAGCTTACTGATTTAAGATTAATGGCTTTTAATGCTGATTAAGCTGAGCTTACTTATATTGGTTAAAGCTTTCTTCCATTTATCTCCTTGGTTGTTTCTGGAATATGAAGTGAAATGTAGTCCTGTTCAGAAAAGTTGCTCTAAAATGATATTATCTACTAATTACTTCCCAGTCATTATTAAATATCAGTAGAAATGAATGAAAACATTAAAATTGCTCAATTAAAACAGATGTAGTGTACAATGTAACTAATATTAAATAATAAAAATCAAAATGGTTAACGAGTACAAGAAAAATGAGTTCAAGTGTCAAATAGTACCTTGGGAATGAAAGAAATCTTAACTCTTCACTGCTGTTTCCTTTTTCCCTCATCTACTTCTTTCCCTTTAATTAGATGATATTACCTCTTACAGAATTTAGTCAGGAGAGGCAAAGATGGAACATAAATACTGAAAAATGTATTACCTGAAAGCTTAAACAGCTTTGATATGTTAAATTGTTTATTAAAACTAAATCAAAAAACCTGAAGTATAACATAAAGCAGGTAAATAGTATACAAGACTACTAATTTAGGCAGTTTAATGTATAAGGTATTTTTTAATAAATTTCTTTGATATCAAGAAGTCCGAAGGAAAGACAAGTAACACCTACTGCTATACTCTTTTATATTTATTACATGTACTGTGTCTGCCCCACTAATACATTCTAATGCATAATGAAACAAGACACTACCACTGTGTCTACCACCTTGGGAAACCATTTGGAAGTAACACATCTTTCAAGTATTGTGCCCAGTTTTTGGACTGTGGTAGTTCAAAAATTCTCTTATTAACAACATGCTGGCAGTTGTCAGAGCTGCTGAGTACTTTGGCAAAAAAGGCAGATTTGTTCAATGGGTATTAATTTTCTGTATTTGGAAAGAATGACATACTATTATCATGTGAGGATTACAAAATAACATCTCAACACTTTATTATCAAGGGTAAAATTAAACATTCTTTACTATGAAAAAACATTTAAAAATTATAACTAAAACATTTAAAATTTGAGCATGAAAAACTTGCATACCAGAATTATGAGGTAATGCTCACTTTATACATTATTTTATAAGAACTAAAGAGTGCAGTATAATAGTACTATTAAAAAAATCCAAATTGAGGGATGCAGGTGACCTATAAGGTATTCAGATTTTGGGTGAAATAATAGAAGATCTGATATAGGATTGAGTTGATAAAGAATAAGAATATAATTTATAAGTCAACCTGTTTTTATGGAAATTACTCCTTTAAAATTACTTTTCTTCAAATTAACTTGAATTCATTCTTTGAAGAGCTTACAAGTTTGGTTGTTAAAAGTGGTTACTTAGCCAGGACACTACATTTTTGTGTGGTATTTATTTTGTTATTGAAAGTCTTCCAATTTAAAAGGAAATTGTACCATCATTGTCTACACTGAGCAGTCTCAGAGCCAGGCACTTAAGTTTGGGATGGATTTACATTTTACTGATGTATTTAATTTTTTTGATGGGTTTAAAAAATTCTTGTGGATTGCTATCACTGAGTGAATATCTAATAACAGTCACTATTAAATTTATTTTATCATAGTGACCTGCTGATTTAAAAAGGCATTGGACATTGGTTAAAATTCACAAGTCAGGCAGAATGGTCAATGAAGATATTTGTTAACATTAGTATTAATGCATAAACAGGAAAGCAATAAATAGAACTATAGGAATTCATAATTCAAAAAGAATGTGCAGTAAAGTAGAAGGACCAAGAATGAAGCATATGGTTGAAGACGAAGGCTGATTTGCTGGAGAAGCTCAAATTGTTTAAATGATCAAGATATGACTTAATGTTAGTCTATTCATACCTTTTTGTAAAAAAACCTTTTCCATAAAGGTAAGGAATGAGCACAGTTGAATACTGGAAAATAAGTGTATGCTTTTTAATTTAGATGGTGCTGCACAGCTCAAAAATTACCTGCCCTGTGAGAACTGAGAGGGTTTTCTTCTTCAGAGGAGCACCGCTTTTCTGGTTTTAATTGGCTCCGGTTGTAGATCCCAGGACTGAGCTGGCATTTAAGGCAGCATCTGGGACGAGAGTTCACAGGTCCAGATCTTGCCTGTGCTGCTTTGTCTGCCCTTAGCTAGATTTATTATTTGCAGTTTCTATCCTTGCCTTTTCAGTCTTGTGGCTGAAGTACCTGATGTAAGAGTTCCTGCTTCCTGACCTCTGTGTTCAATGAGGCATCCTTCTATCTGCAGTCAGGCTCAAAGGACTGCATCACAAGGCATAGCACTGAAATAAGCCACCTGTGGAAATAATGTCCATTTTGTTTTCCAGCATCTTTTAGCAAAGGTGTGTTTTGGGGCACAGTGGCAGAATTACCAATCCAGAACCATGAGTTCCAGCCGTCAGCATGGGTGTGCCTCACATGCTAGCTGGATAGGTTATGCTGGCTCAGGTGAACTGACTTTTCAGTCAAGAATAAGTCCTTGGGTTCAGCACATGGGCAACTACATCTGGCCTCTACAGCTACATCTGGCCTCTAGTTCAGGCTTAATAGTCTCCACTATAATTCTGCGTCTACTAAATGTACTCCTTTTACAAGGGGAAAGCAGCTTTACAGCATCATCTGCCTACAGACAGCCAGGGTTCTTTATGCTTTTCTTGCTGTCGTGGGATGCCTAAGTTTTGTGAGTCAATATTAGGATGATAATTAGGGCATATAACACCAGAACTATGTCTAACTGACACCAGTGATGCTTACGTGATCCATCTTCTGCTGATGGATATGGCATTTGATGATAGGTGAAATAGGTCCAAAGGGCCAGGAAAGCTCAAGAATATTAAAAGAAGAGGAAAAAGCACAAAAATTTTCTTTTCATCACTAAATTTGTAACATTGACTTTGGGTAGCGAGGAGGGAATGTCCAGCTTTTACCACCCAAACTTCTCGTTTCAGAGACATACGTAGAATAAAGACTGTTATCTCTCAAGGCTGCCTGGAAAGTGGCCAATGTGTGGGTGTCACTTTGATTCACTCATAAAAGGATCCTTGAGGAAATAGTATTTAACAACAATTATTGTTGTAACAAGAAGAGGTGATTACATCTTACTGGTGTGCTGTCTATGGATTTTTTGAGAAAGTTACTGGCTGTATGAGGAGAGAGGAAAATACTGATTGAAATTGGCACTGACCGTTCACAATAGATGGTCTGTGTGTATCTAGGAAGGTTTTACATTGGAAAGCAATTATGAATACAATAAACTATTGAATATGAAAATTGGAAGTGAATATAACACTGAATAAAAATTAACAAAAATCAGCCTTAAATTGAACATCTGAAATGAGAAAAATAATACCAAGGTAATAGAATTCATTATTTATGAACAAGATTATTACTTATTCCTTCATGGTTTAGTTATGTGCTTTAATTAATTTGACAAGGCTAATGGATAAACTTCCAAATTTTTGAGGTACTGTTCAATTAGTAGCAAAGAGTGAAAAACCAAGCAATCTGACAGATTATAGAAGAACTTAGATAAATTAAACGGATGGGTTACTAGATGGCAAATGCTCTTCAATCCACTTCAGTGCGAAAGAATGTGTAAGAATAAAGAGTAAAATACAGTGGTATCTGTTTGCAGGAAGCTTTTTTCGGAGCACAGGCCAGGAGGGACAGTGCAAGTGACGTACTATTGAAACAAATCATTCAGTCATAAATGCAATTAACGGGAGTGGTAGAAAAAGGGGAGGTAGAAAACACTGCATGGGGTGATGCTTGCTGCTGTGTTAGAAAGCCATCGCTTCCCTTCCCGACCAGTAGAAGGACAGCTAGCGGGCCAGCCACAGGGAGGGAATTTAGAGACTGCCGGGAAGGTTCACTGGATCATCGACATCATCTTGCTTTCTCCCGTATTTCAGCTCGGGCTTTAAATGATCCTAGAGGTTTGCCCTCTGCAATAAGAAAAGCAAGTGTATTGTAAAGGTGTCAGCTGGTGGCATTGTCACCAATAGGTGGTGTTACAGCCTTGCCTCAGTGCGAATTTGGGGCTTCTAATTGAGGAGGTGAGAAGGAAATTAAATCCTACTTGTGCTAATTGGAATTACTTGCTGGGTCTGAACAGCACTTGCAGTTCCTAGGAAAAAAAACCAAAACAAACTTGTGGCATCGGCTTTATGACAGTGGCCAAAGCATTTTGCTTGAGGAAAATATGTGCTGGTCATACAGGAGATGAGAGTTTGTTAGTGCTTAGCAGACCCATGTCTCCCTGGGCAAACAGATTTACAAGAATATTGGGTAAAGTGTTTCCATGGCAATGCTCAGGCCTTTTGTCAGCATTTTTCAAGTGAAGGTTGTGAGGTATAGTGCTAGGCAGCACAGGGCAAATGCTTTTGCTTCCAAGCACTGAGAGGAAACTGAACCTTCTGAACTTCTGTGAGGCATAAAAAAGCAAGAGGCAACAGGGTGGTGACTGTGAGAGGCTTTTTGTAG
The DNA here is from genome assembly GCF_023634155.1 of Falco peregrinus. Classification (NCBI taxonomy): domain Eukaryota; kingdom Metazoa; phylum Chordata; class Aves; order Falconiformes; family Falconidae; genus Falco; species Falco peregrinus. The sequence goes on along the minus strand of NC_073724.1, from coordinate 63,619,167 downwards.
GCTTGTCCCTATATTGTTCCAGCTGGGAAATAGCTTGAGACTGCCATTTGAGGGGGTTCAAACAGAAGACCTTTGATGCTGATGTGAGGAGAGAAGCCACAGAAGGAAAGCTGAGGGCTGCTGATGCAAAGAGTAACTGTTTAAACAATACGTGTGAATAGTTGCCCAGATAACGATTTAGCCAGATGGTTACTGGCTGTTGGACTTCAGACCTGAAAAAAGTCTGATTCATGGGATTGAAAGGGCAGTTATTATACTCATGTGCATGCAGATAACTGGAGAAATCCAGCTCATTTTAACTGGATTTTTTTTCTTGCTGTGAGGAATAGTATTTCCAGTGCAGTTGGACGAGGAATGAATTTTGCTTAAAGGCCTGTCAAGAGTTCGGAGATGTTAACATTTCTTTTTTTTCAAGCCTGATTGAGGTTGGCAATAGTTCTCTGCCTGATGTAGGCAGAAGAAAGGATGCATCCTGGAGGGTGGGGGTAGGAATGACCCCTGGGTCCTCTGGAGGTGATTGCACCATTCACGGTTCTGCAGACTCCTTGGATTTGCCCAACATTTCTCACAACAGGCATTGTTAGAGTAGTTACCTGAGAGCATCTTTGTATGGGTGATGGAACATGAAAAAGCTTTTAAGTGACTGAAGGAAAGAATGTGTGTCTTCATGCTGTCTCTAAATGCATGGTTTAGAATCTCTTAGTTGAACAAGTTGATGAGATCAGTAGATGCAACTTAGGGAAGACACAAATTAAACCGGAAAGAAGGTTTTCACAAACTCATGTTTTGGGATGCTGTGTACATTTTGCCAGGTATACACTTTGCACCACCAGCCTTTCAGTAGAACTGTGTCATTTTGAGTTAGGCTTATGTGAATAGGGATATGCAAATAAACTTTTCACATCAGCTGGGAAGACAGGCTATGGTAGTAGATGCCGTCATGGCAGGATGATGGCAGTGAGACTGAAGTGAGCCAGGGACACCATTTAAAAGAACAAGTGAAGAGTCATGACTTTCTTCAAGGTGCTTACAGGCATTCTGTTAATGAATATACAGGACATTCTCAGTGTTTTCAATGCAAATCATGAATGTATTGATTCAGTTATCAACCCACAGGTGAATGATGGTGATAGGACTGCTTTTGCAGCAAGCTTGCAGAGAATGGTAAGCACATCTTTTCATGATAATAAGCCATCAGCAAACTGCAATGAAAACCAAGTAGTAGAAAGAAGGATAAGCAGAACTTTTGCTGAGAACAGTGCCCATGTGCTGAGTACTGGTGGTGGTGCACCACAGGGCATGATTGTCCTTATCAACAACTAGACCAACTATTTCTAGAATATCAGAAGCCTCAAGAGAAAGCCTCAGAGAATGCTCCCGAGGGAGAATGCAGGTCTCCAGGTCTGGGTGTGCCTGGACCATCTTGCTGAGGCAGAGAACAGGGAGATGGTATCCTTGGCTGCAGGTGGAGGTCTATGTCACCAAGTAAAGGAGCTGCAGGAGGTCAGCACACTGCACAGCATCAGTGATGACTAAAAGAAAATTGTCCAGATCTTCTCCAATACCATGTGGCTACAGAAGCCTGAGTGCTCAGCTGTACTCAAGGAGAGGTAGGCAGTGTCTGTATTTTTTTGGGCTGGGAAATGATGACAAAAGCTAGAAGCTAGTGACTTCTTGTACCCACAGAAGGGGATCAGTGCCCTGGTCAATGCTGTGGTAGCTGATGAGACACTGGGAGCTATCTTCAATGAAGAACCAGAGCTGGCTCTGAGCCATGCAGCAGCACCAGGAGGGAGCAGCAAGGGAGTGCTGTGGTGAGGAATGGAGGCCACAGTCTGGTCTCCTAATCTGCTGTCAGGGGTGGTTTGTTTCTGGCCAGGTGCATGGACACGGAGAGACTGCTGAGCCTGTTCCAGCCCTCAGACTATTAACCCTGCTCTTCTGTGTGATACAGACAGGGGAGACCTGGAGCATATCAAGTCTGACTACGTGGCTCTGGGGTTGAGGGTCAGGACCTTGGGGGTCCAGGTGGTTTTCTTCTTGATCTTACTGGTGGAGGAAGAAGGGCTTTTACTTTTAAACAAAGGTCTCAGTTAATTTTAAAGATAGATCCAGTTATTATTCTAGTTTCCATGAACTTCTTTAGAAAGAAGTAAGTAAAATGCCTAGAAGTTGCCTTTGAAAACAAAATACACTCCATTAAAAGAGTTTACATTTTGAAATGGTGTTAGCCTTAGTAATTGTCTGGTTTAGGTCTCCAGAAATACCTTTCAGTAATCCTTTTCTTTGTTTTGATTTGAATCACAGCCTTCCATGGTGGGGAAAATTTCTGTAACTGGTAGAATCCTTGTAAATGGAATAAACTTCAATGAGTTTTAAACATCTTTTAAACTTGTTCAGTGTGTGCATCCCCTATGCAAAAGTACTACACTCCTTGTAAGAGCAAAACCCTGGTCTATGAGCTTTGAAAACCCATAATTCCTTTCAGTGCTGGGAGAGATCTTATTCAGAGTTTATTCCAAAGGTTAGGATTTAGATTTTTTTATGGTCATTGGGGATCCAAATGAATGTTTGTTTACTTTAACTCCTGTTGTACTTGCTATAATTTAAGTTTTGTCTCTTCTCCCACGGAAAACAGTAATGAGTTCAAACATTAAAGAAAGAAAAAACTCATAATTTATGTTTGGTAATTAGAGACATAGGAACTCAAGCTAACCTCTAGGCTGTCTCAGCATTGTTAGTTAGGTTTTGTTAACAAAAAATATTCAGCGTGTACTGCTGCAGAGAGCAGTGAAAGGATCACATCAATGACCACTAGAAGTTTAAATTTTTTACTGCCTCTGCTATTTCAGTGCAGAGAAAAAAGAATGAAAGTTAAGGGTAGTACTTAGAATTTTGTTCTATTGGGATGGCTGTAGGAGGGTGTTTTGCAATTTTGTCAAAGAAACTTTTCCCATTGATATCACTAAGTGTTGTGGTTCTGTAAAGACTATAAAGTTACACCCTGTTATCAGCTTTTAAACTACTTTTCAAATTTAAATGTGCAAATGTTTTGATCTAGAGTTCATTCAAACATCCTGTTATTCTACAGAAACAGTGGTGAACTTGATTTAGGTATTTTTATGACTCGTCTTAGAAATCTTTATTAAAATATTGCAGAAATGCATTTCTGTTTGAATTACTTGGTACAGAGTGGCAGTGAATTAGTGATATATTTATCATTTAGCTGTTTGGTAAATTTATTTCTCCTGTAGTTATTCTAAACTTCCTTGACAACAATTGGTGAAAGGATGGTCTGTAATGAACACTTTCCCCTAAAATAAGCTTTAGTCATTATTTTTGTACTGTAGTTATCTCTAGTAGGATTCCTGTGCTGAGCTCTGTGTGTGCTTGTGTAGCAGAAACATCTGGCTATTTGGCAGATTCTGTGGACAAATATGTTGCCAGCTTCACAGCTGTCTCCTCATTTGCCTCATGATTTGGCTTTTCTTGGCAGATTGACTTAAATTCCTTAATACAATTTTTTTTCTGATACCCTTTTTTATGATAAAGGCAATAAGTAAAAGGCTTTAAGTTTATTAGTGAATGTTTATATACCAGAAGTTCTGTTTGGAATATCACTGAAAGAGCACAGGTGACAGAAAAGAAAATTTGAAGGCAGTATGAATTGCTCACTGAAATTAAAGATAAAAATAACCTCTCTGTGTTTTCATGTAGCACATAAACCAGCCGAAAATCCCAATCAGGACAATGATGTGTGCTGTTCAAACACTGATAATCAGGATGCTTACTGTCCTGGAGAGCATTATGCTCTGACAATATTTACACAAAATATATGTCAGCATACTGTATGTAAATTTTTGCAATTGCAGTTACCAAGGCCCATGAAAAAGCCCCAGGATATCTGGCAGCATTTCTCAAGGCCTCCTGTATGCTGAAAAAGTAAAATAGCTTTTCAGGAAAAACAAATGACTGGATGTGGGGAAGTCCTGATAGTAATGCTTTGAATAAGGCTGATCAAGAACAAACATCACGATCATATACAGTGCCTGTAAAACATACCACACTCTGTCAATAACATCATCCACTTTGTGAACACTGACAAGGAATAATGGATATGTTTGTGCATTTTCAACATCACAGACCATTATAAACTGCTCATATTTTCCAACCAACTGCCCTATCGATAGATCACTTACCTATTGACAGAATGCTCTAAATAATTTTGTTCTGTGTGCCTACATTGTCTGTTACATGGCTGTTTTGGAAAAACACTGAGAGTTGGGTGCCTTATACCCACATTTGCTTTTACAAATTAGGTCTGTTTATAGTGAGATGATTATGGCATTTTAGGTTGTGCTTACTTTCATACTTTTTTATTGTTACAATTTCTGTAGTGAGTTTTTCTTTCCCTAAACAATAGATGAGTAACATAATCCTGCTGCGTATTTAAATTTTGATCTCTTTTGTCTCATTCATATAAATGATATTAGGTAGAGTTATTTGCTTCACATTAGTTTGCTAGAATAAATTTGATTAGCCCCAGAGGCAATGTTAATCTCTTTTGATGCAAATTCTGCTTCATATGCCAAGACCAGGTGGCAAGGCTAGGTATTAATGGGATCATAAGGGTTTTAAGCAGTTTTTTCAGCATGTAATTCTCCAGCCTGTTTTATTACAGCCAGACCACTCATCCAGTTACATCCACTGAATGTCAGTCTTCATAACTCCACCTGCTACTTCTCTCTAATTTTGCTGTATAGTGCATGCAGAGTTCCTATCTGTATCAGGGCTGTGTGATGCACAGGCTGCCTGCCTGCTTCATCTGAGATCCCCAAATCATGGTTTGCCTGTGGTTGAAACTGATGATCAGGAGACAATTTCTAAACTGCAATAACTGAAGATTTATGTAAATGCTACATAGTGAAAAAGTAGGAAAGCTGGGAAAAAATTTGTGAAGACCTGCAGATTTGTTCCAGCCTTTTAAAATGAAACTCGGTTTAGTGTTTTGAAGTTGGTCAGCCTTTAAAATTAATCCACATTAATAATTCAAAGATAAATTGTGTGAATGTTATCATATTTGGCAGCACTCCCATCTTTTTACGTATGTAAATGTGTGCTATGTTGCCATATTAGTGAGCTGTCAATGGGAAGAAAAGCAATGCTGGAAGAGGGTCTGACATACTCAGATTTGGGAAGGATGAAAGGAACCCTGTGTAGACACTTTTGAATGTTTTTATTCATCATACTGTGGAACAATCATTCAAGAGCATGTCACCCATGTGAAAATATGTTCCCTGTGGTGCTATAAAAATAACCTCAACCTTAGCATGAGTGCTGCAAAATGTGAGGGCCAAACAAGAAAATGCAGCTTTAATTGACTTTCCTTTCTTTTAAAAACAGTAGACAAATATTTTTATGTTATCTTTCTGGTTTTTCAGCCTAATTTTCTTTTTTAAAATGCCTGTTCCACTTCTAGGCATAGGCACTTCAGTATGAATGAATACTAATGATGAATTAATTCAGTCTACACTGGATCTGCATAGGCTAAAAGTAGGTTATGGTACAAAGCTTCAGTTTCTTGCCAAAGTGATAATTTGAGACCAGAAGAGGTACGTAAGAGTGAATTATTTCACTCATCTTGTTTTTTCTCAAAAGAGGAGTATGACACTAAAAAGGAAGCTGGCTTGCAAAACTGACTATAGAATGTCACTGTAGCCTTCTACTTTTATCTCCTAAGTGTGTATCACTATCTTGTTTATGTGCTTTTAGTAATTATCTTATTTTCTATCCTTAATATTGCTCATTACAGATATTTAATTTGATTTCATTTTTTTCTTTTAAAATAAAGTGGTTTTTTTCTCTCCCCCATTTTGGGTTAGCTGTGATTTTCTCTTACATGCTAGTAGAATTGCAGTGGGGACCTCTCGTGCTCTAGCTGGGGGCATGTCCACAACTGTGGGTGGGGGTTCCCTACCCACCCCCACCCTCTGAAAATAGGCTAGGACAGACATGTAAAAGAAGGCTATCATGTTTAGGTTGCCTTTGTTATTGTTTGGAAGGAATTAGGTTTTTGGGCACATCTGTTTTCTTCAAAAAGCCAACAAATAAAGCCAGGGAAAACTGACAGTAGACAATGGCTTTTCCTCTGTGACTTTCCAAATAGATGAATCGGAAAGAATTTGTCTCTGGATTTTGAAAGATACTGAAGATTGACGTGTGAATGCTAAGGATTCATTCCTGATAGGTCAGTTCTACAGGTATTACTTGGATGGAGTCTCAGATTGAAAGTTGAAGAATCAAGTTTTCCTGGCTTTCAAGGCAATGAATAGGGATCCAGAACCACAGCTGTGGAGCTTGCAGTAGAAATATTTTGGGAACACAGAGAATCCAGTTTAAGTGACTCCTTCTTATAAACCCAGTTTCTCTCTGTGTGTGCAGAAAATGTATACATACTTTTTTTCTGTACCATGTAGTAAAATTATATAGATACGTGTATATTTTAACTCATAGGAAACTGTCTTGCATAATCTGTGTCATTCTGCAATTTAGGGGTTTCATTCATCCTCTTACTGTGTGTGGACCAAGAAAATTCAAAATGTTTTGAAGAACCAATGGAAAATAATGTCTGTATTGCTAAATTGTGTAGCTGCCTTTGGTTATGTATGTCAATCTTGGTGCCACTGTAACTGTTGCCTTTCTTCCTACTGAGTCCTTACAGAAGTGAACTGGAAGTTTAAAGAACAGTGAAAGTGAATTTATCTAGTGGTTTTTGTGCTCAGGTGGCCACATTTAATCTCTGCTTTAAGGAGAAACTATGTACTTGAAGACTTTGGTCCTGCCACGAGTAACTGTATTTTAAGCTGTCATGATTCTGCTGCTACATTTAATACAGAGATCACACATTGACTACAATGGGAGCAGCATTTGACCCATAAGCATAGTTCTGTCCAGGAAATTTTTACACATCAGGTATAGTGAGGCAAGAATAGATCTTAGGTGAAGAAATGTGACACCCTTTACTCTTAGGGACCAAAAAAGCATGGAGTGCAAAATACAAGAGCTTGATATGCACAGACTTGTATGGTCTACTTTACTAATTGCCCTAAAATTCCTCACTGGCTGCTGTATTTTTAAAATATGGAGAGAAAATCAGTGTGCCATTGCACTTTATAAATAATTCTTGCACATTTAACTCATCATTTTCATCATTAGTCAGGAAGCAATTAACATTTTAAATGCTAATTTTTAGACTATTAGAGAAATATCCGCTGATATTAGACTGCTGAGATGGGAGCATGCCATGGTAGATTATTATAGCATGAAGACTTTAGGAGAGACTACTATAAGTTTCAATTTACTGTCAGCAAGAAGTGGTAGAGTGCAGTTCCATAGAAATCTGGGAGGTTTATTCTAACTTCTGGAGGAAAAATAGCAAAGCAGAGGTATACAGGAAACCTTAAATGAGAAAAAAATGAAATTAAACAAACAAGAAAGATTTTTTTGAATGTCAGAGTTGTATTGTTTTTTAAGTAGAACATTTGGATTAGCATATTTTTGCATATCTAACATTAGAAATGTTTCACTTGTTAGTCTTTTCTTGTTTTAATCTTACCAGGATCATACTGAAACAGCGACATCTGGAGAGCTCTGGCACTGAAAGGCTAGACTTTATATGCAAGCAGACATGCCCACTGATGGGACATGCAAAGGATTAGTTTCCAATTTGGTCTCCTTATCGTTGTTCGTTCCAGTCAGCACAGGAGATTCTGAAATCTTATGGGACATAAGAAACTCCTGTATATGAGGACTGTTTTTAGAGAGAGACAAAGACCAAGTCAGAATGTAACTCTTAGGGGACAGACAACTGGAGCAGGGCTTGAGAACTGCTTTCAGGTCCTGGCTTTGCCAGTGACTTGCTCTGTGATGTTCAGTCAGGGGTTCTGCAGCCAGAAAAACAGGGCAATGATACCACCTTCCTTCTCAGAGCGCTTTGAGTTTTGTGTCTTCTAAGCTCTGTCATATGTTCTGTTTAAAATATTAATTAATTGCATGCTTGTATCCCTCTGGATAAAGACAACCAGAAGAGAGTTACAAAAGTTATGGAAATGTATGTAGTCTCTATTTACCTTCTCCCCTCCCATCTCTTTGAATGCTGACATACTCGGGTTTAGAAAATTCCAGTGTTATATTGGCAGAGTTATGTTTTATTAACTACAGAAACAAAGTTTGTAGATCCAACGAATGCCAGACACTGTTGGTTAGGACATATATTTTGCCCTAAGCAACTTCTCATTTCCATCTTGCTAACACCTGTATAACACCTAACTTCATAACTAATGGATGATCTGATGAATTAGCTGAATAGTATGGGCTCTAAGCCCTCCACTCTCTCCTAGATGGGCAATAGAATTTGAAGTCATTCTTTTCAAACTTCTGCTTTAGCAGCAAGTTTACTAATAATAGAACAAATACAGTAACGAGACTCAGTTGTGTCTGCTCAAGTGGCTGGTTATAGATTCAGAAAGATACACCTATATAACAAAATTCTGGCAAATGTCCATCTAAATGAGCTTGTTATTGCACACTCATCCATTTTGCCATTTCCATTAGGTACTTCTCAGAGCTCACTGGCAGTGTTCATTGAGCTCCATCAGTGAATATTCGTTTACATAATGATTTTTAACCTGATAGGACTATTTGTGTTGAATCCAAGTATTTTCACATAAAACAAATTATAACTTTTAAGAACGGTGAAATCTTTTGTTTTCTACCTCTCATATAGGAAATATTGTTAATTTACTTACGAAACCCTAGTCCAGCTGAAGTTAATGGGAGTGTGAGCAGGGGCTAGCAGTGAATATGCCATCAAAGTTGCATGTTTTCCACAAAGCCAATTACAAAGGATGTCAGGATAGCAACAGGAGCATTCAGATGGTTCTGAAAAATAAATAAATAATGAAGTATTCAAGGTAAGCTATCTAAAAATAATCATTCTGTAATAAATCTTTAAATGAAAAGTTTAATAGGAAAAAACAAAGACAAAATGGTGATAAATTCAGTACCAGCAAACAAAAAAACAGCTGGAAGTTTAGCAAAACCAAATAAAAAGCAACTACACAATAAATGAAACTGACTTTACTGGAGCAATTGCCCCCTCTAAAATGCTTGCATAATGTTGTATTTAACCAATTTCCATGGCATGTTGCCATGAAATTATTTCACTTGTTCAACACTTGGAAAATTAAAAATTCTCTAAAGATTCAAATTGTTACTAAAAAGCTTAGAAAAACAATGAAGGGTCATAGCAAGCCTTAGATCCACATGTGAGGCAGTAAGAATTTGCAAGGGCAGAAAATTACTTACAGCTTCAGCTCCTTCTACAAGAATCTGTGACTGATCTGTACAATAAATACTTACCTTAAAAACAAATTGCTCATAGAAAGCCCTAAATACAGATGATGGGTCAAATCAGTGTGTGCAGCCCCTCCAGCTTTTCTTACTGATGCAAGATCACAGTGACCACTCATGTTTTCATCTGAGACAAAAACTTGCTGGCTTCTGCAAAGGAAGAAGCTCTGCAGAGTGTCCTGTCCTCTCTTTCTTATAGGAACCTGTAAAGTTACTGTGCATTAATTAACACTCATTGCAGTTTCAGACCATCAGAAAAGTCAATCCTTGAAACAGAGGTGGGAAGCTAGTATTGTGTGAGATGCTGCTATCCTGCACCGGTGAAATTAGGTTGGAAACTGCTACTGAAAATAGCATGAATTTTGTTCCCCAATGCTTTTTCCTTTCTGTCTGCTTCAGAATGTCTGAGTTAGAGTGCCAGAACAAAATGTGCTGGGACTGTGGGTGACACAAGATCTTGGGGATGAAATCTGCTTTTACCAAGACTATTTTTCATGTTGACAGTTTTCACTGCAAATTAAAGCCACAGTATTAGAAGTATGACTGCTCCTTGGCTTTGTAGCTTAATAGCATGTGGGAAGTTTTCTGTGTTCAGGTCAGCTCAAGATCATGCAGACATCTAGCATTTCAGCTTTACTTAAGTCCTGGTGTTCCCTTCTCACAGAGTGGGTTAATATGTTTAGAAGAATTTTCTCACCGATTTATTTTTGAGAGAAATAGTGAAAAGGAGAGATTCTGGCTGTGAAGTAGGGGAGAGGAAAATGCATACTGAAACAACTTCATGCAGAAATATGTTATAATTTGACTAAGAAATGAATCTCAATTAGATGCAACAATTATAGTGCATGGCTCTTCCAGGAAGTATTTGGTTGCTGCATCTTAGTCCCACCTTGAGCCCAATTTGAAAAAAACTGAGTATCCAGATCTGTACTTTCAGTGTTCTGCAATTTACAGTCTGAAAAAATAATGATATTACTGTTATTAAAAAAAAAGTCCTATATTTCTTACTCCTACACACATTCCCATGTGTAATCCAACCTGAAACGTCCTGACCCACTATATGTTATTGCTGGAAGGTCTGGAGGTATTTTGCAAGACTGTTTCTACTAACATAGATGAACAGCACTTTTAAAGAGGCAAAGAACATTAGGAGTTGCTCACCAAGCCACTTTCTTTCATTTGCCAACAGTCCTCACTAACTGTGGAGGTCCCAGTTGACTGGAAGTTAGCAAATATGACACCCATCTACAAGAAGGGTCAGAAAGCATCTGGGTAACTACAGACAGTCCTGTCAGCCTTACCTTGGTGCTGGGGAAGGTTATGGAGCAGAGGATCCTGAGCGCCATCACATGGCACATGCAGGACAGCTGGGGCATCAGGCCCAGCCATCATGGGGTTATGAAAGGCCGGTCCAGCTTGACAAAGCTCATCTCCCTCTGTGATGAGGTGACCTGCCTAGTGGCTGAGGGAAAGGCTGTACATGTTGTCTACCTAGAGTCTAGGTGTCCTTAAACTTTTTAACCAGGGGGCCAGCGCGCGGATGCAGTGGCAGGCAGTCATCTGCGGCTGCTTGGTTTCCCCCCCCAACCCCGGCGGGGTGTGTGTATTGGGGGGGGTTCTGTAAATACCGGGGGCCGGATTGAGGACCCTGGGGGGCTGTATCCGGCCTGCGGGCCATAGTTGGAGTACCCCTGGCCTAGACTTTAGTAAAGCCTTTGACACCATCTCCCACAGCATTCTCCTGGAGAAACTGGCTGCTCGTGGCTTGGATGGCTACACTCCGCTCTGGATTAAAAGCCGGCTGGCTGGTGGAGCCCAGAGAGTGGTAGTAAATGGAGTTACGTGCACTTGGGGGCCAGTCACAAGTGGTGTTCCCCAGGGCTCAGTACTGGGGCCAGTCCTGCTTAATATCTTTATCCACTATCTGGACGAGAAGATCCAGTGCACCCTCACTAAGTTTGCAGATGATACCAAGTTGGATAGCAGTGTTGATCTACTTGAGGGCAGGAAGGCTCTGCAGAGGGATCTGGACAGGCTGGATCGATGGGCCGAGACCAGTTGTATGAAGTTCAACAAGGCTCAGTGCCAGGTCCTGCACTTGGGTCACACCAACCCCACGCAGCACTGCAGGCTTGGGGAAGAGCAGCTGGAAACCCACCTGGTGGGAAAGGGCCTGGGGGTGCTGGTTGACAGACAGCTGGACATGAGCCAGCAGTGTGCCCAGGTGGCCAAGAAGGCCAACAGCATCCTGGCTTGTATCAGAAACAGTGTGGCCAGCAGGGCCAGGGCAGTGATTGTCCCCCTGCACTCAGCACTGGTGGGGCCGCACCTCGAATCCTGTGTTCAGGTTTGGGCCCCTCACTGCAGGAGGGACACTGAGGTGCTGGAGCATGTCCAGAGACGGGCAACGGAGCTGGTGAAGGGTCTGGAGCAGCTGAGAGAACTGGGCTTGTTTACCCTGGAGAAAAGGAGGGTGAGGGGACCTTACCGCTGTCTGGAACTACCTGAAAGGAGGCTGTAGTGAGGTAAGTGTCAACCTCTTCCTTCAAGTAACTGATGATAAGACAAGGAATTAGCCTCAAGTTGCACCATGGTAAGTTTTGATTGGATATTAGGAAAAGGGTCTTCACTGAAAGGATGTTGAAACGTTGGAACAGGCTGCTCAGGGATCTTGTGGAGTCACCATCCCTAGAGGTATTTAAAAGACATGTAGATGTGGCACTTAGGGGCACATGGTTTAGTGATGGACTTGATTAATGTTGGACTCAATGATCTTAAAGGTCTTTTTCAACCTAAATGATTCTACAGTTCTGTGACTCTATGAGTTTAGCAGCTGTTTAGGGCTTGGTTCAAGTCCTGCTGAAGTAAGAGTAACTGAAAGAAATTGAAATGAAATAAATGTCCTATTAATATTTTTTGTAATCTCAATATAAAAACACTAGGCATTTGAGGATGAAATTCATAGTATGTTGCATTATGCCTATCAATTGAGCATTAGGGAGTCATCCTCATTGATATATGCTTCGTGTACTTTTGGGAGAAGTTGTCCCAGTATGGTTCATAGAACAAGGTAGGATAGATTTTTAAGAATTTTATGTTATTTCATTACTTGGAATAGTAGTGTTGTTACTCAAGTCACCTGTGTATTCCATTCAAAAGTAGAAAATCTGAGAAATGATGGGTAGAGCAGGCTATGTTCCAGAAGGACAGATGGAAACTGGAAGAACTAGGAAGAAATGTGTATGATTTACAGAAGACTGTAGAGAACTTTTTGGAAAAAAATTAACATAAAATCTGTTCCATTCTGCGGTATTTTATTCCTGGGAATACAAATCACTTTCCAGTTGGCTTTTACCTTTCACTTTCTTTTCCCCTCTTATACTGAGTAATGTTGTTGTATGGTTCTCAGCCAAAACAGGAGCAAAGGGCTAGTGGGAAATTGTTCCCTGTTTCAGGCATGTGCTACATGTGTGTCCCTGAAACAGGCAGCATTTCCAATTCAAGCAATTATCCTTGATGTGGAACATCCTGCTAATGGTCAGGCCTAACCAAAGATCAGAAATACATGAGGTTTTGATGGAATTCTGTTTTGGAGAGTGTAGAGGCAGAAAAATTTGTATAAAATGCAAGTTAACAAAATCACATGCCTCTTCCAAGGCTGCCATTCTGTGTGAAAAAGGAAGAGACGATGCTTTGCTTCATATATCCAATCAATCAGTAAAAAAGTATGCATAATAAAAGCCTGTTGTCATTAGTATTTGATCTCTGAATTTTCTTTGGAAGAAAAGCTAGTTTAAGAAAAAACTTTACGAAAGTGAAAGATTGAAAAAGAGAGTGTGCAAAGAAAAAGAACAAACCCCAGTTTGATCTAATTGCCTTCCTTGAAATCTAGTTGCTAGCATTTGATGATTTGTACTTAAAAAAAATACCCACTTCCCATAGCAAAACTGTTTAAAACAGACCTGCTAATTTTCTCTGCTTTTCCTGTTATTGACGTGTGGTGGATGCTTACTTTTCTAATAAATTTTTACTGCATGTTTAAAAAAATTATTTCTACATCTTATGGCAGCATGTACAGCAGTAACCTTTTCTTCACCTTCTGTTTTAGTTATGATCTTGTTCTATCCATCTTGCAATACCTGCCCCAAAGAGTGTATACATTTTTTGTGCTAATTAAGGTATTTACTTTTCTAGGTATATATGTAGCTATATTTTATATATATGTGTGTGTGTGTGTGTGTGTGTACATATCTCTATGCGGAAAGGAGCTGTCTCAAAAAGCATTGAGAAAACTGTCAGGCAACTTTTTTGAATTGTACAATGCCAGAAAGCAATGCATAGCATTTGGCTCTTTCATTAAAGTGTCTATATACTGTTCCTTCTTTTCAACATCCATGGAGATGCATATATAAAAGTGCTAAGTGGGAAATTGTGTACTCTCCCTGCTAGTGTTTATCTTTATTTACATGACCAGCTTTAGTAATATGGGAAATTATTATTTTTATTTCTGTTATAAAACAATATCATGAAGCAGATTTTACTTGAAGAGTAATAAACACTTATGTCTATGATCAATAGACTCTGACTTTATTAATGAATGCTCTTTCTGCTGGTGCTTTCCATAGTGAAGTTTTTTGGTCTCTGCTAGCAACACTATTTTCACCAAGATTTACCTTCTAACTCTCCAATAAATATTTGTACTTGGTTAGCTCCCTACAATACTTCTGTATTACTCATTTTTTACCTTACTGTGTGACTTTAAAAATAATTTTGTTACAGTCTCCTTGGCATCTAGGTATGATAGCATATTGTCTTTTAATTCTAAATATGTGTTTATAAAAGTATTTTTGCTAACGTGTAATGTAACTATTCCTTTGGAAAACCACAGGCATTTGGAACCAATAACCCTAAATAAACCAACAGCCCTTACCCCTTACATGTTTATCTTTAGACGTGTTCGTCTAGGTTTTTCGTCTAAGAGATTATGTACGGTATTTGTGTGCAAGAGATTTTATGACTAGATACATCCTGAGCAGCAGCTATAATTCTTGAATGCTTAGCACCTGAAGCAATTTATGGACCTCTATTGTGTACAGTGGAAATGGAATAAAAACTGGCACTTGTTTCTAGGCAAAGTGTGCCTACCAACATAGCACTTAAAATGTAACTTGCAAAGATCTGGCAGATTAACTAGTAAGAATGCTAAATTGCTTCCAATGCAGTTTGCCTGTGATGTAGTTCTAAAATGAATATAAACTTCTTTCTCTAACCAATAATTCATGCCTACAATATGTAAACCCTGCTGCTTCTGTAGGCTGTCAGCTCCATGTGGGAAAAAAAAGCCAACATTTTTGGGGGCTTTTTACTAGGATGTACTAAGCATATCTATAGACCATTGATTTCAGTAGGAATTAAAAAAAATTACAATTGCTTTGTAATGCATGCAATTTGGCTTCTGAAAATTAGTACCTGCATTCAAAGGCTATGACACTGGGAGGGGTGCGGATGTAGAAAAAGAATTTAGCTAACATTTTGAGTAGGTTCAGTGTTTGCTTCTGCTCTGTTCCATGCTGTGGACACTGAAATGAACAGGAAAGGATTATAGGTTTTGAGGATCTGGAGGGGTCTCAGGAAGACATCCTTCAGGGTATTCCTGAAACTACACAAACAAACCAGCAAGTAATCAGTCATTCTAGATGGGAGAAAAGTGTATTTGCATTGGGAGAATATTGTATTTGCATGGGAGAATATTGTATATGCATTTGTGTGGGCTGTATAGAAGAAATCAGAAACTGTGATAATTTATATGTTCTGTTTGTCTGATCTTAAAGCCTTTTCAAGAGTTAAAAAAATATCCACTGTGTAATTGGGATTAAACCAAGCAGTGATCATAATGAATTCATTAAGCTACACCTTTTTCAAAAGCGTCACACTTTATTGCAGATACCTTTACTTCAAAATGTTTGTAACAGAGAATGTTTGACTAATCTACATTCAATTAAGAATAAAACTTCCTGTATTCCACTATGATCTAACTTGGTTTTCTCTTGCGGACTGCTATACTATAGGTATCTACCAAAGATCCCTGTTGTATAAATTTTGTAGCTTTGTAGCTTTGATTGGCAACTGTAATATAAATGAGATTCTGCTTTGCTTAATGATTGTCATTCAGACATTCTTTGCAGTGAACATGAATTTGAACTAATGGCAAGAAAATTAAACATTTCTTCTATTGATTTGTTAATTCTTATTATTATAAAGGCATTTCCTTTAGGGAAATTACATTCTATTCAGGAATTTCTTCTGCAAGGCCAGAATTGATTCTAAATGTGATCACATCTCATCCTTTTGACTGACAATGTTAACACTTTCTGGCAAGATATTTTTTTATACTTTTTTTTTTCTTTTTGTTTGCATTTTCCTCTCCATGTCACTGCTTTCTTCCTCCTTTCACTCCCTTCTCCATTTTGAGTATATGTTTTAAAAACTGTCTATATTTTCTCACCTTTGCTTGTCATTTTCCGTCCTTTGCTTGTTCTGAATCCTTGCTGTAGTCCTGCGGTTTTGTTCCCTGTGGTCCATATTGTAGCCCAGACCTTTCTACTCATCTGTGCCTCCTTTTTCTTTCCTTAGTTTCTTTGTTCACTCCAACAGACTTTTTCATTTCTGCTTCGTTTGCTTCCAGGTTCCCTACACATGTTGTATTTAATACTGTCCTCTGCCTACCCCTAAAGCCATAGTTCTTATGCACTTAAAGCAATTCAGACGTTTTTACCCATTTCCTATCCCTTCTGCTCCTCTCCAATACTATGTGATCCCCTTTCAACTTATACTTGTATCTTCCACCACCCCACCCCACCCCACCCCCCGCCCTGGGGAGTATTGATTAAGGATATTTACTTAAGGAGAAATATGTTCCTCTTAGATTTTAATATTTTAAGTACCATTTGCAAAGTAGTTGTGTTGATCGGTCATTCACTTACATTTGTTGGTCTAAGCTATCGTTAGTCTTACACTTACCCATATTCATAGGTTTCAGAGTGTTGGCATGAATTTGTTGACCTTGTCTAATCTATCTGTCAAACTGATCTACTTCTTAGAACAACTAACATGCCCATAAGAACCAGACATTATTAATGTCTGTGATAATTGATTTTCCACAGAGTATGAAAGCTAGCTAGGGTTACACATTGGAAAAACTTTGTGAAACAAAGCTATGCTACCAAAAGGCAGAACAGGGGAATATGGAGATGTTTTTGTCTTTCAAGGCACTATTTTAACAATGATTAATTGCATTATTCTTATATTCTGTGAATCTAGTAGGTTCTTTTTACAAGTTAGTTATTTTCTTTTTGTCTTTTCTTAAATTCTGTTAATAACCATTTAATTCTCTGACTAGCCAAGGTCTTGCTGTAACTAGATGGGTTTGTGATTATGTCATGCTTGAAAAGGCATGAATAACCAGCATGAACAGAGGAATTATGAGTGCAATACACGTTGTGTTAGAGCTCCTATTAGTGTGTCTGAGTTAGAAGCAGAAATGCCTTGTTTTTATCTTTGATTGCTGAACTTTCCTTATTGGCTTCTTTTCATTTTTCTAGACTTTCCACCCCCATCCTCCCCCTCAAAATGATTCTAAAGTGTACAAGTAAGAGAAGACCTAGGGGAAAAAAAAAACCAAAACCAAAAAACTTTTCTGTTATCAAGCCAGCTTGGTGAAACTTCTTTAACTGACTCCTTTTTTTCTATTGTCTCCTTTAAAAGGTTCATCATCTTTGTCTCAGATTCAGACTTAGAAGAACAATAAGAGTCTTGTTTACTGAATTCCTAATTTATAGGAGGGGGGGGTTGCTCTTCTTTTTTGGTTTCTTGCCACCAAAGTTCTTCAGAAATTTTTCTTTTGAAAGCTGACAGAGAATCTGTCTTTTGCCTGTCTGTGTGAAAGATTCGTTAACAAAAGCTAACCAACAGCCTTTGTTAGAGCATCCTTCCTTTCTGCTGCTGTGATTGAGCTTTTGAAGATCCCCTGATCATTTCATTAGATGAGAGGACTTCCGTGTCATAAAGCAGAACGATTAGACTTGGGATTGAAACCAGACATGTGAAAAATCAATGTGAGTTTTGCCATTGACTTCAGCAGCCCAGTCTCTTCTGTTTCCTTCTTTGCTTACAGGATTCATTCTGTATGTTGTCTTCCATTCCTTCCCAGCTACCTAATCTAAGAAGGAAGTGCACAGTGCAAAATGTAGGGACAAGACCACTGATTGACATGACCTGAGTGTAAAGACAGAGCCTGTATCACTCTGCCACATGAACACCTTGGGAACATTAGCTAAACTCACTTGTCTTACATGTTTTCCAGTATGTTTTATTCCCTATCTGTAAAGCATGGGTGATTTTTTATTCCCCATGATTTTTGGACATTGTGAATGTAAATGTCTACAAAACACCTAGTAGTAGATTATGTGGCAGTGGAAATATATAAATACCTGAAATTAAAATAATTCAGGACTTCACCTGAAATTATTTCAGAACTTTGAGATTTATTTCGCCCTCTGCTTCATACTTCATCAGGAATGGAAAATGTTGTTCAATTGTTTGGATTGATGTATTTTTTTCCCTAAATTCATTACTTAATCAGTGCTAAATTTAAATGTACATCAAGGAGAATAATATAAAGGGGCTGATTAGTTCAATTATACCACCCACACCTAGAAATAATCTTATTACACTAGGAATCTGAAACAATGTTTTAAAATCAAAGAAAACAATCTGTTCACCTTTTATCCATTATGTTCTTCTAGTTTCAGATATTTCTGTGATTTATTTCAAACTAAGGAATAAAAATAGCATTCATTTCAGTTTGCCATGAATTGCAGTCTCTGGTATTTTAAAAATGTATAATACTGTGCTGATTACTCTTTGTTTAAAAGGATGGTAATCTGTGCGTACTATCGCAGTTGGAGGCCTGCGATAGTTCCCACCTGCCAGCTATTTTCTCACTGTATCTCTGGGCAAGTAGTTTTTCATTTTGCTTTTTAAGTTATCTGACATAAAGAATAACTAATATAATAATGCCTACTCTGCAAAAGCTGGGCATTACTTCGCCTGCCCCTACATTGTTTGACCATGCCTTTTACAGAAAGGTCTGAGCATATTCACCCACTCAATTCTAGCAATGTACCTGACAAACTTAAGTATAGGAGCCTATCCATCTTCCTGAAATGTTTACATTGGTTTCAGACTCTGCTGTGCAGATCTGTGAGGGGCTATGGATTGTATGTAAAGTTTTCACAGAAGGCAACTGAAGAAATCAGGTTCTAATATATATTAGACAAAATAGATGAGTTTTCTGAAAAGGATAACATGTTAGCTGGAAATATATCTGGGGCTCTGTAGTCTGTAAAGCAAGAATAATGTACATCCTGGTATAGACTTTTTTACTCCGAGAAATAAGCAGGCCTACTTGAGATCTGAATCAAACCAACCCACTTGCTGGAGCCACCTCTCCCTCCCTTTGACTATAGACAAGCTTAGGGTGATCCAGCTTTTAACTTAACCAAGGAGCTCAAGTGCATTCTTTTCCATGGGAAGAATTGAAGGGCCTTGTAAGAATTAATAATACTCAGATACCAGGCTAATCTAAAGTGCTTTTGTAATCCTCTCTAAATGTATATCTGCAGAAAAGTAACAGAGTTTTTTTTCTTCATCTCCTCCCTGTCCTTCTCCCTGCCAGTCTCCCTATTTGCAAAGAAGATGCAATGGTTTGCTAAGGAATCCTGTTTTGAATACTTTACTCCTTCACCGATCATCCTGTTACTCCACTTCCTGAGGTCTCCTGACTGAATCAAGTCACTGGATTTAGAACATTTTCAGAAGCCAGGATGCTATTGATCCAGAGCTGACCTTTTTTGAAGACTGACTGTAGTTGCAATATATTTTAGCCTTCCATCTCTGTTAGGTTAGGGATAAAATTTCCCAAATACCATACAGGATGTTTTGGAAGGTAAAGTCTATTTTAGTTTCAGTAAGAAGCCAGTGCATAACCTGGTAAATTGGCAAGACTGTATTTTTGAGACTGTGATAAAAACAGGGGGTGCTGCAGGAGGTTTGGCTGGACTGTAGAAACTGTCAACCTGAGGCATGTTCTAGGAAACAGGATCCATCTATATTTTGCTGAACTTTAGATTCTTCTTAAAGCTTATAAAGAACCCCACAGTCTCTGAACAGGTTAAAAGTTCACAAATGTTTATTTTTTTCTACAAGCATAGGGAAAAAATTAGAGAGTATTGAGATGATTAATGTTTAAAAAGCAAGGGAAGAAAATCCTAATATGTAGCAGTACAATGGGGGAAGAGTATAGCCAAAATAAATTTCAAGAAGCCTTTATTTAACATTTGGCACTGCTCAAAAGAGTGGATAAATGTGGACACAACTTAATGTGCTCAGAATTATATTTCACTTTTGACCCATGCACTTCATTGGAATGCCAGGGTCTGGCCCTCTTATATGTCCTTGGTGGTCAGATATTTTCAAAACTTTCTAAAATGAGATTTTAATGCACCTGTGTCATCCGTCCCTGTGGTCCATCTGTGTCCATCCGTGTTGTCCCCTGTGCCCCTCCCCAATAAAGGGTTATTGAAATTGTATGCAATGCTCAGTTTATTTTTAAATGTTACTGCAAGCTAACACATGCTTGAATACTCTGGTTTTATACAACTCTTCTTTTTGTAATGAGTTTCCCCCTTATACTAACAAAAGTGTTGGGGAGGTTAGTGACTCAGTTTCAGGGATTCCCAGCTGGTATTTAACAATTTAAATCTATGCTGTGACAAGCTATGGAACTGTTGTTTCCCATTTATATTTTCTGTGTCAAGTGCACATCTGCATTGTTTTGAAGAGTAAGGAACCTGATTTCCTTCAAGACACAAATCTCAAGGAAACAGTTGATGGTATTTATGAATTTGGCTTAGGGATTCATAAATTACTAGACAACTTCCCTGTTTAATCAAAGGACTGAAAAATATATTTTTTATTTAAATCTGAGGAAACTCATTAACTTTGTTTATGCTTTCTTGTTGAGATGCTGCTGTGCAAAGCACACACACAAAGAATTTATTTTAAACTAAGCTTTTTAACAAAAGCTTTGAAAAAAATATGCCAAGTATATCCCTTAATTTGCTACATACGTAAAAAGACCATGAAATAAAATTGTCATCCATTCCAATTAAATAACTGTACTTACAATGGTTGTAATTTATGTTTTGTAAAGCATATACACAACTTTGATAACAAATATTAAAAATTAATCTATCATCGATAGATAACACTAAATTTCGTTATTTCAGATAAGACAGTACGTCTTCTAGGAGTTGCTTGGTTTGAAAAAAGTCCTTGGATCACCAGTCTGTCATTCCTCAAGCATGGTTACTGAGTAATGATAAGTTTTCATGATACTACTAAATTTCACTGAAGTGTAGTCAATTTGGGAGGCTCGTAGTTGTTTTATGAATGTGTCCCCTTCTCTCCCCTTCATCTCACTATTCGAAGGAGATGTAGCATGAACTTATTAACTTCTGACTCAATGGTGGCTGTATGGTCATCAAAGAGGCTTTGTGCAGTGAGTTGGCTTGAACTGGGCATAGGTTCTCCTGTGTGCAGCTCGTGTACAGATTGTGCCAGGCTTGTCATTTTGACCTTTTGGGCATTGGGTTTACCATGCTGTTGCTGTAAATAATATCTAGGGCTTATTTTTGTACTCTCTGGAGCTGTCTTACCTAGCTGACTTGTTTCATGTAATATTTATGTACTGGCATGTTTACTGTGAGCTTGTTTGAGCACTGCTAACCAGCAAATTGTAGAAGGTCTGGGGTTTTTTGGAGAAGGCTACAGAGAATTATAACCTGTGCTAGAGTTTGTTACGTATCGCAGTAACAAAGGCACTCCGACTCCATAAGGTATTGTTTAAGATACCTTTTACTGAAAATTACACAAGAAGGAAGAAGGGGACAGCACAGATAATCTTATGTCTCTTCAGAGGCTGACAACATTCAGTTGTGCAGCATCAGATGGACCTCTAATCAGGGCACAGCAGGCTGCCTGGATCCTCTCTGTGCTGAGGTTCACCAGCGTTACAGCCTTCAGACCTCTTACAGGATTTTCGTAGAAGTGACACTGTGGGTCATTTTGACTGTCAAGCAAAAGGATGTTCACAGGAGAACTTTAAGACACTCAGGCGGCACACTGGCCAGGCACTGCGGGTGAGCCTGGCCACATATTTCCTATGTGGCAAATCGAATGTTGCTACTGCTAATCTGGGCTCACCCTGTCCTGAAAGTAAAGTTCATGGCATCAGTCTGTGCTCTATTTAGTCTGCAGTACCAGCTGCACTCATTTTGAATGTGTAATGTGTATAACATAATTTTACCCCTAAATAACTTTCTGGTTATTTTTTTTTTCCATTGAGCTGATACGCTGGTAACTTTTGAAGTTAGTTTATACTTAACTGGATATATTTTAGCCATATGATCTTTAGCTAACTCTTCAGTTTAGTAACTAAGCTTTTAAGGTTTAGCTACAAATGTCCCATTAATGCTCTCTTCCTTCAGTACCCAGTGATAAACTAAAAGCAGCACTTCCCACAAAATGTCTTCTAGGATCGAGGGTTTAGAAACCCTGACCTCATTGCAGTGAGTGCTTGCTGATGTTACATGGACAATTCCCTCAGCAGGCGGTTTGCACTCTCTGCGACAGCTCTGTCTTGAGGAAATGTGAGGAGCACCGGGGCAGCCCCAGCCATCAGCCCTGGGCACCTCCCTGAGGATGAGCTGGATGCGGGCCCGACGGTGGGCCCGGCTCAGGGGGCACATGGCCCGGCGGGGCAGGGCTGCGGGGAGCTGGGGTGGGGGGACATGGCCCAGCGGGGCAGGGCTGCGGGGAGCTGGGGTGGGGGGACATGGCCAGGTGGGGCAGGGCTGTGGGGAGCTGGGGTGGGGGGACATGGCCCAGCAGGGCAGGGCTGCGGGGAGCTGGGGTGCAGGGCACATGGCCAGGTGGGGCAGGGCTGCGGGGAGCTGGGGTGGGGGGACATGGCCCGGCGGGGCAGGGCTGCGGGGAGCTGGGGTGGGGGGACATGGCCCAGCAGGGCAGGGCTGCGGGGAGCTGGGGTGGGGGGACATGGCCCGGCGGGGCAGGGCTGCGGGGAGCTGGGGTGGGGGGACATGGCCCAGCGGGGCAGGGCTGCGGGGAGCTGGGGTGGGGGGACATGGCCCGGCGGGGCAGGGCTGCGGGGAGCTGGAGACCGGGGCCTGCTGCAGTATTGACAGGGCAGGGGTCTGACAGGCCAGGTGACTGACATGGGGACCTGGGCCATGGGCAGGGTGGAGGCAGCCCTGGGAGGCTGGGCA
This sequence comes from Falco peregrinus, assembly GCF_023634155.1. Classification (NCBI taxonomy): domain Eukaryota; kingdom Metazoa; phylum Chordata; class Aves; order Falconiformes; family Falconidae; genus Falco; species Falco peregrinus. Next base: position 63,596,350 of record NC_073724.1, on the reverse strand, counting down.
TGGACAGGGAGGGCTGCTGGTGCCCTCAGGGCCCTGTCAGGCTCACAAAACTGCTGAAGGAAATAAAAACATTGCAGGGGAGGAGAACCCAGAGGCTTTTACTGTATGCATGGTTACCAATGCTTGACCAGAGCAGACTCTCAAAGCTCTACAGGACACTGGAAAGGGAAGCATGGCATTTGACTAGGTGAATAGAGGCAATATCCGTAGCACCACCACCTGGCTGCAGCTCTGTAGACCAGCACATTGGCACTGCTGGCAGAGGGGATAGCAGGGAATTTTTGAACGAAACAGGATTTAACTGGAAACCTTACTTTTGTTGAATCCAAAAGGAAAAAGCTTCCCTCAAAGTGCTTTTCAAAGAGCTTTGTGAAAGAGCTTTTCTCAAATGATAACCACCAAATGTTAGATTTTCAGGTCACCACCATCGATATCTGAGACCAGAAGCATTAGGAGTCCTTTGTCTTTGGGACTAACATCCACAGATGGAAACCTTGAGAGCTCCTATCCAAACACAGCTTCCAAGGTTTCCAGACTTATTGGCAGACAGCTGAAGAGGTGAAACTGTGGACGTCCACAGGTTTTCATGGGCTTCTTTCCCATGCCCATGGGAGTCTAGAAGTCCTTTGATGGTTTGACTTAAATGAAGCAGCTGTGGGGCAGGCCTTTGGAGGGTACAGTTGTTAAGAAAATTATATGCTGCTTTTTTTGAAAATAAAAACCCTGCAGCATTTGTGGGTCTTTTTGAGATAGTGGTGGTGAAGTCAAGCGTCAACTCACAGGCAGTCAGGAATTGTCCTTCAGTCACTTTTGGAGCATCACTTTTGGGCTTATGGAGCCCAAAGGTCATGTGCAACCACAAACCATGGAAGGAGCCAGCGAAGGGTATCTGGGGCAGCATTTGCTAGTGAACCCAGAGCATACACCAAACTGGCTGAGACTCAGGAAACAGGGTTGTGCTGGTTTTGGCTGGGAGAGTTAATTTTCTTCATAGTAGCTGGTACAGGCGATGTTTTGATTCTTAATGAAAACAGTGTTGATAATGCAGAGATGTTTTTGTTACTGCAAAGCAGCACTTGTGCAGCATTTAGGCCTTTTCTGCTCCTCACCCAACCCCTCCAGTGAGCAGGCTGTGGGCGACAAGGAGCTGGGAGGGGACACAGCCAGGACAACTGGTCCCAACTGACCCAAGGGGTATCCCATACCATATAATGTCATGCTCTGCATATAAAGCTGGGGGAAGAAGGAGGAGGAGGGCATGTTTGGAGTGATGGGATTTGTCTTCCCAAGTAACTTACATGTGATGGAGTCCGGCTTTACTGGAGGTGGCTGAACCTCTGATGGGAAGTGCTGAATGAATTCCTTGTTTTGCTTTGCTTGCATGCGCAGCTTTTGCTTTAGCTATTAAAATGCCTTTATCTCAACCTACGGGTCTTCTCACTTTTACCCTTCCTATTCTCTTGCCCACCCCTACACAGGGGGAGCGAGTGAGTGGCTGTGTGGGGCTGATCTGCCAGCTGGGGTTAACCATGACAGTCCTAACAACAGCCATTTCAGCTCTTGAGCATAGTAATATAAACATGAACTCACTGGGTTTGTAAATCATTCTTTTCCACAAGAAAAGTTTTTAGAGTGTCTACAAGTTTTATTGTCTACATACATAGCTAAATATGTGAAGCTTTGTATTTTTTTCCTTCTCTGCAAGTTATTTCATGAAAAGGAATTGTTCATGTCTCAGCTATAATTTTGTTTGATGTGTGCAGTATCTGTACACAAGTCTGCATTGGAAAAGCAACATATTGAAAAGCGGCCTTCTAGAGAAGCCAAGGAATACTTGCTCTGTGTATTAAAAGATCTTCCTACTTAAAAGTTGATTATTTTTGTTCTTCAAAAAAATGAGAAACCATTTGGTTAAAAATAAGTAAGGAATCTTTCACAGAACCACTGAATTATTAATGGAAACCTTGAGTCTAGACTGTTTTGATGGATAAAACTAATTTCTCTCTGTCTCCCTGAGATATTTATATCATCTGTCTAAACAGCATGAATCACATTTAAAATTATATCAACTTGTGCCACCTCAGGGGTAACAAACTGGAGCTGATTCAACTGAGTGTTGCTTTCCTTGATTTTAATTATTCACGGTATCTAATTGATTTTTATTACAACTGACTTTGTTCACTTTACAGGGAATTTGAATTCATAGCCAAGGGGGGGAGAAAGGAAATGCTACTAATTACCGGTATAATTTCTTTCCTTATATTTTGTACCTTTTTAATACAGGTAGAGGAAAAATGCATATTGTCTTTGATTTTTAAAGTATGTGTATGTACATAGACACAAACTTATTTATACTAATTACACATATGCAGTAATAAAACATGCAGTTTTTTACATATATAGATGTGGGGCTTATGTACTCTTCATGTAAGAGACTTCAGCTATGAAAAAAAATTTGGCCTCAGAGTACTGTCTATTACATAAAAGTGCTAAAACCTTGTGTTGCAAGTGGAAAGAATGAAAACATGAAATTTTCATGTCTTGCACATTATTTTTTCTAAATATTAACCCAAAAAAGATTTCAGAATTTGCCATGAGATGAACTTCCAAAACAATGTTTTAAGTCAACTCAAACCTTTTGATATTAAAAAAGAAATATTCCATATTATACAATTTTCATTTGTTTGCTGAAAAGCTTGGTTTCTAATGCCTTCTTTGGAGTTTAAGCAGAAGCAGGATGGAGGTGTAGAAAGGGCTACACAACCATAATACCTGATACACAAAGTTGTGTGCAGAGAAATTTTAAGAGCACGGGAGACAATCTCACCTACATCTGTTTCTTGCTGTGACTGATCTTCAGTACTTCATAGAACACTGAGAGAGAAAAAAAATTTAAAAAATTAAGGTGATGGACCATGTAACAGAGCAAAAGTCCTCCCTGACCTCTTTCAGAAATTGTTGTTCTGAAGTTCTGAAATACAGAATTAGTGTGTATTAAAACCAACCTATGACCAGTATGTGTCATTAAAGTCTTTTATAAGCATTACTGTAATTTAAATTCTAGTCTTGGCAGTGGAATTGCAATTGACAGTAAATGTAGTTTTAAATTTCAAGACTAAGTAAAATCATGTATGATGACTTCTTTAGATAGAGGAAGATAACTGTAGTTTCAGCAGTGAAGAGTATTTCTTTTATTCCCCTCCCACCCCCCCCACCCTCCAACTTAAAGAAATTAAGTAAAAATTTTAATTCTTTAAACACGGTCTGATGTTTTTATCTTCCTGAAATAGTTTTCTATCAATATTCTTTAATTAGTTTTAATGTCTATAATACCTTCTGGGGGCCACATTTTGATTTTTTTTTAATTTCAGTTTAATTTTTTAGTCTATTTCCATTTCTAAAGATACTGATTTTAATGCATTGTTTGATCTGATCCATACTTTCTTATTTCTGTTAGTGAAATAACAATTTGTATCTAATGAGACCACATTACTTACAGATCATGTATGATGCTTACACAAACTTTGTTTTCTTAAATTCTGCAAATCTCCAAATTTTGTGACTACTTTAAAATAAACTCATTCGCTTTACTTTAGAATCAAACTCAGGATATGTTTAGAAGATTTTGAAACTATGTTATTCACATTGACTCAAGTGATGCAGAATGCACCAAAGTATTAAGTTCCTTAGGTCAACATGAAACAAAAGAGGTTATTGCCTGAAGTAGTATTGCAGAGCATGTATAACAGAAATATCCATTACACTTAGTTGATTTATAACCTGAAAATTAGATAACATCAGTAGTCACACCCACCACTGGCATATTTTTTTACATTTTAATGTGGGTTCTGATTGATTTTTTCTCTTTAGAACACTATTGAGTATTTGTTTACTAAAACATGTGGTAAACAATCCCTGCAACATGTAGCACAAGTGCAATAGGATTTTGGGGTGTGTGTGTGTGTGTGTGTGTGTGTTTTGGTTTGGTTTTGGTGTTGGTTTTTTTTTTTGCTTTATCTACTAGAGGGCTTTTCCTTAAGAAGTATATACAGGAGTTTGGCTTGTTTTTATCCATACCTCTGTTTGAGTTATGATTTAACACCATGTGATGGTTTTGTTGTTAAAGTCCATCCAGTAATAACTAAATCACGATTATTTGTCACCACTTCTTGTTTTAATTCTGAAAATCCATTTCAGATGGACTTAGAGGAGTGGGAGAATCCAGTCACTGAAGAGTGCTGAGAGACAAACCATGTAATAGATCCTGTGTGCTCTTGTCACAGTGACTCAGTCACTCTCTCAAGATGCCTAAATGCTAGTGCTGAATGTTTGTATCTGTTGTTCTGGGATACTTCAAGGTCTGGATACTCTAAATAAACACAGAGAAATGGGCTTAATGTAAGAACATCTAAGTTGGTTTTTTTTTTAGTTTTTAACAACCTTTTGAGAAATAAATAAGATTAAGTTTCTTTTCCTCCCTAAAGGCCTCTGGACTTACTCTGTTGCTTTGAAAATCTCTGATGCAGTTCTTATTAGGGCTGTGTTTTGTTGATAAAGGGGCTTCAGTGGCAAATTTGGCTGGAAATGTTCTACTACCATTAAGCAGCTGTTTTCTCTCAATTTTCCCCCCCCCCCCTTTTTTTTTTTTGAGGTCTTTCTAAATTCAGAACTGTCCCTTTAAACAATCTCTAGTTTAGCCTCATAGTATCAGCATAGAGAGAGAAGGAAGTAATTGTGATGTGAAGGAAGAGCCAGTATTTTTGTGAAAACCCCAGCATTGCTGAACCTAATTTCAGTAGGGACAAAATCCCTAGGGTATGCTATAGGCTCTAGATGTCTGGCTTTCATCGGAAGTAACACAGCATAAACAACCAAGTCTCCAACCTTAAAGAGAGATTCATTTCAAGCATACTGACATAGAAAAAAAGGTAATGATACCAACTTTTCAGAAACCACAAGTTCTTCAGAAACTGCAACTCCAACAGTTCTGAAAAAGATTCAGAAATATGCTTCAACTAAATGCAAGGCATAGTTATTGCGAATCTCAAATGCAGCTAAACAGAATAGGCCATTTTGCTAATCTTACCCTCGTGTAATCTGAAATACTTTCACTAGCTTTACATTTGTATAATGTAACAGAACCTGCTTCATTAGCTGCAAGAAAGCAAGTCCTGCAGTTGGAAAGAACTATTACAAACATCTTCACTGTGCTGGTCTAGGTTGAAAGGGTAGAACAACGCTTTAATTTTTACTTTCCCCAAATTTTCAACTCTTATAACCCAATCATCCTAGCTAACATCCCAATCTAAAGAGGGAATCCATAATAACAAATTCTTCATATTTCTTCACCTATTTCATGAAGTGTTTTTTAGATTTGAAAAGTACTTCATGAATCACTCAGTGGTTGCTAAAAATGAATAGTAATGAGCCCAATTCAATTATCATACCAGCTGCTGATTTCCTTCTGATGGCTGACTTTATGCTATAGAGAGGAATTCTTATGCTAATTCTCACCTGTCTGTAGCAAATTGATTCCATTCCCATTTTAAAATGAGGACTGCCCTCAGTTGTGTTCTTACATAGAATAATTGGGGTTTAGTTATCAAAAATAAGTGACAGTGAGGACATCTGAGTGTATTTTAATGTCTGGTCAAACAGCCTGGATCTTTGTACTCCAATAAGAGACTTAGTTTGCAGCGAGAGTTACTGTGCTATAACTAATGCTGCACAAACACATTCACGGGTATTTTACCAAAGGCAGTATCTCCAATCGTGTTGACTTAAGGAGCCAAGATTTTTTTAAGAGCTTGGTCCTTTCAGTTTAACAAGCATATGATTATAGTTTCACAATTGCCCCTAGACAGGGAGTGCTCTTTTCACCTTACTGAGAAAAAGGGTGAATGTAATTTCAAAGATACTTTACCTTGTTGGTTTGTGGGGTTTTTTTGGTGTGTGTTTGTTTTTCAAACTAGCTATCCTTCATCATGCATAACATCTGAAAGCTCTCAAACCCCAAGAAATTTGTCCTTACCAAAAATTCTCTGACAAAGTTCATTTTCAGCTTTATAAAGAAGATAATTTGAGCTCATTTCTTGGAGCCCTGGTGTTGTTGTCCTGTGCCAGAGATTATCCAGAAAATGGAAGATCCAAGAGTTGAATGCAGTCACCCTTCTGTCAGTTTGAGCTCTTAACCTCAAGATCAGTCTTTTCTTATTTTTCTTTTCTGCTAAGTGTTTTGAAGGGGTCTGCATTTTTATGTCCCACCATTGCACAGTAGAAAAGATAATTACAACACATAGACATGCATATATATATTCACGCACGCTCTTAGTAGGTAATAAACCAAGTCATTTGTTTTGACTGTTTGCATTGCCTATGGAATGTTTAACCACTAGGATGTAGCAGAGCTTTCAGCCATAGTGAACATTAGTATGAAACAAAAAAATCAGCCAAAACTGCTATGAAGTGAAGAGAATCTTTTCCAGTGGGAAGCACAGAAATAGGAATAGCACTGCTCAGTGCTACAATTTCTGTAGGCACATAGAGATGGAAGCAATGTTCAAATTCAGTTTCTGGTTTACCCAATAATTACGTAATATAATTGTTTTCATAAAGTGATGGAGTTTAACCTATATTTAAGCTGATATCCTCCTTTTATATTCAAAGTGCTTCAGAATATTTTAAACCTGACATAGATTATTGTGTAGATCAGTGAAGCAAAAGAAAATAAATGAATGAATCCTTATTTGCATGTATACATGTCTAGTGATACACCAAAGTTCCACCAGTTAAGTGTGTGTATCCTATTCAATCATTGTATGCTTTCCAGTAGTTTAGTGAAGAAAGGCAGCCAACCTCTGAGGACTATTCAGCCTACACAGGACCTGAGTCACTCTGCGGAAGTGCCTGTCTCTCTTGATGGATTACAGCTGGATCACAGTGAAATCAGGCTTCCAAGTTGGTCCTTTGAATACATACAGTTCAGATGTGGATTCAGAACTTTTGTCAGAGATTTTACCTTTATGTCTTTACTCTTGGACATGCAAGAGTATGCAAAGGTATGCAAACATTTAGTAGAAAAATAATTTGTAGAATGCCCTTAGAATCATGAGATGTTTTAGTTCCTAGCCTATTGCAACTTTGCAAGTAACTAAAATTCTTCAAGTGTTTTCCCTGCAAAACTTGACTCATTCTCTGGAGTTTTAGAGACCGAATGGTAATTTTCCAGCATAAATTTGACTCATGACCATTTTACATACATTGTGTGTAGCATTTCAAATGCAGGTTTACTGCCATTTTTCTGTTCCTACCGATATATCTTCAACGGGTACTGTAGATGAACTGTAGAGGAATTGTAGAGGAATGAAGGCAGGTTAAATAACATTGATAATATACAGCTGTGGGCTGGCTGCAGGGGTGGCAGGTTGGGTGACGTGGATAATGTGCAGCTGTGGCTGGTTCCTGCTAAGTAAATAGCTCTAAGGGGTATGGAAGAGGGGTACTGAATGAAGAGAGACCTGGGAAAAAGCAGAGGGAGGAGAGAGAGAGTGCCCTGGATGTAGGGGAGAGAAGGAGAGGTCCCAGGAAAAGAAGGGTGCCTGGATGAGGAGAGGCTGGCTGGAAGAGGAGCCTGGAGAAGGAAGAATCTGGATGCAGCAGAGACAAGAAGCAGGGTGGACTGGCCTGAGGAGGATGAAGAAACAGCATGGACAGCAGATGAACTTTTGAAACCTTGTGGGGGATTGGTGGCTGTACTGGGGCAAGGTGTGGGAGCTACTTATTGAAGTTATCTGGTATGGGGTGGTAAAAGCCTTGTTGCAGCTGCCTAGTTTTGATAGTGCTGTGACAGGGTACAGCTCAGACTCTTTTCAGCTAAAGACTTAGTCACACTATCTTTCCAGGGCTGACATACGTATACGTACATTCAGGCTATTTTTTCCAGCTAGGGAGGCCATAGCCTATGGCATGCTTTTCTTGCCCCTGGTGTGTGACCCTGTGCTTTGTATTTCTACTTTCAATCCACTTTTATTACTTCAGTCCTTCAGACGGTCAGTCTTCTGTATTTTCCATCTTCACCTTTCTACTGAGGGCTTATGGGTTTGCATCACTGGGAAATGTTAGCGTACTCTGAATTTTTGTATCAGTAAAACACATTTGCTTCCAAAAGCTTCCTTTGAAACACCACCAGTAATCATCTATCCCAGTAATATCCCTTTTGGTCCTAATGTTTTTTTCCTTCCCTTAAACCAAGCTGTGATTCTTTTACATTTCTGGAGTACCTTATCCAGATTTTTTTTTCTTCTAAGTGACATGTTATGCAATATATATGATCATATTAACTAGATTTCCTGTGTTCCTTTTCTTAAAATTCTGGTTATCTTATGAAGATAGATGCCAGGTTAATTTGGCATAATGATAGTATTATTTTGGGATAAAGCTGTTATTCATTATATTCCATTTTTCATTACCTCACTGTCTCTAGCTATACAATGTTTCATAATTTGTTTCAAATCCTTGCACATCTTATGAGGTCAGGGCCACTTGTTTTTATGTTGCCTGGATCATGTACATCCCTTTTTCTTAAAGGAAAAAAAGTTAGCTTGCTTATTTTTCAGGTATTTGATTGCCCGCTTGATAGATTCATTAAAAGTCTTTGTTATTAAAGTGGCCTTCCATGCACAAGTATTTTAAGTACTCTTGAGTGGAGATTATGGGGCCTCGCCCTCCTAGTCTAGACACTTCCTTAAAAACAGTTTTATGTCTTTGTTTTGTTCTCATCTTAGATGAGCAATTTTCATTTCCACAGCCTGTATCATTAGCCACACTGCATTTGCCACTGTAGTCAACATCCACATAGTAATTTTATTTTGGACTGTCTGTAAAATATCTTTAGTCTTAACTGCTCTTTGCTGCTTGGTGAAGCCACTCATTTTCCTGTTTTCGTTTTATATGGATGATGAAAGTACATTTTGGTACTTGTAATTATGCAAGATCTGACCCTGCCTAACATTTTCTATTCTCACTTTCTCCTTATATTTTCTGACATCTGACAGTTTTCCTTGCATATTAGTTTCATTTTCCACCCTACAAGGTTTTTGCAGACTCCACATACACTCTCTGAGGTGACTGCTCATCTAGTTGGAAATGGAGCCCTTTGTTATAAAAGGTTTTTCGACGTGTTTGAAGTGGTATGTTTTTCACAGCCCACTGCCACAAGTCATAATCTTAAACAAATTCTAGCACTTCCTTGAGTCACATTATGTCCCTTATTTTCTGTTTTTTTTTTAAAGTTAATTTCTGATTTATTTATGTTTAGCATTTATTCATGTTACAGACATTTAAAACAAAATTGAATGTGTTATCATTTACTCTGAGGTACAGCTTTCCTGACCAACTATTTAGTACGGTCTTGTAGCTCACTCTTATGTGATGTGTCACATCCTCAGATATCTGGGGCTACCCCTTATGGGAAGAATTTATTTTCTGAGAAGTTACAATATCACCTCACAGTTTTCATAGTTCTATTTACTCCTTAGTTAGTATTTTATAATATATAATTTCTGAATAATAAAGACATTTATATACAACAAAAGGGATCCTACACAAACCTTTCTGAAAGGAATCTGAAACCAATTAGAAAGTTTCGTACTCTAATCTTCTTACACCTTATCACATACTTGGTTTGTAGTTCATCATATCACTATTTTTACCATGAGATTGCTACATGTGAATGTGGGAAGTAAACAAGAGGAGAATTGTATGTCAGACTGACTTGTGGATCTACTGCATCATCTGTGTGACAGAGAAGATACAGTGAGTTATACAAGCTATCACAGGCAGTTTTATGGCCTTCTACACTTCAATATAGTCCTCTCACCAAAATTTTTGGTCAGAATATTGCCATTGCTTTACAATTAAAAAAATATTAAATTGGCAAAATTAGGATACTTTAAGGGTGTGATCAAGGTTAAAATCATTCGTATACTCTTAAAAATCATATTAGTTAAGTACCTTACAGTTCCTTTCAGTTGCATGCAAGAGATCTTCCGTTATTTCTCTGTTTAATTCAGCTAATTTCATTTTTTTGTGTTTTCTTGTGAAATAAAGCCAAGAAACTACTCTGTATAACTGCCTTCATGGAAATCTTTTACTCACTTTCTTTAATCAGGCTGTATGAATGATAAGTGAAATTATTTTTGTCCTTCATGCACCGTATGTTAGATTAGTGCATCTCTGAGAGAGTTTAGTGCTGCTGGACCATCAGTACTAACGAGCAGTGGCTTCTGCCTTACTCTGTCATTTAGACATGGGAGTGGGAAAGTCAGTCCTCCTTTTATTAGAGCATCTTTTCTTCTCCACTAGATGTCAAACTGTTAAATCACAAGAGTGCCTAACATGGAGAATGCACAGTCATTGTGATAAGCAATTCCTGAAAGAAAGGGAAAATATAGGCAGATAGTTATGTATTGTCTTTAGGTTTTTTAAGCTACCCTATGGTTTATCACCATTTTCCAGAATGGCTTATGCTGTCACCTGTCAGTGAAACTGAGTAATCACAAGAGGTTTTTTAAATTTATTTTTATTATATATCCTTGTTCTGGTTTTAATTTTTAGTATATATTATATTTTTATTATATATTTTTATCCTACATTTTTTTTTGTCCTTTACCAACAGAAAGTTATTCAGCAATTTTTAATGTGGTAGCTCCTGTTTTAAAACAAGAAATGACATGATTATCTCATATATTTTTGAACTTTTTTTTTTCAGCTGTTGAACTGTACCTTGTCTTAGGACCATCTTGGAAGGCAAACAAAATTTTATTGAGCTGCAAAAGATACTCCTTTTTCTCATTAGAATTTTCTATTTACAATAGTTACTTAAATTCCTTTTTATTGGCAGAAGACTGGGTGTGTATTATCAGGCAGTTGACTCTAACTGCAAGCAATAGATGCATTTAAAATAGACTGCAATAAGATTCTATTTTTGAGATTTAGTGATTGGAAGGGAATCTTTTTCTGTCAATCAGATATACAAATGGTATTTATTTTAAAATTGAATATTCTAGTTTGAAAGATTTGCATTTTTTTTCACATTTACTACCTAGAATTGTAAATGAATGCTGAAGAACTAAGTGATGGAAATTTGCACCTGGAATTTAATGTGGAACATGACACTTAATGTACAACATGGTATAAATTGTCAGCTAATCTGCATGTTTGGGTATTTTTCAAGAAAACTATAGAATTTTTAAAAACAAACTTTCATTACTTTTATACTTCATGCTATCAGATATATTACAAATATATACACAAATAGTGTGTATATATATACACACAGAGATATATTACATGTATATTAAAAATTTTAAGCAATGTATTATACAACCAACAGAAGGTTGAATATATATGTCCTAATAGATTGAGCACCTGCATTGGTTCTTTAAGACACTTCACACATGGCAAATAATCGTAAGTAAATATAGTCCCGTGAGTATCAAAATATACTACGTTGTCAATATTGTGTCAACATTTAAAGACAAAATTCAGTTTTGCAGCAGGAGCCAAATAGAGTTTAAGTATGTGGGAGAGGGCTGGAGGAACCTGTAGCCAGAGCAGGCTTCAGCAAGAAGGATTTGCACCTCCCAGCAGAGGTAGGAGCTGCAGCTGTTGTTGCATGAGGGAAATACTGCTTGCTGCTGTAGCTGGCCCTCTCCACGTTCCTTTTCATGGGTTGTACCATAATAGCTAATCCTATGTGCATTATATCCTCAGGCTACAGTTTCTAGCAGTTCTTTGCCTACAGCTGGCAAGGAGGTGGATGGAACCTGTGCACTTGGAGTTTTGTTAATAATAATTAACAGTAGACAAATATTGGTATGAGAAAGAGGTGAAAGTAGTAAGAAAGCCCGTTGTTTATACAGGATGTTTTCTGTATTCCTTAAAATAAGAACTCATATATAGACTTACCAAAATTACATACGTTAGATTTCAGTCATAATGATTTCAGATGTCTCCTTATGTTTAAGGGCATATTTATTCACTTCTATTTTTATTGCGTGAGCTACGTTAAGTGAATCTGTTGATCATGTTCATTTAAAACTATAATTGATGGAATCTATTTTAAAAGCTGGATTAGAAAATATCACTTTCTGAATGAAAAAAGGACTTGACACACTCTTTCCTTCCATTGCTAGGCCATGGGAAGTGTGACTGTGGGAAGTGCAAATGTGATGAAGGCTGGTATGGTGAAGCTTGTCAGTATCCAACTACTTGCAATCTTACACGGAAGAAAAGCAATGAAATGTGCAAGAATTCTCAAGATATCATCTGTTCTGGTGCAGGTAAGGTGTCTTTTGTTGCTTTAGAAGGCTTGATGTTCTCCCTGTGTTGAGAATCACTGTAATTTCTTTTCTAATTAGGAATTTTGTAGACTGTTTCAAGAGACTGAGAAATAACTGCATGTATACTAAAATGCTTAATTTTCCTGTAGGCCTGTTCCTGTGTGTATGGTTTGCACTGATTCAGAATGCCTCCTTTAGTACTCTAGTTTATCCATAGCTACTTTAGGTTGATGAAACTGCAGCTGTATCATGTATTTTGTCCACCAAAAGGTTGTGATAATGAGTTTAACACAGGAAGTGATGTCTTTTTTTCTATGTTTGTGCTTTGTTTATAGCATGCAGAAATGTAATTTACAAATATTTTTTCCAGGACATTTATAAGCTGTATAATTTTTTGAGACACTTTTGAGCTGTAACAATCATTATTAAAACAGTTGTGGAAGATCTGCTGAGTCATTTTAAATGGGGTGCTTCCATCTTCACTTTTCTGATTTGGTAACTCTCTTTTCTCTTATCTAATTTTATTACTCATCCTAACTTAAATAGGAAGTCCTTTCCTTAAAAAACTCAGAGGAAAAAGAAACAGCCTTTTAGAACACTTCACTGCAGAATGGTGAAATTTTGAAGGGCATTTCTTACGAGCCAAGGTTTGAGATCAGAAACTGCCTTCCAGTTTTTCCATTACATTGACCTCCAAGTGAGAGAAAGTTTCAAGAACCTCACTTCTGCTCACTGATGCTGGCCTTTAATTTCTTTCTGGATCCATACACTTTCATACAACTAAATTTCTCACAAGGCAGTTGCTGACATGAGCAAAGAACCCAAAGGATTTGTAGGACTTGCTACAGAGAGAGACTAGGATCTCACAAGATATGAAATCAATTTAGCATAAAATTTTAAGCACACAGCATACTGACTAAATGATACGGTTTTTTATGAAACTCATGATTGTTAACAAATGAGACACCTAAATGAGAAATAAGCATAGTTCACTGTGATCAAAGTACTTAAACAAGTACGTTAAGACCTTTTTTCCCCTCTTTCTTTTCTTGGCTATAGGTGGCCCCAGTCTGTTTATCACTGAGTCTTCACAGGTAAACCAACATAGCTGAACAACCACTAAAAGTGGCTAAGAGGGGAGTGTTTGTGAGATCAGGAGAAGAATAAATGGGGTAACTTTGATGGGCTGTAGCCATACACAATTTGTCTTGATGAGATTGCCTTTCAGTCTACTGCCAACATTGCCTTTAGGGTCTGAGCTCTGTTTTTCAATTGCCAAGAAAAGATGGGAAGGGACTGCATGAGCTATTGCAAAACCAGTCCTCCACTGTCACACAGCTAACAATTTATTGGAATTCTTTTTATGAACCGATCAAGATCCACTTAAATTTAACTTTTCTGACTCAACTGTTCCTAATAGCTTGTCAGAGCAACTAGGGCATCCTACCTAAACCAAGATTCTCTGTGTGAGCAATTTCCACCTCTAGTCGATGGCAAGAAATAGACACTTCTGTGATTCACAGTCTGTCTGACCTCTGTAGATGCCCAGTTTGTGAATCAATTTACCTTTTTTTTTTATTTTTTTTCTGTTTGAGAATTACCTGTAAATAAGACAGCTTTCTCAAATTTTTTAATTTGTATTTATTTTTCATGTAACTGTAGCAAATAATTCTAATTCTGTAGGTTATTTATGTTGTATTATCAGTTGTATTGTTATTATCTTATTATATTAGCTCTTGCAAACATTTGTAAATTATACTTTTTTTAGACTGGCCATGTATGTTGCAGAGCCCCATTCTTCTGCTCTTTGTTTGGACTAATATATTTAGTTAAATTTGTACTATACTTGGAATGGTGAAATGTAAAATGGTTTCTGTAAACTAGTTTGTAATATCAGCATTCAAATTATATTTTAGAGGACTTTGTGTCAATAACCATATTTTCTAAAATATATATGGATGTAATGTGAGGCCTATGGGTCTTATGAATTAAGTTCCTTTTTTTTTTAATCTATACTTGCTGGCATAGTGGCACCAGTGAACGTTGAAACAGCTTGTGCAAACTTAGTGACCACAGGGCCCCAGTTAACATGGTATTGCAAGAAGTTCCTACCTTGAGAATTTTAGTAAAGGTGACAGAGGTAGGGAAAAGTGGTGTTTTATATGACGGGAATGGCAATACTTTTGTTTCTACTGTGATTTTGTATTATTTCTGCTTTTTTGCTGTGTAATTCCTTAATATGTTTATTTATGGTTATTGTATGTTGTCATGCATTATGTTCCAAACTGCAAAATACTCAGGAGGTGGAGAAGGCCGTTTCTTGCTTTGCCTTGGCAACTGCATTCCAGGTCAGATAGATTGTCTGAGGGAAAAGGGATTCCGCTTTCACTGGGAGCAACAAAACAACCTTTTTCTGTTTGGAAGGGTGGGTCATGGTAAGAGGCAGCCACTGAAGTGAGGCATAACCTTACTCAAAAGACAAAGAAGCAAATGTGTGACCAGACCAGAGGTGACTGAAGAGAAATCTGTTTACAAACCCATTTTCATCTGTTGCATTGCCGCCTGAGTGCTCTGGCTTTTCCTTATGTCAGAAAGGTTGCTCTTGTGGTTTATGTTGTGAGAGAAACCAACTCTACACTTCCAAAGTATGAGAGTCCTCGGGGTACTTACACTGAGGGAGAATCTCAGGCATACCGATCTTCTTAAACCACTTGCTGGTCTGACATGGTATAAACCCTATCTCAATTGTGACAAACCAGCAAGTGCCTTTATCATAACTCTTAATGTTCTTGCGAGATCTACTCTTTTCTAAGGCATCACCCACAAACCAAAGAAAAATGAGCCCTAAAAGCTTAGATTGGGTCAAAGTCCTGAAATAACAAGATATTATTATAGAGCTTCCTACAATTTTTCAAATGAATGAAATAACATGCAATGTGGTAATCAGTACCACTGGAAAAACATGCACTTCACAGTAAAATTATTGATATGCTATTATAATACCTATGGTTTAATAATGCCATGAATGTATTTCTCTGCAATTAGCTTGTCTGTTGTATAATTAATGTATCACTGTGGTAATTGCTTTCTAACTTGAGTCCTTTTTTCCTGACATCTGATCATAACATCTTCATGCAGCTGTTCCTCACCAATGTTTCCTTCCTTTGATTCCTGGCTCTTTCTCCAAGGCTATACTTATGAAATCTTAATCCTCAGGTGATAATTGTAGAAAAGGAATTAGAGGCTAGAGTGCAAAGGAACTTTGTGAACTTAGGCAAACCCATTTTCAGGTCCTCAGTAGCCGTGCCCTGTTAATCTCAAGAAACATGGCTGTGAAACGGGCTGAAAGCAGGCTTCATTCTGGAGAAGGTGACCAGGTTAAATTTTCTCCTTTCAGTAGGCAGAAGATGTAATTTAAAAAGCTGACTTCATACCTCTGTTGTATGAAGTCAGACGGACAACTCCGGGAGTGAATTTTACTTAGGAAAATATGGTGCTCTTTTTAAAAAACGAACCTCTTGAATGTTGTATCCATTTACAGCTGAGATTGGGCTTTTTGTTGATATAGATTGTTTCTGCATCTGTCTTTATTTGGGTGGGTGATCTTTAGATTTCAGCCTTCTCAAAAATACAGTATGTACCACTTCTGATGGACAAATGAAACTCTTTCCATAAACTGCAGTCATTAAGTACTGTCTTAAATGTTTACAGGCACATGTCAATGTGGCAGGTGTAAATGTGCAAACTCAGAAGGAAATGGACTGGTCTATGGTAAATTTTGTGAATGTGATGACAGAGAATGCATAGATGATGAGACAGAAGAGATTTGTACAGGTATGTATTTTAGTGAGTACAAGAAGAATGGTGAAGATTAATACAGGCTGTTATAAAATCATTTAATTGTGTGAACCTACAAATGCCTTTACCAAATGTATGACTTAAAATAAAAGTATATCTGCAAGAATTTAGTTTGCAAATTGTAAGTGGGAGTTTCAGATGCAAAAAAGAGCTAAGCAGGAGGGTAAAGAATGAAGAAATCCTGAGACAGGATTTTCTTTTGAAATAACAGCAAAGAGGATTATACAAGGTAATTCACTAAAGTAATTCATAGCTTAGTGTGTCTGTCTTTGGTAGAATATAACAAATGTGAATGCTTTGTGGCACAGATGAGAGAAAGATGGAGGACATACATAAAAAAAAAACAAAAGAAAAATAGGTTATTAAGAGTTTTGTCAGGGAAACAAATTAAAAAACAAGAATAAATGTAGGCATTATAAATGCTGTTGCCTATATTACTAGGGAGGCTTGTCCTTGAGCTGGAAGGTGCTACAAGTATTTTTCAAGCTATACAGATGCATACTATGTCTGTATACCTACAGGAGGGTTCAGAACTGCTCTTAGACTATTCATACTTTGATAATAGTCCTTGCTCTGTATGTGTGTATAGAGACAGTACTTATGTAAAATAGCTTCATCTGTCTTTATGCTTACACAGAAAACATCATAAATTATATTTAAGTGCCTTCAAAGGCAAAAAGAACTTTTGTTTGCATAGGATTAGGTAGAGATTTTAAATGACAGCAAACAGAATGGTCTTCTGAAGTCCAAATCCAGGAGTAGAGTACAATATTTCCAGTAACTGCCTAAAATAAAACGAGTGAAAGGCAATAATTTTATGTGTCAATGATTACATTTGTATTTGTTCCCTTGTAACCATGGTACCAAATAAGCTACCAAATATGATAAAAATTTACTATTTATTTAGTTCCAGTAAATTCTTCTTCTTTGTCATATTTCCCCCACCTGTTTTGCTGCTGGTTTATGTTGTTAGGTTTTTCTTAGCTTTTATTTCCTCTTGTTTCATCTAATATTGCTGTATTCTAGAACAGACCAGCTGCATCTCTGTAAAATACTAGTTTTATATGTATGCAGAAATCATAGTATGCTGATACAAAAGGACAAAAAACGTTGGTAGTTTTGAGTCTATAAGGTCTGTGATTCATCAGTATAAAAGCCCTGATACCTATGGAAGGTTTGGAGCCTTCTAAAGTAAATATCAGGTATAAACTAATGGTGCGCTTGACTTGGTTGGTTACGTTATTGTAAGCTGAAAAGTTAAAACACATAGGTTATGAATGTTAGATTTTGCTTTGCTTTCTAGTAAACTTCTGCAGTACATAATCATATGTTGAACCAGGCCTTGTGCAGAAAAAATGGGCAGCACATGAACTGAAGGTCAAAGGTACATAATTTCATCACAGGAAAAGCAGACCTCACATGCCTATCTGGTTATTGCTTCTCTCTCCCATCCCAATGTCTCTTTTAATACCCTCTATGCCATCTTTCCACAAGATTTCCACCACAGGAATCATTTAGCTTTATTTATGAAGTAATAAAGAAACAGTGTTCCAGCTTGGTTCTGCTTAGCTAGCAATGGGCCCCCAGATATTCTTCACAGATAGGGTGAACCTAATGTGTTGTGCTTTAACAGTTTGTGTAGCACCTACTTAGTTGCTACATACCCTTTATTGTCCTTGAAGGTATGGACAGGTCTTGAAGTTTGTAATTGTCTTCAAAGAAAGCCAACTATGGAGGATCAAACTAATGAAAAGACAAAAGCTATTTACACATGTTTCTAAAACCTGCAGCTGTGAGCTAGTATTTTATCCTGGAAAAGCACGCAATGCCATGCTGCGATATGGATAACATGCATTTTAATCTTTGCACAAGGGGACTGTATTTTTTTAGCAAATCGATTCTTAGGTAGGGCAGAGTTACAAAGGTGTATCAAGCTTTTTCAGCTTCCATTGGATTTTTATCAGTCAGTTGACTGCATCACTTTTTGTTTGAGGTTATGTAAACTTTGGAATCAAATTGCAGCTTCTTTTTAATAAAGTATCGTGGCTTCTAGCAAATTAAATTCTGATCCGGATCTTTCTTATCTAAAGCTTTTTTGCTTTAATGGAGTGATTCTGTCTTCAGTCAAAAACAAGAGGTAGAGGCAAATCTTATAATTGAATTCATACTTATTTCAGGACTATAGAAGTGTGAGTAAAGACTGAAGTAGTGATGTTTCGATCTGCAAAAACTGACAGTAGATCAAATTAATTTACTCCACCATTTTCCCCATTGTATCTTGTTCACTATTTAAGAACAACTTTTTGGTAATAAGCATTATTTTAGACTGTCTTTGTTGTTTAGTTATCTAAGTAAGATAGTATTTTTATCTTCTGTTATTTTTTTGACATGTAACCAAACGATTGTAATGAAAATTCCATGTGTAACTATAAAAATAGGAAAAAAAAATTATTCCACAGGTTTAAATTTGAGGTCTTGATAGTTAAGGAACTCAGCTGACCAGACAGTGATAGAAAGGACCAGGTCTACTAAGCTTGACATACCTAGGGGTGGAAAAAGGACAAGATCCTGACTTGATCCTTCTAGTAAAGAATTAACTTATGGCTTTAAGATTAGTTGAGAGTTGCAGCTACTTAATTTAAATGCTTTGTATCATTGAAGCACATGGCAGTAGTACTGTAGTGGATCAAAATGTTCAGGAGCTGGTTTCATCAAGTCTCAGATGACCTGACTATCTTCTTGGGAGATGTGTGGTTTATTAAATTAGCATCTAAAAGGTTCATTTTACTAATTCTTATCTTTCATGAGCTGGCTTATCCATGTTCAAAAATCTTGTTAACAGGTAAAAAGGGAAGCCATATACAATGTAGACAATTTGTGATAAATCAAGGTCTCCCTTCTGGAATTATCTGAGTCGTCAAGAACGGACAATGCTTGGTTAGACATGCCAAGTATGGTAGGCAAGTGTGTCCTATCTTAACATTTAAAGCGGTGCTTAAATTTCAACATTTGCCTATAAAGTTTCAAAAATTAAGCTTACAAATATAAAAAATGTTGATGTTACTAGTGTTTATTGATGGGATTTAATCTGTGATTGAATGAGAACATGTTTGAAAATAGACTTGGGGAAAAGTATATTTCAGATATCGTTTGATATCTGGCATATATGGTCTGTAAATTGTTTCTATTCTAGTGCTAAAAGTTTTTAAAAGAAAAGATCAAAACAGTTAAATTGTTAATGCCTTTTAAAAACTTGTCTTTTTCTCACTGTATAAAATTTGTTTTGGCTTAAGGCCATGGAAAGTGTTACTGTGGAAACTGTTACTGTGAGGCTGGTTGGCATGGAGATAAATGTGAATTCCAGTGTGACATCACCCCCTGGGAGATCAAGAAAAGATGCACATCTCCAGATGGCAAAATCTGCAGCAACAGAGGTGTGTCATTTGCACGTTCCTTCTATGCATATTTATATAGCTTGCTTCTGTTTTACAATATGCATTTTCTGCAGTAGGACATAGATTGTGTTTGCTGACAGTTTCTCGTTTGTTCTCACTTATTTCAATTCTGAATATGTTTCCAAGTGAGTGGGTAGATACCTGTGTTTAGGTATAAATTTACAAAACTCCACACCTATTTTTGGATTAAGCTGACCCAAGTTGTTCTCATCCTTCAATTTTGTAGTAAGACTGAGCAGGATAATTTGTTAGTACATCTACTTTGGTGAGACCTATCCTGCAAAATAAAATGTTAGCAGATTTTTGACTTGGTATGTATCGGTGCTATAAGGCCAACAGGACTGTGTGTCAATTCACTCTTAAAGAAGACCAAGGACCCACAACTGAATAGGGAAAATGAAAACACAAGGCTTTTAGTTTTCACTGCAACCGGAAAAAACCACTATGATGTGTTCGGTAACAATGCTATGGAATGAATACAGAGATGGAAGGGTGAACTTCACACAGTATTTCTGACTACATGGGGTTTTATTTGCACAAAGTTACAAAATTTGAATTTTACCTTATACTTCTGCCTGGTTAGCCATTTTAGGAAAAAAGTAGCTCAAAATAAGGTTGCTTTTCACTAGCTGCTACATTTGGCTTCATTGTTAAATGAAAGAGTTAAAAAAACGTGTTATTCTTTTTTGGCAATAGTCCAGAATAATTACAGTTACAGATAAGCACAAGTCACACAGATACATCTCTTAAAAACATTTCAACTGACAAAACCTGCTATAGTGTGAACCTCTAATTATCCTGAGAGCAATTAGAAAACTCTTTCCTCAATTTAGAGGAAACTGAAAGATTTGCTCAAATACAGAGAACACGTAGGCTCATTTAGTCTTGGGACCTTAGCAGTAAAAAATTTTCTGTAATTCTGAAAATAATAAATATCAAAGTGGCTTCAGATCAGATGCTTTGTTTGCACTGAAAATTAATTTCTTGTCAAAGCAATTTTTTGTTCAAATTTGAAATTTTAATGGGCAAGTATTTCTCTAAATTTACATTGGTATTGGGGGAAATATAAGTTATAGCTGATATTCTGAATAGCTAAAACCTGCTATACAAAGGTATGTTCATAGGACACTTCTATATTTTCAGCCTTTCATATAGTTGTGATTTTATCCACATTAAATTTTTGTAGGATTTTACTATATATAGTTGCTTTTCAACACAGTAGTTCTACTCTCTTTAGTCCCATTTACCTAGTCTTCTGTGTTTATACATCTTGTGATATAGGTAGAGTTCATCTTGTCAGTCTTGAGCCTTCTAAAAATCAAATATCGAGGCTAACCTTGCTGTCCAGTCTTCTTCAGTGCTAAGATGGATAAACTGTGTGTATCTTTCCACCAGCTGTCTAGTCAATCAGCTGAGATCAGATGTGAACCTTTAGATTTTTTTACACTTTGGCAAGATGGTGTTTTGCATTCCAATATCCAGGGCAGCTGATCCAAATTCACTTTGAAGCTGTTTCTGGGAGGATTAATCACTCTCCAGAGGCATTTCCTAATTTTCTGGGGGGTTTTGCTTGTTTATTGTTGTTAGGTTTTCTTCTTCAGTAATGTCACCGAATTGTGAAAGTACCAAAAAATCAGGTGAAAATTTCTTTAGGGCTGTCTTGGTGGCTTTAGCACTAAACAGAGCAGCAACTCTTATCTATATGTGCTAATATCTATACATACTCTTTAGTCACCCTATCCTGTTATCTTGTTCAGTAATTTGAATAAGATGACAAAGGCTTTGGTGGAGTAGCAGAAGGTAAAGCTACTCTTCAGGAAATGAAGCACATGCACATCTGTAGGGTTAGGCTGCTTGTTTGTGTCTGTTGACATCTCAGAAAAAGTGGTGAGTGTATGGCCCTGAGGCATATTTGGATTTCTGAATAAGGAAATTGTCGTCTTTTCGTTCTGACTTTTCCTAAGCGGGATGCATGTTCTCTGTATATCAGTAAGGTTGTGCCAAATTAGTCACTTTGTCATATTTCACATTTCCCTTCTTATTGTAGCCAACAGGATATGGTCCTGAATATTGGTCGTGTAGATCTGTCCTAATGTTCTGCTTCGGTAAATAATGACCTCCTAGACATTTTTAGCTGGATTAGAATTTGGATTCCCTTCTAGTTTAAATGTTTATGCTTTAACAATCATTAATTATCTACTGTGCCCAAGTCATTTAAACAGCATTGATTTTTATTGTCATTAGTGTCAGGGCAAATTACTTTTGATGTCAAAGACTTATGACTGTTCTGTGCACTACATTTTTCTGTTGATTCCTACAAGGCTCAACAGCTAAAAGAAACTTCAACAGGAAGCCAGCTTGTTTGTATAAAGTATTACTACTAACTAATCATAGAAGGTTTGAAATCATAGAAGATGAGCATATGCTCATGATTAACACTTGCAGCTTTGAAACTGCACTCTTGTGAAAGCAGAAAATTCACAAGTGTAAATTCCTGTAATCAAAGTACTATTACCCTAAATTGCTCAGTTAATCTTCTGTCTGTCTCCCTTTTCTCACCACCATGCCCCCCTTTCCTAGGCACATGTGTATGTGGGGAATGCACATGCCATGATGTGGATCCAACTGGTGACTGGGGAGATATTCATGGAGATACCTGTGAGTGTGATGAAAGAAACTGCAAAGCAGCATATGATAGATATTCTGATGACTTCTGTTCAGGTATGGTATATATATAAAAGGAGCTTCTGTGTAGTTTTATATCAAAAACATCCAATTGGTCTGATCTTGCTCTTCCTTAATGCTCCAATTCTCATTTTCCTAGCTTAAAATATACCAAGCTTTAGCTAGTTTTTTGGGAGTGGACTTCTTAAATTTAAAGACATAATTCTGAAAAAAAAAATGTTTTCAGTTCTAAAGCTTTCTTAAAACATGTCTCTTTTCTAAGCCTTTTAACAGAATTCTGTAAACATGAAATAATTTTAGGTGCCCATCTCCTTTCTAACACTCTTGTCTTCAGTATAACCTCACATGCATTGGAGAATGGTTGAAACTATGTGTGTGTATATATATATATCTCCATATATCCTTCCTTGTGGAAATTTCAAAATGTTAAATCAAATTTTATTTGCTATTTCATGTTATACAGCAGGGAGAGGGCAAGTAACAGGAAGAAATCTAAAGGAAAAGTGAATTCATTCATGAGTTAATGAAAAACAGTATCCTGAGAATAGTAGCTAACCTGAGAACAAGTAGCTCATCAATATGTGGAAAATATGAATGTGTGGCCCAGCTACATATCACTGACTGTACATCCTAGAAACATTCATCTTCCTTTTTTCTTCTACTTGTACTTCAGAACATTATATTCAAATTAGTTAAAATCCGTCCAGCTGTGCAAGGTTTGGAGTGTATTTAGATTGATGCTCCATATATAAACTAAGAAAAGCTGAGATTCTGAGTGAGACCTTGCATACAATTTTGTACAGTTACCAATAAAGATGCTAGTGCTTGGCAGGAGAGAAGGACTTTGATCAATACACAGCATGCAATTTGTACACACCGGAACTTTGCAAAAACAAATGAGGGTGGTTTCAAAGGAACTTGACAGATTACAGGTTGTCAGCTGTAATGCATCTGTTGAAATCTGATCTGGCCTAACTAATAGGAACAATTCAGTCACATCAAGGAAAATAAATATATTCTCTTCCTATTACAAGAATAAGAGATCCCCCCTAGAAAGATCATAGGAGTTGTTGGTAAGAAGGAGAGAAAGCTGAAACAAACATGATAGATAAAATTCCTAGCACATTTTTTGCCTGTGATAAAGGTGAAAGGTTTCTTAACTTGTGGTGGCTTTTTAAAATAAACATTGATGAATCACTAGCTAATAAAATGAGAGAGAGAAAAAAAAGCATTTCTAGAAACCTTCAGTGCATTCATTTGCTTGTTACTGTTTCAGCCACCTACAAATGTTTTGTATAGGTTTATCTAATTAATAAGCTGAAAGGATGTAGAACTGCAGTCATGAGAGCAGCAGGAGGATTGACTGGGATATTGTCAGTTTTTGAATATATTATTGCTGAGAATGTTTTTAGCACTCGGGGAGTGATCAAAATGTCAGCATCAGCTAAGGAATACAAAGCTAAAAAACCAACATGGTAAATGTGTTCTGTAGTTAAGGGTGAACACAAGTTTCAAACCAATTTAGATTACAGCAAACAGCTAATGCTGCACCACTGAAACAGGGCTTGAACTCCCTCCCTCCTTCCTGGACATTATTTCCATTGCCACTGCTGCTGCCCAGGGTGGTAATGGTTGTAAGAAAGTATGGACAGTTGCAAAGGAGTGGGAGGGAAGATATTGCCAGTTACCATTGGATTAAGGACTGGTACAGTGTTTTTATTACACAGATATGACTGTAAATGAGCAAACCTTATGAGCGATAGTAAAGGAGGTACTCACATGGCTTGCCTGATACAATTAAAACTTGAAGTGTAGGTTTGTTTTGCTATCTAATCAGCAAAAATTTTAGTACTACATCTTATTCTTATCCCTTCCCTTTCCATTATGTTTTAGAACAGCCTAATTTAGCCTTAGCTGGCCATCCAAGTATGCATTCCTCAAAGAGATTGTGGAAAAAATCTATTTTCACATGAAGCAGTGTAATGTCTTGTAGTCCTGCTGTTTAGTCCTGTTTCAGAAATGGACAATGCATAAGTATTAATTTTAGTTTAGTGTGGTAGACAGAATTTGCAATTAAGTCGAAGATTTATTAGCAGAATTGTAAAAGACAACTTTTTTTATTTGTTTATGAGAAATTTACTTAGTGCACAAAGTGTGCATGTGTTAGGTGCATTTGCAAAACATCCTCATTTTTCTCACAATTATTTGTAAATTGATTTAGGATGAATCCAAAAGGGATTAGTAAAGACAGGAAAAATAATCCATCTTTCTTAAAACCTACACCAAACAGAGCTGGTACAAAACTTTTCCTGTCTTGTTCTGCCTACCTAATAGGTAGAGACAGGAAATCATGTTGTCCTGAGGAGAAGATTGAAATGATAGGAAAACATGTTTACATGTAAATAATTTTATTATAACTGAATGAAATGCTACATTTAGTTCATAAATTACAAATGACAGTAATTGACAGCCCTGCTGTGAGGATTTAACATCACACAACAGCAGCTCCTTCCAAAAGCTTCATACAGTTTAGGGTGAATGTCAATCTGTAGTACCTCATATTGGCAACTGGATGCCTTCTTTTAACATCTGAAATGATGTTCAGTATGTTACTGAATGTTTTTCTTTCAGAGGTATTTACAATGTTAAAGTGATTCTCTTCCTTTAAAGAGAGA
Organism: Falco peregrinus; assembly: GCF_023634155.1. Classification (NCBI taxonomy): domain Eukaryota; kingdom Metazoa; phylum Chordata; class Aves; order Falconiformes; family Falconidae; genus Falco; species Falco peregrinus. The sequence continues at coordinate 63,571,336 of NC_073724.1, read as the reverse complement.
ATAGCTTTCATGACTTGACATTGAAAGAAAAAAGGCTTTCATAAGAAAACTCCTCATTTACACATCTCATTAGCTCCTTTGCTGTGGCTTTAGCAAAGAAAATATTATATGAAAGAGCATCATCTACTTATAGGTATCTATTTGGATTAGGGAACATGTGTTCAATTCACAACCTGTCAGCAAGCACACATGAAATCAAGGGACAGAATCACAGAATGATTTTTGTTGGCAGGAACCTTTTAAGATCCATTTAGTTCCACCACCACCCCCTACCATGTGCAGGGACACATTCCACTAGACCAGGTTGCTCAAAGCCCCATCCAACCTGGCCTTGAACACTTTCAGGGATGGGGCATCCACAGCTTCTCTGGGCAACCTGTGCCAGTGCCTCACCATCCTCACAGTAGCGAAATTCTTCCTTAGATCTAACCTAAATCTAGTGTCTACACAAGAGGAAGACTTTATTGCTTCTCAAGAAAAATAAATAACAAATGTAAATAAAGCTTGTTCTTGTGAAATTAACAAGACTTGTATTCTAGCAACTACTCTGACAACTTGCAGAATGCTTGCTTCCTCCCTTTTTTCTCCTTTTGAACTGATAAATGCATATGTTTTAGAAATATAATATAAACCAGTCTTAAAATGCAAGTACGATTAGAAGGCAATATACAATCTGTGTTGCTATGGTTTTCAGGAAGAACCTGGATAGACAAGTGGACATCAGAGCACTGCGTCCAGTGGATGCAAAAATTGTGAGAGAAGATCTAACCTGCTGTCAGAACTCATGAAAATAAATATTTGATTTTGTGGCAAGGAATGTTTTTGTTGATGCTTAAGCTTTCCTCATCCAGTGCAAGGAACATTTTGTACTGCCAGAATCCCACTGCTTTATGCAAAGAGCATTAGGCTCATGATGAAGGTGCTGGGCAATTAGCTTGGTTTTTCTTGGTCTGGATATGTTAGCACTCGTATAGAGGAAGTGGATTGGATGGCTTTCCTGGTTAAGTTCCCAGGAGGAATTTACCCCTGACTTCTTGGCTGTCACATTTTTTTAAAGAAACTTTTCAGAAAAAGCTTCTATGGAGTTCAGCTACTTTTCCTCACCTCAGCTTTCACAGTGAAAGTTGTATTTATGTTGCTATGTTCAGACATGGTCAGGAAAAGTCAAGTTAGCTAATGAGATACCAAAACCACATCCAGCTGCCCTGTTGAAATGGGAACTGATTATGTCCATTATTTTATTATTTGCACATCACCATTTAGTAGAAGGCACTGGTTTGAAACTTGAATTGTTCTGATATTGCTTTTCTTTAGTGTACGACATTGATTGCAAGTAGATGAAAGATGGTATCACTGTATTACTTGCACGATATGCTGCAGCTGTGGTAGAAAAAGAACATTATAAAGGTAATTGAAATAATGCCTTATGAAGGCTCCACTTGTCCAGACAGTGGTGAAATGTGGATTTGTAACCTGTATTCCACCCTTCTGTGTGATGAGTGTGTGCCAAGTGGCAAAACATCCCTTAAGAAAAAAAAAATTAGAAATAAATATGGCTCAAACGGAATAATAGACCAGTGCTGTTTTCAGAAAAAGAGTAGATGTAGTGAATTGATTGTATTTTTTTCCAGTCTGATTATTTAATGAAACCACAACTTTGAAGTTCATGTAATCATGAGGTTTTAATACCTATCATCAATATGTAGACTAATCCTTAATTGTATTCATTGTAAAGGTCATGGACAGTGTAATTGTGGAAGGTGTGACTGTAAAGAAGGATGGACTGGGAAGAAATGTGAACATCCACTTTCTTGTCCGTTGTCTGTTGAGGAAAGTGCTAAGAAATGCCAAGGAAATTCTAATTTACCTTGCTCTGGAAGGGGTAAGCACATTTCCAGAAGAATTTTCATGCCCTTAAAATGTACTTTCATTAAAATATTTTTTACAGATGTCCAGCGTTATTAGTACTGAAAAATGTGAAATTTCTTGGCTTATTGTGCATGAATCATCCCTGCATAAAGTGTGAGTTATGAGGAGGGAAGAGAAGAATACAAAGGTCACCTATTGTTCCTTTCATCTACTGCTTTGTACTTTATTTTACATATCTCAGCGTTTGTTTTGGAAGTTTTTAAGGAAGCTTTGAAGATTGCTGCAGTTAAGCCTTTACTAAAGGTATATGCAAAATATGAACCTATTCTGTGCATTCTTTGACAAAACCAACATGGGATTTTCAGCTTGTGTAAAACATTGTGGCACCATTGTGGTAACAGCTGTTCAGATTTATGCTACTTAAGAACCTGCCCTGGAGTGCAGGACTGACTTCTAAAATGCACCTTTCTTCAATGTAGTTTGCTAGTTAGCCACAGGCTTTTCATTTGAAAGCATTTCTTTGTGAAATGCTTTGACTAAAAAACTAAGTCATACATACAATTGAAACACACATTGCAAGCAAAAGGAAACTTTTCTCAGAAGGAAAAACACCTGCTAATTTTCCTCTGTCACTGTGTTAAATGTGGTTTTCTGCAGAGAGAAGAGAGAAAACTAAATATGAGATAGACTTTTGCTAGAAGTGGTAATCGAATTTATGAGTTCTGCCCACTTAAGTATTTGCTGGGAAAGGTTTAAAGCTACTCTTGAATTATTGCATTTGACCCTAAATGTCATTTCATTCGCAATTTCTTCTTTCACTAATACTGTCTAACACAGTCAAAAATTGTATACTATCCACCCAAGTTAGCACTGTGGTAATTGTATTTTTCTCCCCTTTGTAAATGTGTAGCAGCTCATAACTTAGTAGATACAGCATTAGCAATATCTTAAAAGAACTATGCATTACAGATTGTTGCTTTCATTTTTATTAATTAAGTTAAAATTTTCCAGTGAATTACACTCTCTTGGTAAAAATTCTCAAAGGAATTTTTGGCTAAAAGTTAGGTGAAATGGCATCTGTAGACAATTAGCTGTATTTTATTGTTCATGACTGCAAGAATTATAACTAAAGGAGTGTTGGCATTTGATTTACTTATATTTTTTAATATGAACTCACACTTCTGTTGTCATTGGATGCTAAATGTCTCTTCTGTCATCTATGTCACAAGGAGTTGTGTGTGAAGCATTTGGAGTCAGTTCTATGATTTAATTGCATTGTGCACAATGGAATTCAAATGACAGAGAAAAAGAGACCGTCCTAAAACCAAATATAATCTGAATAAAAATACAGTCTGAAGTTATGGAACATTGTTTTATTTATATTTTGATTTTTGAAAGGTTTTCTTAATTATAGTGAGAAGAGTGAGTTTAAAAATTCTGCTGTTAATGGCAATAATTCTATCCTCTTGGCTTTCAGGAAAAAAACACCCAACCAACAACCAACCACTTGAATATTAATACTGGGAGTGTTCTCCTGTTGAGATTCTAGCAGTGAAATAAGTCTTTTTTAGGTGAATTAATTTAACTGAACGATCTGTTGGTCAAAATCTTCAAATAAAGTACAAGCATTATCTGTTGGAACAAAAGGCTTGGTCGATAGTGGTTTTCACTGGACTTCCAAACAAGAAAAGGTCACCAAGGTTTATGAGGAGTGCAAATGGCACAGACGTGGATCTAGGACATAGTGTGATAGCTACTGTAGTGAAGGAACAAGAGATTCTGCATTCTGTTCTTGAGAAAACATTCCTATGAAAACAGTTGTTTTAAAATGGAATGTGGTATCTTTTCTAGTTCTATGCAGTTTTGTTTAGGAAATTGGGAGAGAGAAAGAGAAAAGATACTTTAATCTAATAATCTGTAATTTACTGGGTAGTGTATTTTTTTACCCTGGACTCCCTGGATTTCCCTTTCTTCCATCCTATTTTGTATATAATAAAAAATGTGAGAAAGTTCCTGTACTGCTGAAGTGATGTAGGTGTTTAGTTACTATGAAAAATTGTCATTGAACTTGCACAGTTAAATCCTTTGGTCCCATTTGAAAAATCCTACTACTTGTCATTATAGCTTGTCACAGGCAGAAGTGTTACACAAGCAGATGACAAAACAAATGCAACTTCTTTCAAATCTTCTGGGGTTGGAAAGGCCAGGGACTTGTACCATCAGCTCAATTTTTTCTGAAATCCACAAGGAGGATTAAGTGACAAGGAATGGAAAGTTCCAGAAGAAATTTGAACATTATTATTTTGTTAACCTTCTTGTAAGATTTTTCTCCTGGCTATCACACAAGGGCAGAAAGTCCTTGTACAGGTCAATAATGCACTGTACTTCTGAAGAAGTTGAATACTTAATGTCCTTATTTAATGGTATCTTAGCAAGGCAGTTCATGTATGAAATAGGATGCAGAGCAGAGAGCCCAGGAATGCATGACTTTGACTCTGCCATGTACTGAGTTTCCTTGAAGAATGCTTTCTGTTCCTCTGTACCTTTTGTTTCTAAGTTGGTCTACAACAGTGTATGACAGCTAACCCACTATTTAGTAATCACTTTTATGGTCTCGGATAAACACATTAAAGGACAAAGCATTTTTAGGATTTTTTAATGGCATATAGATAACCAAAATGTATAGGGAGAAAAAGAACTGTTAAAATTCAGTGTCTTTCAATAGTCTCTGTATAAATGCTGACATACACTCAGATTTTTCAAGTGAAGGAGTTTGAAACTTCAGTTGTGATACTGTGTTCCCAAGATTAACAAAAATTATATTTCCGATACTGTGTTCCCAAGATTAACAAAATTATATTTCCTCAATTATATTTTGTTGTTGAACTGTTGTGTGGTTTCAAAACGTGATAATACTTCACTTAAACAGTAGTAAAAGAAAATCCATCCAGCCTGAGGAAGCATTGAAGGAATAATCCTTCAAAACTTTGGCTGGCCATTTTAAGTTATTTTTGTATTTTGCAAAACTTTCTGATATCAAAGACTATAAAACTCCCAATGACTCATCTTCAGTCTTTAAAATATCCAATAACAATTACAGAAGGCAAACAAAAAAACCAAAAATAAAACCAAAAAACCCCCAATAAAAAACCAACCAGCTCAAAAGAACTACCCAAACCAGGCCATCAAATACTCTAAACTCCTTATTAAAAAAAAATGTTGGGATTTGTATTTTTTTGTCAGATTTGGAATGATGGGGGACTACATTTTAAAAAAAAATGGATCCTTTCTGTCACTTCACAGAATTGTATAATATTAGCAGAAGAATCATGGCAAAATGGTACTCTTCAAAAATTTTCAGTCTGTATGTGGGACCAAAAGCTTCCATCTTTGAACTTAATTTTGGTAAGGTGCTGCTTTTATACGTTATGGTTAGTTTCTACAGGTAATGATGAATGAGAAAGAAGAGAATGTTAACCTAATTTTACTTTTTTTAATCATTCAACGGCACAATATGTTTGTAATATTAAATTTTCATATAAAGTACTGGGGGTTTATATACATTTACCTGAATTTTTATTAGGTACCTTTAAGGCAAATTGTTACTACATAAGCAGAAACAGAGAAAGCATCAGCAGTGCAAACTAACAGAATTGTCACATGCTACTCATTTTGAGAATCCAAGGCTCCCTTAGCTATGTCATGTAACCTTAGCAAGAGAAAAAAGATATAAGAAAAGTAACAGTAAAAGAAAGCTTTTTTAAATGATGTGTTTAATGTATCGAGAGTGTGTAAAAGTTGTATCAAAAATTTTAGAGAGTTAAAAGGATGTTATGAAGAACGTGACCTAATTAGATAATCAGTATCTAGAAAGTGCTATAGATTACTATTTCTCAATCTGCATTTTGCTCTCCTGAGAGCAGATGAAGCAGTGAACTTTTATTCCATAGTGTAATTCCCTTCTTGATTTTCCTCAGTCACTTACAGGAGTAACAAGCTGTTTCATGGGTGCTGGTTGGCATGTGGAGAGAGCGAAGTTGCTGCCAAAAATATATTTCACCATGGTCTTCTATTTCTTAGCTGCTTCAGTAGGTGAAGGAGAGAGGAGGCTTTATATTGACATGTTGAGCAGTAAGTGGGAATGTCTACATTCTCAAATGATGTTATAAAGGCAGAGGAAATATAAATTCTCTGTTACATCAAGCAGGCTGTCTTTACGTTCGGTAGTTCCTGTTATATAAAATGCGAGAGAAGGATTGGATGAAAACTTTGAGAATTAAAATGCATTATGGCTAGGTATTTTCCAGAAGTTACTTTCCCTACAAAAGCATGTTGAGGATGAGGAAAGTTTCTAGCCAGTTTCATTCATATAAAGTGAATAATTCCTTCTACACTTCTGTTCCTGAGAGGTTTTTTTACTTGCTGCGTGACTTTTCACTATAGATGTAATGATTTCACAGGGAAAATCTGTCCCTTTTAAGAACACGCTGTACAAGACCAGTGTCAGAGATAAAGGAAAAGACACACCAAAAAATCCTTATGGTAAGAAATAAAGAGATGTCAGGATTAAGGGACAAGACAAACCACTTTCCTCTTTAAAATGCACATATCTTAAGTTTCCCCTAAGGACAAAAAGCAGATTTCAAAATAATTATAATCAAAAAACATTCAGGAAGAGAACTGAAAATAAAGAGTAGGTTTTGAGAATAATAAATGAGAGCTTTTTAAAAAATTATCTTGTTCTCATCACGTACTGGTAGTGAAGGCAGCCATCCCATGGCAGTGATCCAAAGACAGATAAATGACAAATTTTCTTATTGGTAATGTCTTTACCATTTTAATCTATTTTCTGTAATTACTTTCATTTATTTGTCATATAGAGAATGAAACTGCTTATCTGTGAAATTCCCCCTTTCACTTGTGCTCTAGCACTGGCTATCTGAAATATGAAGAGAGTTTTTGATTCTGAACTGCAAACATTTTTGTTGTTTTTGCAAACTCGCTCAAGTCCCATTTTCAAAATATTCAATGAATTAAAAAGTTGTATGGCATTTTAAACTTTACTGACATTGCTACTTTACAGTAATTTTGCTGTTTCTTCTCTATTTAAAATTATCAGATGTTGACTGACTTAGTGGAAGAGCAGCAGTGGTCCATGCTTTATTAAAGAGTCCCTGTGGTGAACTGAGACAATGAATCAATCCCTTGTGTTCAGTGCTTGATTCTGTAATGCATATTGCTAGTCTGCAGGATACCATGTCCCAGAGCCTGAAAACAAAGCTTAGGGACAAGGGTCAACGATGACTCCAAAGAGCAGAGCCACTGGCCAGTGGCTACTGTAAAGCCCTAATCTTTTTTGGGGTATCTTGGCCGTACTAATGTATAACATACACTTTATGCTTCTCTGAAGCAGTAAATCAAAGCCTTGGCTGATACATGAAATGCTGTAATTTCCTGTTGATACAACACACCATGACATGTAGAAGGAAAGAGAAACACACAGGGAATAAATCACGTCTGCGTACCAACAAGAGTGGCTGGAAACTAGAAAAAAAGATATGTGGTAAATAGGTGTCTAAAAGCAGGTGTGAATATGCAATTTTCTTCTGACCTTTTGAAGCTTTATATGACTGGTCAGAAATATGACATAAAATATTTGGCTTGTAAATAATTTCTGGGGTTAGATTGTTAACTACTATAGCTTCATATAAACCTTTGGATGACATCATTTCAGTATATTGTCAATATTTTAAAATCTATACAAACTGTAATGCCAATCTGATCATCTCACCAATAGGTAAGTCTCTACAGGTTGGTATCTTGCCTTAGGAGGGCAGAAGGGCTGCTGGTGGTGTGTGCCAGATCGTGAGAACTAGTTCTGTGCTGTTACCACCAGAGCTTTATTTGCTGTTTTCCTGGTTTCAGCTGGGATACAGGTAATTTTCTTCCTAGTAGTTTGTACAATGCTGTGTTTTGGATTTAGTATGAGAACACACTAATGTTTTAGTCCTTGCTAAGTAGTGTTTATACAAAATCAAGGACTTTTCAGCTTCTCAGGCCCTGCCAGAGAAGAGGCCGGAGGTGCATGAGGAGCTGGAGGGGACACAGTCAGGACAGCTGACCCAAACTGGGAAAAGGGATATTCCATACCGTATGGCATCAGGCTCAGTATATAAACTGAGGGGAGTTGGCCAGGAGTGCAGGGTCATTACTTGGGGACTGGCTGGATGTTGGTCAGTGGGTCATGGGCCATTGTATTGTGCATCACTTGGTTTGGTCTTTTTTTTCCCCTTTGAGTTTTAGTTCTCTTTCTCATTTTGTGAACTCCCTTTTCATTACAAGTATTAGTATTACGTTTTTCTTTATTTCTATTATTAAACTTTTCTTACCTCAACCCACACGTTTTACCTTTTTCCAGTTGTCCTCCCCATCCCACTGGGGTGGCTGGGAGTGGGGGAGCACCTGGATTGTACTTAGTTGCTGGCTGGGGTTAAACCAGGACAACTATTGTTTGTTGTATGTCCTCACAGTTCTGATTTTTTTTTGTTCTAAGTGCAATTATTAATTAAGGACTTTGGGGTCCCCCTCTAGCATGATATAGTCAAAACCAATCAACCAAAAAACCTTCCTATTTCTATTAGGTACCTATAAAAACCCACATTTATTCCAAAGCCTATTTCTTGCTGACTTAGTGAAGGAAGATGATAGTAGAAGTTGCCATTTGAATAATTCACTATACTTTATATTTGATAGGATGGGATTAGAGCAGAAAAGTGTAAACAATCCTAAGGTAAAATCTAGGTTACTATCCCTGCTACCAGCTCTTTATTGCACTGTCTTATGCAAATTGCACTGTTTAATTGAAGTGTAAATTACTCCAATGTACATCATCTCTGAATCTGGCCTGCTGTTTTCATTCATTTTGCATGACCCTTGCATTCTGAAGGAGGTCTTAATTAAAGTACTATAGTAGACAGCCTGGCAGCAAGTAATGTTATTAGCTGGTGTAACAAGAACAGAACATAAATGCAAGTCATGCGTCACATTTCTAGCTTTCACCTCATCAACTTTGAGACTAGAGGTTTGTTATACACGCATGTGCTTCAAGCAGAGGGGCACTCACTATACTATAATGCCAAAAGAGCTGGCATAACAGTATTTGTTGTACAGTTTGGTATACCCTTATATGCTGGACTGTCACTCTGAACTCCACTTGTAGCCTGTTGAAGTCTAACAGAAAAAAATACAGATAAATAGTTGCATCAGACTCCTCATGACTTGTCTATCAATAGTTTAGATCACTGATTTTAAACTGCTTCTCTGATTCAGGCTCTGCATGAGCCTTTCTCTCTGTTAATTGAAGCAGGATCCTTCAGAAGCCGCCTTTTGTTAGGAAAGCCAGTTTGGAACTGCTGAGAGTATTTCACCTTTTTCCATTTCTGACTTTTTAAAATGTATTTATCCTTTCTGTATCAGAAACCCAACACTTCAGTATTTCTCCGTGGAGAAAGCCACTATTTTTCAGTGACTCCTCCTACAGCACTCCTAGCTCTTCTTTTTGCCTTTTACTTTTGTCTTCTTGGGGAGACAGAAAATACGAACAGAGGCACCAAGGAAGGACTCGAAATTAAGAGAACATTTCATTTCTGTACTGAACCCATACTTGCAATGCTTATAACTCAGTCATAAATAAATGGTTGAGAAAGTACTTTGTTTCTGCATAAGTGCTTTTTTAATCTGTTCTGATAGAAGCAGGATGTGTCGGAAGTTGTTTCTGAGATGTAGGTGATATTGTAAGAGTGAAGTAGTTCAGAAAAAATTCTGTAATAGAATTTGTGAATGTTCTGAAGGTTCACACTTGTTTTCACAGTGAGAAGTTTGAGAAGAGGTAAAGAACAGAAGTAAAATATCTTGTTTAGGATGATACTTGGGAACTAGGGCTGTGGACTTAAATTCCAGTAGGAAGTCCAAAGGAAACTAAACCATGGCACCAATGTCTGGCAGAGTAACAACCATGGATGCCACTTCACAATGAGAATAACTTGACATGCTTTTTTTCAGTATAGCATTTTTGCTTCAACTATCTCTTATTTTCAGCAGTAAGAAAGGCAGTGTAGGGCAAAAGAAATTCTGATGTTTAAATGGATATGCAAGAGGCAAGCACAATTATTTATATATATTTATGTAATTATTCATATATGATTATTTATTATGACTGTGGTAGGTGTCTGCTACAGACTACCTGCTCAAGAAAGGATGTAAATGAAGCCTTCTTTAGACAGTTGAAGGAAACCTCAAGATTGGAGGCCTTGCTAAACAGGCAATTTCAGTTACTTTTATATCTGCTGGAAGATCAGGATAGCTCAATGCAAGTAATCCAGCAGATTTTTCCCACATCTCTCCCTGAACCTCAAGGCAGGGACTGAAGGAATAAAATCCCTCCCATTGTAGGAGAAAATCAGGTTCAAGATCCCCTGAGGAACCTGAACATCTGTAAGTCCCATGGGACCTGATGAGATCCATCCTAGTGTCCTGAGGGAAACTGGCAGATGTAGTTACTAAGCCACTGCCATTCGTATTTGAAAGGTCATGGCAGTCAGGGGAAGCCCCCAGTGACTGGAAGAAGGAAAATGTCACACTCATTTTTAAAAAGGGTAAAAAGGAGGACCATGGGAAGTACTGACTAGTCAGCCTCACCTCTGTGCCTGGCAAGATCATGTAACAGATCTTCTTGGAAGATATGCCAAAGCACATGGACGACTGGGAGGTTAGAGAGATAGCCAACACAGCTTCACAAAGGGCAAACCATGCCTGAGTAACCAATTGGCCTTCTATGGTGGAGTGACTGCATTAGCAGACAAGGGAAGAGCTATGGGTGTCAACTACCTGGACTTCTGTAAGGTCTTTGATATGGTCCCCCCCAAAGATTCTTGCCACTAAATTGGAGAGAGATGGGTTTGGATTGCCTGTTAGATGGATGAGGAATTGGCTGGATGGCCATGTCCAAAGAGAGTTAGTCAATGGCTCAATATCCAAGTTCAAACTAGTAATGAGTGGTGTCCCTCGGGGGTCTGTACTGGGACCAATACTATTTAATGTCTTCATCAATGATGTATGTGGTGGGATTGAATACACCCTCAGCAAGTTTGCAGGTGATACTGAGTGGTACAGTTGATATGCTTGAGGGAGGAGATGTCATCCAGAATGATCTTGACGTGCTTGAGGAGCAGGCCCACTCAAAATGTTCAGGCAAAGCTTGTCTTAAGTGGATACTTTCAAGTGTTACGTTTTGCAGCAGGCTGGCAATTTTGGAACATTCCCTGTAGTGGATTGCTGTAATGACCATGATTTCTACTACCTGATCAAAGAATGGACCGACACTCATTTGTGCTAGACTTCCTCTGAATTTTTCGTCTTGTCTCTCTTTCATTGGATTGGATAGGGAGCTGCATACAGACCTGCAACACATCAACACCTTTGATGGATGGTATGTGCTTGTAGAGTCTATAAAGCAAATGCATTGTTGTCAACGCTAGATGGAGAAGCTGCATACACTTAAGCAGTAAATCCTGATAGTCAGAGGTCTGTGGTAAAATTTCTTTCGTTTCTGCTGAAGGATGCCCAACAAACATTAAATATACTTGCTGTTTTGAGATACCAAAATAATTTGTAAGGAGGTAGAATGTAAGCTATTTGTTCCAGTCAGAGAAGATACAACCAATTAAAATTAATGATAATTTAAAAAGTAGATTAGATTTTTGCTACTCCATGTTGTCAACCTATTTTGGTTCACTTAAATTGTTTGACCTGAAGTCAGAATTTATCAATGTCTTGAGTACTTGCAGAGATATGGAAATAATTCACTCTGCCAAAAAAATTATTCACTGAAATCTGCATTGTATGAAGGAATGTTTATGCATACATACAGCATGAGAGAGAGATGCAGGCTCATTTTACATTTGTGGAAGCATAGTAGCTATTTAAAACAAAAATACCTTTAAGTACCTTTTCTATCATAACTTCGGTATATCAAGTATTTGTAGTTTGATCATAGTAACAGGAGACATTCCAGAAGAATCTCTGGTGGGAAAAATGAAGCAACTGAGGTGTGTATACATGTTTATGTGTGAAAATTGATTAGATTTCGCAGCTTGTTGACTAGAACAAATACCTGATACAAAGCTTTGACTTTGTACATTGTAGCAAAAAGTGAGATGAAGGTCTGTATTGTCCGAAATTTTCACTCGTCCCCATAATAAATGTATATATATTGTAACATTACTGCATGAGTCAGCTTGTATTTGGAAATACAGAACTGACTGGTGTATGCACAACAGAGCATTTTTTTTTACCTGTACAGCTCCCTACAAGTCATGCTAAATGTACACTAGCTATTGTAAACAAAATAGAATATTCTGGGTGAGGTTCATCTCTTGAATTTATCTAGACATTAAAATGTGAGATACTTCAGCCTTTGGTTTCAGTGGATTGATAGTACCTCTAAATCAGGCAATTCGCCCATTTCTTCTATATTTCTATGTTACTGTAAGATGAGTTGTCATCATTCATAATTTCCCTACTGTCCTTAGAGAAAATGACTATCAGGCTAATCTTTAGGTGCCTGCATTTGGGTTCTGTGAATCTCACCAGTTTATGAAAATATTTACCCAAACTGTAACGTTTTACTGCATTGCAAATAAAATAAATAGAAGTCTGCACGGACTGGAGCAAAGAACCTCTTCTGTTGCTATGCAGGTATGAGTCCTTTTTCTGAATATCTTGTAGTTTATGGAGTATTTTGAGCTGCCTTAGTAGTGACAGCTAGACTAGTAAATTCAGTAGAGCTGTGGATCATCCCCAGGTGCTGCAGCTTGCTTGCCTGTAGTGTCAGATTGTTAGAACAGTCACTGGCACACTTTTGCCCTGTGCCAGCTAGTATTCTTTCCAAACAATTCCTGCTTATAGTTCAAGAATTAGCGTGAGCTAGTGACTGGTCCCAGTAGGCAGTCTGAATGAGGCCACCTTCACCAAAGACAGCTTGTTAGTACGGATGCCAGTTCTTCCGTGCCAGTTGGCTTCAGTGCTGGGGAACCATCCCAATCCCATGTAATTAACTGGTAAAGAGACATCTATCAAACACGGTACTGTTATTATACTAATGAAGATCGACCTTCTTTCCGCGCTGTGGTTGGTGAGGTGTCTGTGTAGCCCACAGGAAAAGATGAAAGAAAAGAGTTTCCAGCACACCTTGCCAAGGACCCATTGCCTGCTCTGAAGCTGTTACCCGCTCTGTGCCTTCTCCCAGACAGCAGCCGGTGTAAAACAAATGGATCAGTTCTGTCCCAAAATTGATTTTGTAAGGTGTGACAGAAGATTAATAGATTTCCGGGTTGACTGAGTAGTTTGATTTCTTCTTTCTTTTGTGCTGCTTTTATAAAAATTTTTATTTAGAAGTACTTTAAAAGCCCTGAAAATTCAAATGGAAGCAATTTTTTAAGCTGAAAGCTGTTAAGAATTGGGAGTGTTCAGATTGCTGATGAATACCATGACATGTTGTTTTCCAGAATATGTTTTTTGGAAAGGAAGCCTGGACTTCATGGCATTATTTTAGAAGTCCAACTTTCCATGGTACAAAAATAACACCCCACCCTCTTTCTTAACTGACTTTAGACCTGTCAAGGTTCTAACCTAATCAATGCTTACTTGCTTATCTGTCTCATAGTTTCTTGTTTGAGGAGTTCATTATTTTCCTTCAAGTATTTTGCAATGTTATGTTTATGGTGCAGAGCGAGTTATTCTACTCCCACAGTAACTATGTATGAGTACAGTGTATTTAAAGCATATAGGTACAAAGATAAAAAACTTCTTTAAAATCTGTAAGGCAGAAAGCTATTAAAAGCTAAGCAAACTTTATTCTTCTGATAGGCAAGAATAATCTTGCATGTTTATATCAATAGTTATGTTCTGCTTTAATTAAATTCTAAAGTGCTGTTTGCCAGCTTTGGATGAAGCACTGACTGATACATTAGAGATGCAGGTATTTGTAAAAGACAGAACACTATAAAGGTAATTTATTAAGTCAGTGAATCTCATTTTCAAAGTATGTAGTTTCCTATCAGGAACAGAAGCCCATCTTTTCTTAGCAAAGTAACTTTAAGAAGTTAACACCTTTAGCAAATGCTGAATTTAGGTTGACGAGATCTTGATATTTAAAATGAATTTTTATTGTGCTACTATTTGAGGTAGCTTATTTGGTGTGAAGGTGCACAGTGATCAATGATACAATTTATAAGGAAGTAAACAGTATCTTGCAAAAACACTTAACATTAGGTTAATTTTTTTCCTGGAGGAAACTAAAAAGGAAGTGTTAGAGTTGCTGTTAAATATCTTTAAAAAGATGTTCTTTAGAAATCAGTTCTTTAGTGTTTTAAAGGTCTATCAAACACCTATTGATAAAACATGGCAATATTTTTTATGTAGATAGTGTTTTTAAAGTATTTCGTTCCCTGTGATTGTATAAAGAGTTGCATCCTTGCTTTGTGTAGGAAACTGAAATGACAGCATAAGCTCCATGAGAGAGAAAGATGTGGAATTTTTCCCCTACTTTTAAGTGCTTATAGAGAGAATTGTGTGTTATGAGAACTGAGCACAGACTGGACTCAGTGTTTTAACTGGAAGCAAAGGAACCTGGGGAGAAGTGAGGTTGGGGGGAAGTACCTAGGATTCTGATCTCTCAGAGTTTTTGCAGTTATCAGTGGAAAGTGGCAAGTATAGTTAGCAACTAAGAGCTGAACTAGTTTCTGAAATCTTTGTTAGCTGTAAGTCTAAATATTGGTATGAAACCTTGGGAAATAACTCTAAGGTAAAGTCGTTTTCTGCAGTTTATGTTTGGAGAAAACTGGTGCAAAGTTCAGTGACGCTTCAAAGTCAAGAAGAGTCAGGCTGAAAGCCAGTCTTCATACTGAGAAATTCCTAAGTCTTTTTCCAAGTCAAAATCTTTGTCCCTGAAGGTGCAGATCTCTTCCTGAGGTAGCGTTTCAGGAAGAACTACTAAAAATTGCTGTAATGCATTATGTCATGTTGGTTTCCTGAATGCCATTAATGCTTTCCTTCTACAGGAACTGTTGCCATTTTTTCTAAGTAATAGGCCCATGGGTTCAAATGTTCTGCCCTTTCCTTGCCATCTTCCTTTGTCCAGTCCTCAAAATACTTTCAGCAGACATCTTTGTCAGTTCTGTTAGGAAAATAATGTTATGGCATACTTGAAGACTGATATTTGTCTTTGTGTTCTCTTTAGTTTGTCATCTAAATCACAATTCAGAAAGTAAATAAAGCAAGACATGACCCAAAAAACTAAGTACTTCTGATTAAATCAGAATTTCTGTGAAATTTA
This sequence comes from Falco peregrinus, assembly GCF_023634155.1. Taxonomy (NCBI): domain Eukaryota; kingdom Metazoa; phylum Chordata; class Aves; order Falconiformes; family Falconidae; genus Falco; species Falco peregrinus. The sequence goes on along the minus strand of NC_073724.1, from coordinate 63,556,074 downwards.
CTGGAATTTCAGCTCTCCAGTGCTAAAATTGAAAGCTTAATGCTGAGAGTAAACCCAAACGAAACAACTATCTTACAATTATAGAGGTTTTCAGAAAGACAGGTAAATACCAGATTCAAGAAACCGCTGTCATAAAAATATTAATACTTGCTGAATCTGCTCCCTCTGAGACATGGAGACGGACAAGGGCAGACAAATGAGATACTAAAAATTAATGGTTTTATTTTAAGCTTTGGGTTTTTTTGGTTGGTTAGTTGGGTTTTGTTTTGTTTTTTTCCTAATGGGTCACAGTCATGGTTTTAAAGGCCAAGTATCTGAAGACATGCTGCTCCAAATTTTGTATAACATGCAATATGTATACCCTTTCTTGTATTAGTACTATAATAAGTAATTCCTATCTACATGTTCATTATAAATCAGTCATTGCCTCAATACGTGTTTCAAAATGACACCACTTCAAAAAACGAATGCTTTGGGAAAGTTGTATGACAAAGAACTGAACATGAACCTCTATGTGTAGTGGGGTCTCTTTCTCTGCAGGAATACTCCTGAATCTTAGAACTGCATCTTCTTCCTTTATGCAGGCCAACTTTGGAACTGTGTTTGGAGTTAATTTGTGCTATTGTTTGCTTGCTATACATGTCTGTCTTCTCATTGTGGCAGGTGTCCGTTTTGTAACTCTGCCCGTACTGTGTATGTTTATAAGGCTTTGGAACATACACACACAAAAATCTCTTCTTTCTAGTGGGTCATGAACCCAGACCATTATTTCCTACTGGGGACTTGCTTCCAAACATAAAGCAATGATTAAGAATAGACATTGAAGAGAAACCTGGAACATAACACCTTGTTCCAAATGCAGTGATTTCTTAAGTGACCTTTGGACTCATTTGCAGTGGGTCACCACACCTGACAACTTAGGAACAGTGCTGCTTCCTGTTATTGCCAGTAGATGGCATTCGTTATATTAACTAAATAACGAACATTTGAAACCTTTTATCGGTATTTTTGAAGGGGCTGTGGGGGGTGGGGGGTGTGTGTTAATAGACATTTGCTTTCCAGAGTATTCATGGAAATCATACATAACTGTTATGTTGAAATGCTTGTCAAAATTCCCTATTTCAATTCAACAAAACAATCTACTTTTTTTTTTTCCAAAATGAAAGTCATTTCAGGTTCGTGTAATAATACAATTCAAGTGATTTAGTAATTTTTACTTTTATTTGGGATGAGGACGAGGCAAGGATTTTTCTTTTCCTCTTTTGGAAGATAAGCCAGAAAAATTAATGGAGAATTTAGAGTTTAATATGGCTGCTTTCATTCAAGAAAACTTCTTTAAGAGATATATTTTGCTGCCCTGTTGCTTACTGTCTGCAACACCTACAGACTATAGACAGAACCATTTTTTTTTGTAGTAGATCTGTGATGACCTGTGGCAGAGCTGGTGGAATAACCCAGCAACCTCGGGCCAAGTGTAATTCACAGCTCACTAAAGGTGAGATATAAATTCCCTCCCCCATCCTTTTGAATGCTTAATCTAAAGCCCGCTAAAGTTAACAAGGAGATATATATTGGCGACAGAAACTTTTTGACCTGTTTCAAGGGATCCTGAAACAAGAGGCCTGCTCACAAAGATACTTTGATGGAAGGTAACCAGATTTTTAGTGCTTTAGTCATAATGGAATCCATGACCTTTGCAATGATAAATGAGCAACCAAAGTGTAGAAGATATTTCAAGATCCATTGCATTTCAAAATGTATTGCATATTCCACTGTGTAATCCAGGTATTGATCCTTGTGGCTTTTGTGTGTGCTGAATGTTTATTTCACAGGCACCAACCAGTAGGTAGAAGCTGCACACCCCTGAGGCCATGTACGCTAGAAGTCTAATGTCCCCAGCAGGGATACTGGAATACTGTACACTTGAGTCAGTTTGCTATTGCATGTGAACTGAGTCCATCACTTTATGCCTGTACAGCCACTCTTTACCCAGATGTGAGCTGGAGGTGAGTGTGAGCAGCAACCTCTCAGATTCTGGGTAGATGAGCCTTATTTGCTTAGAAGAGGTACTGCCAAATGTGGAAAACTTTCTGAATGCAACTATTGGTGATGATGAATATGTATCTACTAAGTAACAAATTTAGATCAGCAATGGCTTTGTTTCTAAACCAAGCCTTTGAATAGCAGTGATTTTTCAGTCCTTGATAATGTAAAGCAGTGTCAAACTGAACAACTAAGTTGAAGACCCTCTGTCCTTGTAGGTCAACTGACCTACATAGGCTCACACCCTATACACTGAAGAAAACCCCCAGTATTATACCTTACTGCACATATTTGCTTACTGGGAAAAAATGCATTATTCCCAGGACCATCAGAAGTCCTGGATGCAGTGACCTGGTTACAGTGGTGATTCTTGTCGTGACCCCCTGTAGTCAGAGGACTAAGCTGAGAGCCAGGGAAGAACAAAGGTGTTTTAATTGTTTATGATTATGGACAAAATGCCCATGGAAGGAATATTCAGGTCATCAGTGATGCTCTGCAACCCAGAGGTTATTCCACTTACCCAGTCTTCATTGGAAATGTCCTTCACAAACGCTGCTTAATTAGGGAAGATGCTGCCACATGAGTTTGTCCAAATACTACTTTACCACACAAGGAATTGCATTGGTTTTGTGTAGCTTTAAGAGTAAGATATTTATCCCTCAGTGCACAGAGGTTCAGATTTTTATGTAGAACATACACTGGAGCATATTTGAAGAGCAGCTCAAACTGTCTCCCACCTTTTAAAGTTTCGTATAAGATTTAAGAGGACTCTGAAAGTAAAAGGAATTAATAGAAACCAGAAATATCACAAACATATGGAGTCTTTATGTTTTTATGTATGTAATGGCATACTGGAATTTTGATTGCTGCTTGTATGTTAGATTAAACTAGAGGTGCACTTTAATCTTTGTTGTGATTGGTAAATTTGATTTGATTATCCTTAATCCATGTGTTTATCAAAAAGCATAGGCTACTAATCTATTTTATTGTATTGAAATTATAATAAACTCGAGCTGGCATGCAAATGTTATAAATTCTGGATCTTTTCTTTCAAATTTTTACCTCTAGTTGCATTTTTTGGGCTTGTACCCAAATGAGTAATAGTTTTGTTTTATTAGTTTCAGCATGTTTTAATACTTAAAAGCTGTTACCATAATGAAGAAAAATACTGATCTTTTTTTCACTCTTCTGGATGTAAAAAGAATGGGGTAGTTTGTCTGAACAGCCTACAATTTATTTCGTATCAGCTGTCTCTCTATTTTAAAGATGTTTCTAGATACCTCTCTGTGACCTTTGCTACCGATTCGTTAGCAATTTGAATGTGATGCACCATTGATTATCTTGGATAGATATTTGCAAGAAATAATCAAGTCAGAGGCCCCTTGGTCTCATATATATGATGTATTGAATTTCATTATTGGCGTCTTACGCTCATTAGTCATAGGTGACTGATTTTTGACTGGAGACACCACAGTAATGTTATGGTCAAGAATGTATTTGTCCAGTTTTTGTGACATACAGATGAATTGTAATTGAATAATAAACATCCAATGATTACTTTTTATAAGCATTTCAAGTCATTAACATGGCAAAAAAGAAAAGGGTAATGATGAATAGTGGTAAATCATATGAAGTGTAAATATGGCTTTATAATTTCTTAAGCTTTAATAGTTCTTTAGCGGCAAAGGCAACCAAGCAAAAGACATAAAAAAACTTCTCTGAAGAGACAGAAGGAAGGGCATTGCGAATATAAATATAAATGCATTCATTAACATTAATACAGGTTTTCCTGAGGTCTGAAATGAAGTGCATAACGATGAGCAGTTGTATGTAAATCAAGGCAAGAGGTGCAAGAGTCTGTCGCTTGTAGAATTATCTAGCATGCCAAACTTCAGCCATTAATTACAGTCCCATCATCTTGGGTCATCTCAGTGAATATATTAACAGTAGGTCACAGGAATTTCAGAGAAAACTTCTCATTCCTGACGCTGAGTGTAGTGAGGCTTATGAGCATCTTGAAGAGATCATCAGTCTTTGGGGTAGGAATCTTGTACTTCTCTAAATTCGCAAGTGGTATCAGTTTCTGTTGAGATCAGGTAGATCATGTCTCAGATGATAAACTTTCAAGGATGATCTGAAAAGCAGGTACTCAATATAAAGAAAAAAGTGATCTACTAGAGTTCATTCTCCTGTTTGGCAGTTTTTCTTGCTTCTATGTTTGACTCGTAAGTTCTTAAGATTAGAGTTTATTTTCTTTGTAGCAAACAGTTATAAAACTTGATGTGATGGGTTTGGATCAGCTAGACTTATCTGGAATGCAAATAAGACATGCAAACATAGCCAGTGGTAAGTAATAACTAAATTAGATTTAAGGCTGGTTTAGGTGTAAATGATAACTCACACTAAATGACCTTATAAATAATGCTTACTGATGTGGAATTGTGTATTGACTGTCATTTTGTCATGTGTCAAGTATAGCTGTGTTTCTGAGGAGCTCTTTCTGAGGTGGTAAATGTGGTTCTTTCTCAATGGGAATGACTCATATAATCATAAATTTGATGCTGTGGCATTTTTAGTAAGACTACATCTTAACCGCGTAGCTTACTGTTATACTCTTCAGTGTGTTATACGTTGCCTGAACTGAGTCAGCAAGGTGACATAATTTGTCTAGATTCATTCAAAAGGGTTGTGGAGCAATAGATCCTTTAGATAACAGAGTGCGATAATGATTAGTTCTACTTACAAACTTATAAAAAAGAAATTTCTTTCCTCAAAGAGGGGTGACTTTTTGACAGTTATCTCTTATGACCTAGAAAAAAGCTATTCCACCTTTCATAACAGCAAGGTTCCTTTGGGGATTACCATGCCTAGATTTCCAATGGTGGACCATTTAACTACAGTTAAGGTGGATGAGTATAGGCACCACGTTTTTTGTATATTCAAATTTAAATCTTAATTTTCTTATATCTTGCTTGTGCCTCTTTACGAATTCATATATGTGATCAGCTGAGTGAGATTTACTTGCACAGGCACTCACAGAAAGTGAATCTCAAGTTCAGAAGCTTAAAGATTTGCACTGTAATTGCTACACTTGTGGGTTTTTTTGAACTTAGGGCAAAGCTTGGCTCAGCAAACCAGCAGAATTTTTGAGTCTCTTTCCAAAGGCAAGTAAATCAGCCAATCAGGGACCTGATTACAAGCTTTACATGGAATTACTTTGTCAGTAAGGATTGTGCATTGCTAATGCTCTCTGTACATTTTACGGAGAACATGTTACGGTTCTAAACCCCTTTGTCAGGATTCCAAATACCTTGTGCCTCATGCAGAAAACTTCACAAGACTGACATTTCAGTGTGGTCAAAGCCCTTGGGTTCTGCTGAGTATTTTCTATAGTTTTACACATAGAAGGCCTTCAGAGAGTTCTTCACCTGCTGAAATAAATACTTGTGGGGAGGTAATTAAATCTACATTCCTTCAATAAGTTTTTGTTGAATTGACATGGTAATGATAGATTTCTACAATATGATTTGCCTAATAATGGCAGAAATGTTTCGTGTGAGGCACTATCACCCGTAGAAAAATCACTTAATATATTGTGTAGATCGCTCAGCCTTTTAAAACTCCTTTGGGGACAGCAGGGGCTGAATGTAGAAACCCTTATGGCAAGGTGAAGCATTCCTGCTGTGTCTGCCTACATACAGTTCAGTAGTCAAGCAATAAAAAAAAAAATAAAATAGGATAAACACCACATAATGTAAAATGGACCTTGAAACCTGTGCTAGAAACTGAAAATAAAAATACCGGGAAAATGTCCATTCTATTTTTCTCCAAGATGGGGTGCAGATGGCAAGGTGGCGATGGGGGCTGCAGAGGCCTCTGGGAGGGGTGGCCGGGGCTGCCCCGTGTCAGGCATGGCCGGTTCAGCTGGCCCCAATAGACCTACCGTTGGCTCAGTGTGGACCGACTGCTGGCTGAGCCCCTCACCAAGGTGCTGGCGCCTCTGGGAAAGTGTATTTAAGAAAGGGCAGAACGTGATGGACAGGGATGAGGGAAAAAGAGTGAGAAACAGCAGTATGAACACTGAGGTCAGAGAAAGGAGGAAGCGGCGGCAGTGGCAGAGACATCTGTGGCAGAACAGACACCCACTGCAGCCCATGGAGGACCTGCGCTGGGGCAGGTGTGAAGAGGAAGGAGTGGCAGAGAGGAGCTGTTATGGACTGACCAGAACTTCCAGTCCCCCATCCTCTGTGCCGCTCTCGTGGCAGGGGACAAAAGGAGTCAGGAGTGGAAGAGTGAAGCTGAACATGGAAAGGGGTAGGGGAGGTATAGATCTAATGCTCATTTTTCTGTTTCTCAGTACCCAAATTAGTAATTAAATATTGATATTAAATAATTGCTAATAATTAAATATTAGAAGTATTATTATAATTAGAATTAATTTTCTCCGAATAAAGCCTGTTTTTCCCACTGAATTTAACTTTGAAACGATAGTTCATATTTCAGGTGCTTAGATTCCATACAAGCACGTACTGAGTTTCTGTTTAAGAACAAAGCTGCATCTTCAAGAAAGGTCCACGACCCTGATTTGGAAAGTGAACACAGCACTTTCTCTGAAAGCATTTTGATGATTAAACAACTTCATTACTATAACCATATAAATACTTAAGAAGTGATATATATGCTGCTTTAATAATTCATCTGTCAAATGGTAGTTATACTTAGTCAAGATGAAATGAAGCCCAAAAATCATTACCTGAAATTTTGGGTAATGCTGGTGGTGGCAGTTGTGTCCTAAGAGTGGATAGTGACTACTACCTGGCCTGAATGATCCAGGCAGGTAGAAGCAGAAACTGCCAATACTGTAGCAAAATATCTGTACAACTAAGTTCTCCATTGTATTATTAGTTCTTCACTTGGTGTCATGTTAAAAGAAATGTCTGTGTAGTACAAATAGGCAATCCAAAAATCATCATTTAGGAAATTTAGCCGTTGCACTATACTTGTTTTTGAGTATTAGTATGTTTTGAACAAGGTCAGGTAATCCTGAGTTTGGAATTTCTTTATGATTGGCACTAAATAGCTACCAGGATAGGAAAGAATGGTAGATAAGAAAGTGTTAAGGCCAACATCTCTAACAATTGTAAAAGATGATACTATACTAAACATACACGTATGAATTTCTGAGAACTTACACAATCATGAAAAATATCAGTAGCAAGGAAGAATCTTTTCGATTCTTTCCCCTCTTGTTTTTTCTACTTCATATTATTTTTAAAAACAGTACTTGGAGATATATAGTCCCTTTGTTCAGCTTTCCTATTTTGACCTACAAGAACAGAATTTAGTAAAATACCGTATCCTAGAAAAAAGCATCAAAGGATAGGCTAAGAATAGTTTTTTGACATGAAGCAATACTTATTAATGGAGAAAAAGCAGGACAATAGAGGCTTAAGAAACTTCCTCTTCTTTGCTTCCTCCCCCCCCCCCCCCCCACTTCATAAAGAAAATACCAAAATGTTGAGATGATATTCTGGATGGTAATGACGTGATGAGTGGGACCTGTTCTCTACTCCAGAAGGCCCCACATAATGGTGTTTCTAATTAGGCCTGAAGCAAAGTGTTACACACTTTTTACACTTCTTACAGCTGTGTAAAATGCTGTGTTTCACAGATAAATGCATCACAGGATAGTTTTGTAGTTTTGCAAGTAGCTTCAAGTTAAGCTCTTGCTTCAGTCTGAGATAGCTCAGATCCCTCTTATACCGTTTGCCTTCAAAGGTACCACGTTAGCGTCAAGGAAGTATAAAATACTGCATGCTGAGTTTTAAATGGCACTGTTTGTGAGAGTAGGTGCATAATGGCAAGCTAATGATTCTACTGTGCCTATATATTTAATAAACCAAACTGCAGTTTATGTTTAGGCTCTGCATTTAGTCACCAGCTATCTCAGGCTTCGTTTCAATTACTCTGTGATCATTTATATTCTCTTAGTGCCTCTGATGTCCACGTGGCAGTTGGCAGCAGTATTTCTGAAAGCACTATATGCCCATGCGGCAACAAGTGATGGCTCTTGTCTGAAGAGGTTTCTTATTTAAGGAGGGGCTGTTCTGTTCTGTTGACAATGAATAATGGCATATGGGAGACGAAAGGGAACATTGCCTTCACAGGCTTAGTGTTCGCTGAGATTTTAATTGTTCTCTTGTCTTCTGTGTTATCAGTTATAATGTCACTTTCTCTGCTCCAGGGCTCAACAAACTATATGTTTTATTGTGAAGTCTGATATTCCCCAGTAAGAAATACATAATCGGGATACTGGAGAACAGCATGAAAGAACATTTTGAACTTTTAGTCTGAAATACTGAGTAACACCTGCTTACACTACCCATAGTGGGGTTCAATAATCTTCCTAATTGTCTAGCACCCTAGTGGAACAATGAGGAGTAATTACAGTTGTTATACAATATTTCAAAGCAACACATATTAATTAGATTGCACTGTACATTTATTGCTACCTTCATATTTACTCTGTCAGGAATTCTTTGCACTGATTCCTTTTTAGTGTGATTTGGGTTTGTATTTGGTGTTCAGAAGACTTTTGACAATGAGGCATCTTGGGCAGTTCTAGTAATTAGGCCAGACTTGGTACCTGGATGAGAAATTTCAACAGTTATCCACCTGATTTTTTTGTTCACATCTTGAAAGCTTCTGTCAGGAAAAATTTCAAAACAAGATGCAAACTCTTGTAGAATTATTAATTTTTTAAATTCTACTGGAGTTTGCATTTTGTTTTAATAGCAGCTGGAGGAATTATCTTCATTTCACAAGTGCAAAGTGCAAATGCATCAGTGCCAATGATTATAATTCAACCCAGAGCATCAGTGTATTGAAAATCATACAGAAGATTGCTTATTCATGTCTGTGTTCATAATGCTGCCCATATTTATGGTTGTCTTCTCATTCTTAGGATTCAGTGAGAACTGCCTACACCTTTCATATTTCTGACCTTCATTTGAAGGTGCTGCAATGACCTTTTGATTTGTTTGGTTTCTTTCGACAGGAAAAAATATTTTGAGAATGGAACAAGGCATAGCATGATTTTTTTCTTTTTATTTTGCTTTTTTGTTTTTCTTTCTTTCATTTTCCCCTCCCAAACGTTTGCCCCTTTGATATCTGGAAAGAAATGGGCTTCTCTGTACTCTGAGTTAAGCAAGAATGGTTGTAATTCATGGATGTCATAAGCCTTTTCTCCTCTGACTTTTTCAGAGATTATTGTCTGCTTGTGGATCCATACGCAATCTTGAAGGGATCCCAGCTCTTCTGTGAGGGGTGCACAGAAGGCAGCTGAGCTTTGTAACTTAGAGTTTGGCATATCAGATCTGAATCTTCCAAAGCTTTTAATGGTCAGTGAAGGGATACAGAAGCAGATACACTATTGCTTTGCTTTACTACAGCAATTCCTGCATTGTTCTGTGCTGAAACAGGATTGCTGCATGTTTCAGCAGATTTGTTTAAACTATCACCTTAATGGATATTCCATGGCAGGTGGTGCCTCTTAGCTTCCAGTTTATAAACAGGGTAGCACAAAAGTAGTTTCAATGTCATCTGTAAATGTAAACAGGTGATGCCTCCCATTAATATACATTATAAGGTTACAGTCAAACTACCTAATGCATATGTGGCTTCCAAATTTCTTCCATGAATAGGTCCTAATTTCTGGGAAAAGAGAAGAGGTTGCAAAACATATGTGTGTATGCCATAGTCAGGTTGTTGGGAGCAGAAATATCTGAGCCTATTTACTTAGACTTCTTGTTCCTATTGAAATTACTTTATTTTTTTTTCCCCTGAATCACTGTGAAATCCACATTTGTCCTCCCAGCTATTTCAGACACATCCTGCAGATACAGCTAATTAAGAGTCAGCCACTGGTTGGAGTTCCCCTCAGTGCTTTCCACCGATTTGTTTTTGTTTATGATGTGTTTTGTTTGCTTCATTTCTGTGATACATTTGCGCAGTCTTATTTAGCCTTCAGATCATCAAGTTACTGGAGCATCAGTGCACACAGCATGAAAAGAAATGAGTCATTCACCCATTCCCAATCTTTTGTTTCCTTGGCTGATTGAAGGGTTCAATAAATTACCATGGTTCATAATGACTATAAAAGTTAAACACTATTTTTATCTATTCAGCTGTGTTTTAAATACAGCATTGGGATCTATCATTCTGTCATGGAGAGAGGCTCTGGAAGCATTTGACAACTTATAATCTTTCCTCCTTCACATATTCATGAGAGAGGAAGATTATGCATGCAAGCAATAACTTTACACATTAATTATTGAGTCAGATATCAGGAAGACCATAACTTCATGAAAGACAATGCACAGAAATGCTTCGATTTGAAGAAAAGATAAAGCTCAAGGGCAAAAATTCTGAGGTCTGAATAACAACAGATAATTTCCTGTCCTTCCTCCTCTCTCTTATCTGAGTTTCAGGCTAGAATATCTATATTATGAAAAGTCCCTAAGGAAGAAGAGAAGTGAGCAGCAGGAGATACAGCTGTTAATTTGGCTCATTAATGGGTTTGGGCAGCGCCTGACTGGTGCCTATTACAGGTGAATCAGTTGTGTTTCTCAGCATGCTGCAAGGAGTCACCTTGGCCATGACCATATCACTTTCTACACTTTGATACATTACTTTCTTCCTGGAAAGATGAAGTTGGCCAGTTGCCTTGCCCAGACCAGCCAGCATGAACGGTGGGCTTCTAACACATACTTCTTCTCTCTTTATTGCCCTTTTGTTTGGCTTAATGAATCAGTGCACCCATCTCAGTACATCAAACTGTGCTAAGGTAACCCCTGTATTTGTTCATGGCCGTTGGTGACTCATACTACTAACTCCAGTTCAGCTGGCTGTATTTTGGAAGACCCTACACTCAGTCTATAAATGCTTTTTCAACACTAGCACTTATAATTCATCCTGGTATTACACCGAAATAATTCACCGAAATAATTTGTTTCAAAAAGAGAGAAAAAAATGCTTTTATTGCCCTTTCACCTACACGCTAAGACAGAAACAACACTTGGCAGGAGTTAACTCATGCTCTTGAATAATCTTTTGCAGGTTAAAAAATGGAGGCATGCTGAGAAATTATTTTCATTCAAGTGACATTGGGATGTCAAGATTCCCACAGCCCTTTTTTTCAGATAACATGTACTGGATATGAAATGAATATAGTGCTGAGTTAGAGGCAGCTGTTTGTCTTTAACCTGCAGAGCCTTATGATAAACCCTGTAGACTAGATAGAACCCCAGTGGTTTAAGATCATAAATATTCCATTTGTAGTAATTTTAGCTTGTTCTGTATATTGAATATGATAACAAGAAAGCAGTTACAGTTATCTAAATACATGTATGTAAGTGAATGAACACAGTAGCAATGACACTTGGCACTGTTGCATAATTTTTTCCTGTGTTCAGCCATAACATATCCTGATATACAAAAGGGGCCCAGGTAAGGGGATCTGGGTTGTGTTATTTGGAATTGCTAAGCTTTTATACATTTGAGGCTTTATCCTACTGTCACACCTGGTTTGCCAGAAATTGTATTAGTGTCTCCTAGGATACACTTAATTATTTTAATTTTATTTTCTTTTTTGAGAAGGTGTGTATTGATGTGCCTTGAACCTGTCTTGGTACAAACCAGATACCCTTCATAGACTTATACTGAGTTTTTATGTTTCTTTGTAGTTGTAGACTTGAAATAATGCTGTTCTGAGAACTTTGTTATACATCAGAGTTATTCTAAACAAAGCACAGAAAAATGCATTGCTTAAAAGATAGTGAGTAATCTATTTTTTAAAGTCCAGAAAACTGCACAGCTTGAGGTTGTTTCACACCTGTCTTCAGTCCATGTCATTTGCTTTAGTTAAATGTATTTTCCTTGCAGGCTGCCCTGTTGATGACCATCTTTTCTTAGAATTCCCCCATTAAATTCTTTGCTTAGCTTTGCATTCAAGTTGTTGATCTGCTTTTCAGGCTTTCTGCCTTACTTTGTGAAGCACCGTAACTCAGTTTGTCCTCTTGAATTTCTTTGAATAACTTTCTGTGTTTGGAATTAATTCTAACCTATGTATAAGCTCTCACACAACATCCCCACCACATCCAAGTGCCTTTCAGTTGCCTGCTAAGGAAGAATGCTACCACTTAAGACTTGCTCTTTTTCTCACCCTTTCACAAAGGAAGAGTGTTTTGTTTTGAGGAGGCGAATTGATGATTTCTGTTAGGAGACATACCTTGTCCTCCCAGCAGAGAATGGCAATGTTTGCAGCACTTTTCATGCTCTGTGAATTTTTGTTTTGCAATTGCAGGCGTGCCTCTGATAATCTTTCACTGCAGTGTAGATCAATTTTCTTTTTGTTTTGTTTTGGATATAAAATAATATTGTGCTTAATCTGGATTTGAGATTTTACTATAAATCTTACTTGTAGAGCTTAAGACAAACCATCAGCTATTATAGTCAATGCTACTGATTGACTCAAAGATAAGGACACTGAATATTTTTTTTTACACAAGCTATTTGATTCTTTAAGTGAAGAAAATGGAAAAATAGGTTGAAATTTCTTGATAGAACATTTAGGAAGATTAATCCTGTCATAGTTCCATTTCAAAAATTAGCTTGTTTCTGATGGGATGTCTTATGAACATTCATCTTCCCTGCGAAACACATTTACAATAAATGTGGAGCCTAGTTTTGATAGTCTAAGACTCAAAAGCAGAGTACTTCTTTCGGCTTTAATGGATCTCACTTCACTTCTAACTCTGAGGATCTTTCTGAGGACCCTGAACCCAGGGGGGAAGAAAATTGAGTTATTTGAAGTGTGTTCTTTATTGAAATTTGAAACCTCTCACTGTTTTAAAGGTAGCTGGCAAAACCACACTTTAAATAATTTATTTCGGTGTTACTTAGAAGTCACTAAAACTTATTGTCATATCAATTGTGGACCTAATTCAGATATTTGCAAAAAAGATAATCTATTAGTCAAAAACAGTATACAGCCTTTGCAAAACAGATTCATAACTTCATTTTCAAAGGAATGCAGATGTTGGGTTCTGTAAAATATTCCATTTCCCAGATTGTTTCGTATTTTTTTCATAAATCAGAAAGTCTTGAGTGCAAATGTATATTGTGCATTTCCACCACAGGTTTTTGGGAAACTTGTATTTGTTTTTCCAAAAACCCCTCAATGATCTGTAATTAATCAGCTAAATTAAAAAAAAAAAAATCTGCCTCCTACAGGGGAGGTATTGTAATAATTTATTTTAAAATTCTGTGGGTTTTCTGGGTAATGGAAACCCATGAACATCCTGGTGCTGTAGTAGGTCAGAGGAAGAAAAGCATTAAATGAAGAAAAACCTTTTACTGTGAGGGTGGCCAAACACTGGAAGAGGTTGCTTATAGATTTTGTGTAGTCTCCATACTTGGAGTCATTCAAAACCCAACTGGACAGAGTCCTGGGCAGCTCGCTATAGGCCACCCTGTGCTGAGTAGAAGGGTTGGACTGGATGATCTCCAGGGTTGCCTTCTTGGCTCAACTATTCTGTGATTGCCATTGATTACATTGTTATTCACATTAGCTGAAAAGACTTTCCCACAAACACACATAAACCTGTTGAATTTTGGGGCATCACTTCATGGCAACAGTTTAATTTTCCCATCAATACAAATGAATTCATTTCAATTAAAGATAACGTGTTGCAATCCCTTAGGAGTAGGAGACAGCAGTATTAGACACTTGGTCCGTCTCTTTTCTAATTTGAGATGGTGTCATTTCATGGTACTAGGCTAACATCTGAGAGTAGCGTTGTTTATGTATTGTAATGGAAGGGAAAAGCTAAGACACTCCTCAGTGTGTGTATATCTCTGGTTTGTACATCTTTGCACATATTGTTATTTTATGTCCTTGTGTAACAAGTACATAAGAATTGGAGTGTCACTCATCACTTCACTCAGTAAATCATCCCCTTGCAGCAGGGAACCCCTGCGACTGCCTCTGCTTCCCCGGGAAGAGAGCATTGATGGCAAGAGGAGGGCTGAAGGGTGCAATTCAGAGCACTGTTCTGGGTTTCAGGTTCTGCAAGAATACATCCCTTGCTGGCTAGCTTACAGTTCACTTCAGCCTTTGCACTAACTAGTGGGGCTCTCCTTTACTGAGATATTTGAAGTCACAGGCATTCTTAAAATTGAGTTTATTTTCATTACAAATTTCTCTACAGAAGACAAATATCCAATTTCCATGTAGCCTGAGTTCCAGCCGCATCTCCCTAGTTACAATAGATCACATCTAATCAAGGGCTTTGTATGGTATATACAGCTGTCTAGGAGTTAATAAGATTCTTCAGACAAATACATAATTTCATTAGGAACACAGGCCATGGATCTGCTCAAAACTCTGCAGCATTGCTAAAAGTTTTTTCCATAGGATCTTCTACAGAAAGTCCTGAGTTTGTATTTCATAATGTGTTAACCATATAAGATCTAGCTGCAGACGTGAAACCACATTAACATAGCAGCATGCTTGAGTTGTTAACATCTGCTAAGCATCTGTATTCATGCTGATAACTGAGTTTTGGATCCAGCTTTGTTTGGAAAGACTGTACAGAACAATCCTTAAAGGTTTTATCTCCTTCCTAACAGAAGCAGAAGGATGGGGTGAAAGCTCACAGGTAATTTCTTACTCTTTATATAGAAGCAACCAGGGGCTTGTTCTGGTTTTTGGGTGCAGTTGTTGAAAATTACAGAATTGCACCATTTGACTCGTGTCCTTCACATGCACATATCACAGATCTGTGTGCATGTTGCAAACTATACTGTACCTGCCATTCCAAATTTTCCTTTATTTGGAAGTTATTTTAATCTGTTATTTTGGGGTGGTGGGGGGGTTATTTTCCCTAAAATTATATTGAACTCCAGTGTCATAGTAAACCATATGATCATGTGATTTTGGTGCAGCTTACTGTGAAAGCTCTGCTTTTTGCTTTTTACTTTTTGCCTTTTAGAAACATTTGCAGGCATGTGGTTTTTCATGGGTTTTGTGTATACAAGATACTTGTATCAATGTGTACTGCAGTTTTTCAGATAAAGGTCTTTTGGGGGAAAAACGCCCATGAAAATAGTTGCATTTGCAGTACAGAAACAGAAACAGAATCATAGGATAGTTTGGGCTGGAAGGGACCTTTAAAAGTCATCTAGCCCACCCCTCTGCAAATGAGGAGGGACATCTTCAACAAGATCAAGTTGTTCAGAGCCCCATCCAACCTGACCTTGAAAGTTTCTCAGGGGTGGGGCATCTACCACCCCTCTGGGTAACCTGTTCCAGTGTTTCACTACCCTCATCATAAAAAAAAGTCTTCCTTATATCTAGTCTGAATCTACCTTCCTTAAGTTTAAAAACATTACCCCTTGGCCTGTGGAAATGTTGCACTTCACATGTCTCTTGATATTTGGGGTGGGGGTTGTTTGGCTTTGTATGCTGATTTTATTGGTCTTCTGAACACTGAATTTCAGCATAGCAGCGGTGGCTTTTTTAAGGTAAGCTTAGATTGTCTTTCAGATAGATACTAAAAGTGAGGGGGTTTTGTGTGTGTTGTTTTATATGTATTTCTGATTTTGTATAAACTATTTGGTTTGTAGAGAGTTTTCACTTCTGTAGTGAAACTTCTTGGAAAATACATTTCTTTTTCGTTAATTACATGTATAAATAAAGTAGCGGAGAAAGAGATAGAGATGGGTGTAGTGTTTCCTGTTGTGATCTTTGAGACAGGATAGATGAATGAGTCATTCATTTAAGTAGCAGTGCTGATAACGAAGACTTCAAGGAAAATATTAAATTCTGTCGTTGTGATCTGCCTCTGCTTGGGCTCCTCATCCTGAGAGTGACAATCCCAGGCTGTCCAGGTCGGCTGCAACACAGCCTGCTCTGGCAGTGACCTGCTGCTGCTCTGCCTGCTGACCCCTTTTCCCATCATACCTTCTGAAAGCCAAGCCATTACTGTGCAAGGTGGAGAGACCCGATGTCTCCAGCAGTGATGCTGAGAGGTGTCAGTCTCACTGCTGGGGAGAAGGCAAGGCTGGTGCTCTTGGGAAGGAAGCAAGGAGTGACTGACTCTTTATCAATGCTTCATTTCTGTGAGTGTGCACGTATGTGCACTGCAAGAGTTTTGACGTGTTTTGCATGCTACTGATGTTATAGTACATGTGGTTGCTGCTTATTTTCAGCTGATGTCTCCGCTGCTCATTTTCCTCTCACAACTGAGTATCAGTTTCTGCCCTTGTCTGATCTACAATTACCACCCCTATAACTTATGCCTCCCACTTTTTCTCACAGAAAAAATAATGAATTCTACTGATTATTTTCCTTATTTCTTCCCACTCCCTCAGCACCAAGCGTCACTATCCTCCCCACTCCAGGAGGGGGAAATGAAAATAGCAGCAAAATTACTCATTCTTCTGTGGCAGCCTCTTATTTGCTGCTGTCAGTGCTCTGCCGTAACTCAGGTTTCCTGGGGAGAAGGGTTAAAATCCAAGCAGTTGCTGGGACCTTATATCTTCCTGCACAGGAATTTAATAAAACCCGTTTTTCAGTTGCATGGAACTATTGAGAGGAGGCTTAAATAAAATTTTCTTATGACTATATTAGCAAAGAGGAGCCAAGATACCTTTTTTTTATGAAATCAATGATGTTTAGTTCATTATTGTTTGATGTTAAAAACAAAAAAAAGCAAAACAAAACAAAATCTTTATTAGCTTAAAAATTTGTCTGAGTAATTTGGAGTACTTTTCTCTGAAACAGCAATAAAAGTAAATCCCACGTTCATGCTGTGCTTAGAGCAATTTTGACAAAGTTAAACCAGTAATACCAGGCCTATTTTGTTTCTCTAATCAAATGTTTATGATAAATGGGGAATGCTCCATCTAGGCCTGATTTCCAGCTGAAATCAGGTATGACAGAGCTTGACAAGCTCATTGTGTTCAATCTGGTTGGCAGTAATTGTTTGGGTTTTTTTCCTATTTGTTAAACAGAACTCTGATGTTTCCTAGAAAAGGGCTGGGGTGAATTTTTGATAGCCTGTAAAAATCCATATGAGCAAACATGGCTTTAGCATTAATTCATGCCATGCTAAAATCAGATGGCATCCTAGTTCTGGGAAACAGTGTTTCTCACCACTGGGGTTTGCCTCCTGCGTCTGTCATACTACTTTAATCCTTCTCTGTGAAAGCCATGAACAACAAATACTACTTTACACTTGCTGCAAAGTGCTTGGTTCATCTCCAGTGCTTGTTGTGGATATACAGGTCCAAGCTCAACAACTGAATTTGGCTCTGGGGGCAGCTGCCTTCCAGCAGGGCTGGATCCTGCTGCTGTCAAAAGATATTCTGGAGCTTAGGGCTCAGCAGGACTCATGAGTACTTTCTGCCCCAAGCATGGCAATACCTCTGTGAGCAGCAGAGTTGATGGATTTATAAGCACCACACTCCTGTGAGGCGCTGCCTCTCATGCAAGCTAAGAGCTGCCAGCTTTTGTGGCTCCTTTGAGTGCAGCAGGAGCCGAGGGCCAGGAAGCGCCTGACTTTCACAGCAGCACAAGAGCTACTATCAGCTTCTAGATGGTGCCTTGCAGCTCTAAGGAGCAGTTTGCCCCATGTGGTCTTTCCCCATCTGGAGATGCTCTTTACAATTTTCCCCTTCTTGTAAGGTGTAGGTTGTGAGATGGGTTGTTTTTTTTTTTTCATAATGCCACGTTGCAGGCTGACTGCTTTTAGTACAGTAGTGCTAGTGCTCTGCTGTCAGGTGCTGTAATCCTGCTTCATTCTTGTAGGCAAGAAGGTGGATTGCTAACGATATGCCTAGATTCAGATCCATGGCGCAACCATTCACTGTGACCCCTGATGCCCTCTCTAATTATAACAAGTCAGCATATAGGAATTGTCATTTTTTCTGATAGAAAGATCTTGATTGAAAGAAAAGCTTGATTGAACAGCCAGGTGGGAACACTGTCTTCCTCTGGATTGCCAAGTGTGTCACCAGGTTTCCCACATGTTATGGCCACCATTCCATCTGTACAAAACATGATGGTTCAGAGGTGGTTAGGTGCCACTGTGTATGAGGAAAGGTGGCCATAGCAGTGACAGAAAGATCGTTCTCAGACAATAAAAATCAACTGGCAAAGTTTT
Organism: Falco peregrinus; assembly: GCF_023634155.1. Classification (NCBI taxonomy): domain Eukaryota; kingdom Metazoa; phylum Chordata; class Aves; order Falconiformes; family Falconidae; genus Falco; species Falco peregrinus. The sequence continues at coordinate 63,537,805 of NC_073724.1, read as the reverse complement.
GAACCATGGTGGTGCAGGAAATAGGGTTTATTTCAGTAGACACAACAGTCTATAAAATGATATATTGCTTCATAGTTCAGCAAGGTGAACGTCTTGATTAATCAGAGCTGTCTTCCTATGGAATTGGATCTGATTATTTATTATTATGGAAAATGTGTTGGCTGTTCCCATAAATAAAGTAATTTTGACTTGGACAGAAGTTCTTTTGCTTTTAGAGGATAATGTAGCTTTTATCTCTCTTCACAGCACTGCTTGAGTTAGCAGTTGTCTTTAATTTTCTTAAAAATCTCCTGAGGACACCTGAGTTTCCACTTGCTGGAGTATCTTCCTCAGAACTAGTAATCCTCACCTTTTTTGCTTACCTTTGTATTTTTAAGATTAATCTGCTTTATTTTGCTGATCATTAGTCACAGGTTCTCCCTCTTCCTTTGTTCTTTCTTTTGGCAGATCACTTCACTTTGTCTTTTCACACCATACACATTTATTATTCTATGAACTCTCTGATATTTACCTACCTCCCTTGTCTGTTCCTCAGCAATAACGGGAGACCTCATTGCACTCTACAACTACCTGAAAGGAGGGTGTAGTGAGGTGGATGTCAGTCTGTTTTCCCAAGTAGCAAGTGACAGGACAAGAGGAAACAGCCTCAAGTTGCACCAGGGGAGGTTTAGATTGGATATTATGAAAAATTTCTTCACCCAAAGGGTTGTCAAGCATGGGAACAGGCTGCCTAGGGAAGTGGTGGAGTCCCCATCCCTGGAGGTATTTTAAAGATGTGTGGATGTGGTGCTTAGGGACATAGTTTAGTGGTGGACTTGGCAATGCTAAGTTTATGGTTGGACTTGTTAAATGTCTTCTTCAATCTAAATGATTCTGTGATTTGCAGGCATCTTTGCTCTTCTTTCCTTCCATTTCATATCTTCGTTTCTTCATTTTTCAGGGTGTCTGAAGAACTCCAAACTTATCCTTCAAGCCTGATTCTTCTCTGGAACTGGTTTTGCTTTTGTGTCTTGACTTCATGGCCAGATGTTTCCCATTCTCCTCATATAGGAAACTGCTGTCAAAACCTTCTTGTTTGCCAGATGTGCATGTTTTCAGTATATCCAGCCTTCCCTCTTCTTTAATATTTTTTCATTCCCCATCCAAATTTTGCCTTCATCCTCAGCTGTGGCTTTAGTCTTGGGGGATCTTCTCTTTGGTGGAAACTGTTAGTTTACATTTCTTACGTGTACATATTACAAAGCATGCTTACCAAAGTGTAACTAGTCATTTTAATGGTTGTCTTTTTTCTCCATGTGCCATCTTCTGCTGCCTTGGCAACCACTTACATTACTTTTCCTATCCTACCCTAAATGCAAAAGCACAAAAAAAGAAAGAAAAAGCTTCCAGCAACCTCTCCCACCTTTAAATTCACATGAAATCTCCACTGTGCTCCCGCTTTGTTGACTTTGTCACTGGCTATTTTAACAGTGAGCTTTTTGTTAAGTCTAAAAAAGTACAGAAAGTGACTTTTCTAGGTTTTATTTCACAAGCCTGGTTTATCTGAAGGGTTGAGTTCTTTCTTTACTCTCCACTGCAGTTACCTTGCTCTGAAGTTGAAAAGAAATGCTCCTAAATAGCTGGAGTGGGTAGGGAGTCGCATCTACTTTCAGATTTCTGTAATAGTGACAATTATATCCGGGAACACTAAGCTCTCCGTATATTCATTTGTGTGGAATAGGCAGTTTTAGTTTACAATTTAGTGAACCTGCTTAGACAAACTTTTTTGAGGGAGAAAAAGTACACAAATTACTACAGCTTATGGCTTTGATGCATTCAAAGCTTATGGCTTTGATGCATTCTTTCTCTGCCTGGAAAGATAAAACTGCTCAGTACACTGGCTAGGTCCAGATTTCTCTTCTTAGTTCTTTTGCTCGGCAGATACTTTTTGCTAGAAACTATTGCAGTGAATATTGCTTTTTCCTTGAAAGGATTGCTTTTTTAGCCAGCAATCTAATTTCTGATGAATTTGTAAATATTTAATAAAGCAATTGTTCTGTAGAAAGTCTTTGTGTTCTTACATGATGACTGAGGAGATTGACAAAGCAGTACTTTGTAATATCTATACTTATTTCCAAAACAGAAGAGGAGATATGTTTTCAATTTAGCATAGAATTCCCTACAGTACTTATCAGGCTTTACAGTCTTAACATTTTTAATCAGTTGTAAAAGATCCTCTTACTCTCTGATTTATATAATAGACATTAGCTTTTCTATTTTTGCTTCATTTGACTTCAGAATGTTTCTGATGCTATAAAAAAAATTGACATTTTGTTATTCTTATTTTCATCTGATTTTTTTCCATATATTAATGTTGATAAATTTCTCACTTTTTAAACAGACTTTTAAAGACAAAAAATTGTAGCCATATCCTTAAAACCAAAGAGATACAATATTAAATATTGAGCATATTACTGACATTTTATGTGACTGTTTTCCCTCAAAATCATATTAACTAAAATTTTCAAGGGCCTAATAACTGGTCATGTCTTTTAAATTCTCCGTCTGCTGGAGAGCTTGTAATGCTTTCTGGGGAATGTTGGACTGTTTCTTCTCTCTCCCTCCCTCTTTTGAGAGAGGAATAGTAGGAAGAATTGTGAGATACAAACCTTCCCTGGCACCCCCAGAAGTTCATGTTGTGTGGTTGTATAGCAGTCCCTGCACTGATGTGAAAAATGCTTTCTTGGTCCCTAGTTTCCATTCAGTTTCAAGCGCGTCTTCTCCTGTGCAGTGGGTGACACTGACCAAGGGTTGAGGCTCTCCCAGACATGTTTCCTCACTGTCAGGTTTTTGGTGGGCTGTCCTGCTGAGAGCAGGCACGGAGTAGCTGGTGGCAGCATGGGTTGGGAAAGAAAGCAGGTGGTAAAGAAGGGGCGGCAGCCGCACAGTGAGACTGCTGTGTTTTGCATCTCCAGCTTAAGCACACAGGTAAAGCTGTTGCTTGTGACTGATTGGCAAAATGAAGGTCAGTTCCAGTCAAAGCAGAAATCTCACCAGGAGCATGTGTCTTATTTAGCAGTGATCCTTCTAGAAATTTTGGGCCTAATGCGCGCTGAAAAACCTGATTTCTTGCTCTCAGAATTAGCAACAATATTAATGCATAGGCAATTGTTTCAGTCTTAGGCACTTCACAGCAGTTGCTTAACTAATTAAAATAAAATGCCTTAATTTTAGTGTTTCAAAGTACTGTTGTATTTGTCAGGAAGGTTTGGAGGCTGATCACAAATCCGTCTTTTCCGTGGCAGACATTGCAGGAATGGCATGACCTCACCGGTAGGCTTTAATTACTTGTTGCATGCGTTTTGACTAGCTTGAAAACTGATGTCTTTAATTGCTGGGTTCTATTCAGGTCTTCCAAGGAGTCTGAGTACAAATATGTGAAGCTCATAATTATACCTGTTCTCTCTAACTCGGACTTAATAGACAGTGTCCTTGCCTGCTCATGGGTTGTACCAAGGCAGGTGAACAAAGAGTTCAGGTGTTACTTTCAAGAAGTTTAAACAAGTACAGCTGTTGTGTGATACATAATGTGACTAGCTGGTCTCCTTTGATAACTCTTGGCTCAGTTTTGTTATTGCTGTGCACTCTTCCTGAAATCAGGGTTACCTGCAATGAAAAATTTACTACCAATACTTGAAATCAGAGAGGTTTTCTACAGATAAAGTTTGCATTTAAAAAGCTGCTATGATCATGCCTTTAATCCCCTCATTACACATTACCTGCATTTCCTCAAAGCCAACCTTCTTGGCCACTGAGAAGAAGCATTATTTCACAGACAAAATTATATTTTGGGCAAAGATTTTAGGAGCCATAAGGCAGAGTCTTTACAACAGATTAAATAGAGAGCCTTGTAACAAGAGGCTAGTGCACAATCTGGCCAGTTGGCAACAAAACCGAAAAATTTGCCTGCAAGTGAGGGGTAAGAGCATTTTAACTTGGAACAACTGAGTAGATGATGCGGTTGCTAGGTAATGTTTTTCATTTCTGTAAAAAATCTTGAGGTGAAAGCTAATCAATAAGGTAGATATGGTGTGATGTCATTTGTTGCCATGGTTTCCGAACTTAGCAGTTTGTTGTCTGCAAATAATATTGATGGTTGCTATGCAGTTGAATCTTTTCATATTGTTGTTTTGCCATTATAAAGCTCTTAAATCTTGGCTAAAGCTTCAAAAAGCAGAGTGTCTAGGAGTTTAAATGTTTTAATAGATAGGCTTGTATTACAACCCTAAAATATCTTGAAATTTACTACCTAATAAACAACAGGCATCAGCAGGAAGTGAACAAGGTTAACATTTTAGTGATTAAACTTCCACAAAGCAGTTGACATTTTCTAGTAAATTAATCTGCAAATTAAATATCTCTGTGGAATTAGTGCTATGACTCATTACATGGCAGATCATGTAAAAAAGGGGTAAGTAGTCAATCCTCTGGATGATAAGGCAGTCAAATGTATAAAGTAAATGGCTCAAAAGCCATAACAGCTTCTTGAGCAACGTCCTTGTGCTTCATATATCATTCACTGTTGGATCGTGCCTCTTTATTATGTTTGGGTTTTGCTAGAAAATATTTTATAGCAGCTTATGTTAAACATCAAACAGTTGGACAGACTGAAAGGGAAATGAGACTTATTTTTCCTGATAGTTGTCAAAGTGAAGGGAAAGCATTCTCAGGTCAGGTCCTTTAAATCAAACACAACTTCATTTTTCATATTCTATGGAAAAGATGTTAGTTTAGTAAAATGCTGTGTATCCTTTATTTGATTTATTGGCATCTCTTTACAGTTACTTTTCTTGGTAGTCTGAGTTATTGAAAGCATTTTGGAGGGAAAGAATGAAAAAATAGATGAAAAGACAGAGCTCAGTGCAAGCTAGAGAAGGTAACATGGGGTGATCTGAAAGAGAAGGTGATTTGTACAAGTACAAAATGTTTAGTATCCAGAGGTGAAACATTTTAAAGGAGTGGAGGACCCACTGGAGAAAGTGGAAAGAGGAAAAAAACCCATACCTGCAGAGAGAAAACCAGAAAAGAAAAAGGCTAATGGAAGGAAGAGGAACTATTTTTATTGGGGTGAAAGAAGAGGAGAGGGGAGGAAGGATAGGAAAAAATCATGTGATGGCTTGCTGAAATCTAGGGGTTTTACATCTTTGGAGTGACATTTGCCATGCTGTCTAGTTTTTATCTTTTTTCTGCCATGGATTCCTCCTCCTCCTCTTCTACTTCCACTGTTCTCTACCGTAACAACACATTTCTTTAGAAAGTGTTTTGCCACCTTCTTTCTTGCCTTCTTCACACATCTCTCTGTGTGGTGACATTGACTATCACATTTCTTTCAAACAGAGCAGTAATTGCCTTCATACTCCTACTTGTCCCCTTAATACAGAGTGAATTGCCAAGTGCATGCCCCCAGCGGGAGACCTGAGGAGGATGTCACCAGGAAGGGCGAGGCATGGCTAAAATCCTGCTCTTGCAAAGTGAGCAGTGGTTTTCTTGATGACTCCTTTCCTGGAACTCCTAGAAATTCCCGGTTGGCTATGCAGAAACACAATAGCAGCCTTCAGTGAGTGTATCCTCAAAGCACTGCTACGGAGAGGAGGCAGATGGAGGAGACATGCCAGTTTAATGATAGCAGATGTCAACAAGTTAACAATCTGAAAAGGAAACTAGCAGCGCAGCAGCGCTTCTTACCCAAATGTTTAAAGAGAAGGAGGAGGGAAAAAAAAAAAAAAAAAGAAAATGAAAAGCAACATGGAAAAGAAGATACAAATCGGTAGTGGTGATCAGCAAGAGCTGTAAAAGACTATCTGATGCTAAATCTGTAAAGTGGTGCTGTTGAGTGGATTTATGTAAAGAAGTATTTCACTATTAGGCTGTCACAAAGGAAGACCATTTACTTCAGATGCCATATGCCAACTGTGCAATTAGGCTTCCAGTCATACATGTTGTGTGTACTAAAGAAGGGGGTGGGGGGGGTGGGGGGTGGGGGGTAGGGGCAAGTCTCAGCCATTTGCAATTGCTCTTGCATAACACTTGGTTTTACAGTTTTACAATCCTGGACATTTAGTTGCTTGCGCTGTTGTGAAAGTTCTGCTGTTTGGGATAACATCTTTTATTTCTCCAGGGTTTTTATCTTAGGGATATTTATTTTCTGTGTTGTTATTTTTTGTTGTTGTTTTTTTTTTCTCTCCCTTACGGAAAAGCCACATTGTCAGACCTTTTCCAATATGCTTTCACATTATAAAGCAATTCAGTTTTCAAAAGATTAAAAGAAGTATACATTTTCTGTCTGAGAAAAAACTCACACACCCTATTATGTGAGGGACAGCTTGGTACTTTGTACTAGTGAACAATTTCATAAAACATACATACAATATTGGGAAGTCTCAGGCAGCTTTAACAAAATAATTAATTTTTATATCAACAGCCATTGCAAGACACTGAGTGTAGGTGATGAGCAGACATGGGACTTTAGGTACCTTCTCCTAAAGGAAAAGGATAAGAGAAACTACACAGGAAACGCCCCAGAGCCACTGTGAAACTCCTTGCATTGTGAAACCTTTCAACCTGTTCCCAGTCCTTTCACGTGGGACTATGGTGTTCCATGTGGCACTGGATGTCCCAGTGTCACTGAGCACTTAACACAGATTTAGAGTAGGTTTTCCAAGTGTGATATGGAAATTAAAATAAAACCAGTTGTATCAATATAAAAAATCAGTGAAAGTATCCTGGCCTTTTTTGAAGCCACATCTGGACCTAAGGTGAGATAATGCAACCTGAAACAAAAAGTTACCAATTATAGACACAAGTCTTCTAAGTGTGTGATATAGTTATATGATAATAGTTGGTTGATTGCAGTTACTTCAGACCTGTTGATGGTGCTGAATATAGTAGCTGATGCAGTTATTGCATCTGAGAGGTGCCTAGTAAGGCTAAGGAAAATAAAGATATTTAACCCAATTACATGCTTTAGCTACTGTTCATGCTATTTAAACAAAAATCTCAGAGCTTCCTGCAAAAAGTTCGCTTCAGTGTACAAATTTTTTGAAAAAAAGTAGGTAAAAAATCTGAAGTTTGGAGATTTCGATTTATTAAAGCAATTCTCATTTCATTTTATGTCTGTATGATCCAGTTAAGCTCTTCTCTAGAGCTTTTACATCTGTAGTTGAGGTCTTGGATCAGATTTCTTTTTTATCTCTTTAAAAAATCTCTTTTTTATGAGCAGACTCAAGGCATGTTTGCTTTCTGTGTATTGATTTAGAAACAGAAAGTTAGTTCCCAACCCAAATCCAAATAAGTAGTTGTTCTTGTAATAGTTGCAGCACAACTTTTCTTGTGTATGAGGACATAAATGCACAATTCTATTTTTCACAATGTACCACAGGAAAAAAAAAGTGCTTGTTGTTTAAACCTTGTGTACAAACCTCAGTTTTCACCAGAATTTCTTCACAAAAGCAATCCCCCAACCACAAACCCCCAACAGACTAATAGAGGAAGCCTGTGCCCAGAGAGAAAAGAAATCCTTTGTGGTTTTGTAGCTTCAGTTAAAATACAAAACTATCAATATTCCCATATGATGTTTCAAATGCAAGGAAGTTGCTGTAGAAGATGTACTCTCCTGGGGTGTTGACTTTCTGTCTTTCCTGCAAATACTCATAAGGTACAGAGCAGAGCAAAGCCAGGATGCCACGTTACTGATAAATCTTATACATGTGTCTGCTCCTACCACTGCTTCTCACCAGGAATGAACTAACTTTGGTACCTGTGATGAAGATCAGAGTATTGTGATGAGCAGCACAGTGCACCTTCCTCACTCTGCAGCTACAGCTGAACACTCTGTACAGAGGATAAACCACATTTAAGAGCTCTGATGTTCTTCTTTCCTCTGAGATGGTAAACCAGCACTTTCAGTACTGAAAGAAGTGTTCAAGTCCAGCAGGAGAATTTTATTTTTTTTCATGTAGATGTTGAACTCCTTTTGCTGAAGAGCTAGCACCAGAGTTATGCTAGCCCATCTAGCTGTTTTGTCATAAAACTTCAGACATGTTGGAGCCCTGGAGACAAACAGAACTGTACTGACATAAGTTCAAAAAGCTGTTCTAAAAGAGGAAAACTCATTTTTTTCCCAACATAACTAGAGGTTGCAGATGACATTATTCATATATTACAAGTACAACATTGCTCTCACTTGCCCAAAATCCTTGTAATAAACTAATGCCCAGATTTTCATAGTGTGTGTGAGATCAGCCAGATATTCAGGTATTTAAAGAGGTTCCAAGGACACCTTTGCACATACTGAAGATGCTTCCAAAGGTTCACTTTTACCGGCACCTCATAAATCATCCAACCAACCAGGTCCAAGAATTACCAGCATTTGAAAAGCTAGGGATCCCTCCACATCTAACAGAATTATTTTTTGTCTAGTCAGTACAATACTTTTATATGATTTATTTTTTTTTTTAAATGAAAAGCCATTCTAGGTGTGGGAAGTCATTCCAGGCCATTTTGAGAATAGGACATGCAAAATAAAATGTGAGCCCACTGAGAAGTCTATAGTTACTTTCTGTTTGAGTCTATAAATTTCTCCACATTGATCAAGCTCAGCTGGATCGCACTGCTCTTAATGCCTCAGAATGAGCAAAGCGTGATGAGATTGTCCATCCTATTTTCAGCAAGTGATGCATTTTGTTTGCCCATTTTGTGGTACTGGTATTCTCCTTTACTGGTCTTTTTTTTCCCCTCCACCATTCAGTCAGTGAATTTTCGTTTAGCTTACCTGAAGCTGCTATATGCTATCTATAATGTCCTTAAGTCACATATGCTTCCCCCCACCCACTCCCCTGAAACTTTGTGATCTTCTGTACAAATCTTCCCATCCCCCTTCTCTGATTTGCCATTTGTGAGCATTATTTTAGATCATTTGTTCCCATCCAGCATGAAATAGGTTCTGCTGGCAGCAAGACACAGCAGCTTTACTGAATGTGCTCAGGTTGCCTGAGATTGCTTGATAACAAAGAAATTGCAATTTCTGATAGGTAATGCTTTCAGATGTTAAGCCTGGGATAGCCATGGGGCAGAAAAGTCCTTCCTACAGGCACATTCCCTTCTACTTATCACTAGCCTGAAACACCATCTGTCCGAGGTACCAATGAATCTGGTTTGCTTTTACACATTCAGTGTAATTTGGTGCTATATTCCCTACATGTTAAAAATAATGTTTTTTTAAAAAAACAACTTCATTTATTTGTTTGCATTTAGAAGATAAAAATTCATTACCATGCACAGAAAAATCCTTTATGTTGTATAGTTATAGACAGGAAAAAACAGTGAAGTACATCGTATTATGTTCAGTGTTTATTTTTACATTGAAAGTTACTGCTATTTCTTCCTGATATTTTTGGTGGCAAAAACATGGTAAGAATGTTTTATTATGCAAATGATATATGTCTAGAACGGTGTTTTAAAAAGAAAATTACCTGTATGAAAGACACTTTCGATCAGTCTATATAGGCAGCTGGAAACTGGTTTGAATGTGTGCAGCTAATGGTCACAGCAATTTGCATGGGAGCAGGTTTAATGTGAGTCTAGGCACTATTTTAGTTATGCTTTCATAAATGTTGGGCAAGAGGAATGAAAAAATGCTGTGGTAAATGGTAAATAAAAGCAAAAGCAAAATGCTTAAGGCATGGATTTTTAGAATTGTAGAGTCAGTTATCTAACAAACTTCTGTGTTTAAATGAGATGTGGCACTTTAATTCCCTTTAAAGATGAAAATCCTCACCTTGAGCTGGTCTTTTTTCAGTCTTCAAAGTATTGGTAATAAGTTAGTACTCTTATTGACATCAATGGGAGGAAAGAGTGTGAGGAAATATTAAGGCTATAGACAAATAAATGTCTTGTATAATTATTGTACTTTTGGAATCTTGCATTGCAATAAATGGGTTAAGATTTTCAATACCAATAGATAATACAACCTCCAGCATAAAGCTTCCTTCATCTGAAGTCATCAGCTGATGAAATGTACTCTCCCAGTTCAGTGAGGAGGAGAGGAAGCCACTTGCTATAAAATGTCTGAGTTGAACTTGTTTCTTTTTACTCAGAAAGCATAGCTCTTGCACAGATGGTTGAGAAGGTGCAAAATATTACAGTCTCCTCCTGTGTTTAATTGTTTCTGTATGCCCTGGCTTTTAAAGAGAATTTAGGATGTGTTTGGCAGTAGCTTTCCCTCTATAATCAGGTTGCTATGGTAAACCTATTATTCTAGACAAAGAAAGAGTAGGTTTAGTAAAGTGCTGATCCCTTTTCAGTATAATGTGAGCTTCAAATTACTTTTGAATGATTGAATTGGTTTAGTAAGTATTTTATCACAATCACTAAGAGAAGAAGGTCACAGAATGAGGTGTGGCTTCTGTTACTTCAGTAGCAGATTCATCTGACAAAGCAGTAATATAGCTGAAGCAAACTTACCATGCAAACATCTTATCCTAGTTTTCCCAGGGAAGAAACCTGAAATTTATTGTTCCAGAATGCTGTTTATTTTTTGTTGTTTATCTATATGGTGATAAACTGAGCCTTTGAAGTTTATATTTTGCTACATTCTATGTAGTTATTTGTTCATAAACAGTGGGACTTCAGTTATTTGTTATCTCCACAGTGTGAGCTCACCTTACATAATCTTACCAAATCTCAGTACTTTTGGAGGTAAAATATGTTTTTGAAGCCAGTATAAAGTTGCAATTATTTAGTGCCACCACTAAATTCCCTTCTCACATTCCTCGTAGTGTTTTTGTCATGTTTGTAAAATAAAAAGAATGATGAACTAATAATTTGAGTACCAATTTCAGCAGCGGTGTACTAAACTACTATAACTATATCTTTGAATATTTAAAAGTAGAAAAAATTGCTCAGAGAAATCCTTTTCCAGAGCACTTACTGAATGAGGTTTCTGTGCAGTTTCAAGACACTTTCAGTTCTGAGGTCCGCAGTCTAATGGTCCAAATTATACCCTGAACTTAGGTGTGAGCCAGCCAAAATAAAATACAAGGCACATATATCAACAAGGAATGTGAATTTTTCAGTCTATATGTTGGTGTTTTATTCATCAGCTAAGATGAGAAGCTTGAGAAAGTAGGGCCTAAATCCCCTTTGTGCTTGATTTTGAGAAGACAACCTGAGTTTCTATCTCTTACATGACAAAAACGTACCCTATCTGCCTAGGGATGGGATATTCCTCACTGAAACTGTTGCACATTAAAATGAATAAATATTAATTGCAGCAGGGACTGAGAGGAACCTGTTCTCATTCCAGTGCAAGTGCCCAGCCACTGGGCTTTCAGGTCATTCTGACTTATTAAATTAAGCATTACAGAAGGTAATGCTTAATTACAGAACATGCAGGAGCCTCATTACAGAACTTTCCTTTGCTTGTCCCTCTGGAGGATTTTCCAACTCTGCTGAGTCCTCTCTTCAAAGTAACTTGCTTAAACTGGTTTTTATTGTCCTTCAGGCGTCCTCCTTATTATAGCATTAGCTGGCCACGACACCACTGTTAAAGATGGGGCATTTTTTATTTATTTATAAAGTCTTCACAAGAGATGGGTCCTGTTCATCAGGTATCTGTCTGCCTACAGGTGACTGATTGTGTTTTGGGACACTGCAATGTGACATTTTTTAAAAGTAGCCAGGTTGTCTAAGGTGGATGCATAGAAAGAGACTGTGTGAGAGCCCCAAACAGTACCAAGTTGGAGTCACTAAAAGTCTCTGTATATTTAAGTACCAAGGAATTATTTTTTCCCAGTTTCTAATGTAGCTTTCCTTGGCAAATAATTGTAGTTTAGAGAATGCAGGCAAATAACAGCAATGATTCTGTAGACAATCATATCTTAAATGTTGACATGATTACCAAATACAACTGTATTTTGTGATGTGGTAGATGCACTTTCTATAATACATTTCTTTCTGGAACAAATATCCTCATATAATTACCAACGCAACATAGTTTTAAAACTATGTATATTATAAAGGTATCATGAAGCATTTGCTGTTAATTGTCTCTATCAGCATGTCTTTTTTAAGAATCTTGTACTTTAAGCTGATCATAAAATGTCCTTCAAGACTGAATCCTGACACATAGGATGTCAGCTCAAAAGTGCAATGTACATTGTTCCTTGGGAAGATGAAGAGTATGACAGCTATAAAATTAGCTGAGAATTTTTTCCATAAGTAATAAGATCCCCCCTACTCCAAGTTAATTAGACTGGTGTTTTTTTGGAAAAAAAAATGTAATAAATTAAGGTTAGAAGTTGAAAAAAAAAAAATAAAAAAAGTATTTAGAATGATCTGGCAGTATGTTGACCTAGAAAGTTTTATTGTCACAAAACCTACAGTTAGGAAAGCCCTACTAAGGTTCTCCTTAACAGTCCTTTCCCATTCAGCAAATGCTTAAGAAAATATTGTGCATGCTCATCTGTCTGGGTACATAATGAAAGGCTGCGCTTGGAGGATCTTTTTTGCTATGTATCTATAGTTGCTCCTACTGTGAATTTGGGTTCTGTAGTCAGTAGAGCAGCGTCTGGGCCCAGGCTGAGTCTCACGGATGCTGTTATTAAATTAGACCAAGAGGAACAGGCTTTTCTGCATCCTAATCTGTGTCTCTGGTGGCCCTTTTTTGCACACAATATCTTTTCCCAAGACCATCAAATGTATTTACTTTGATCCATGGTTTGTGTCATATTTAGAGCAGGCTCACAGTGCCACTGTATTAAAACCATTTTAAAAATACAAAGGAAAACTCTTAGAAGTTAGGAAATAACAAAATCAATGTTACCCTAAATTGAGTTTTTCTCTTATATGTACAACATAAGACTGTTCTTGATCTTAATTTTTTTCACATCTGAACATTCAATACTCACTGCTCTGAGGGCTTTGGAATGGCAGATCTGTGGGAGGCTGGATGAGTCTATTCCCCCTTTAAGCTCTGGGGAGTTCTCCTGTGAACAGGTTGATGGAAGGGAAGACTCTGACAGAGGTTGTGCTTTTGACTTGTATTTCCTCAGGTCTGGACAAGAAAAATTATAGGGATTTTTGCTTTCTGAATGCATGATCGAGTATTTGAAGAGTTTTGTTTCTACATTAATAGAGACCATCTTAGATAGCCCAGTGTATAGACTATTTATGTATATTTCTAATCACATTCATTTTGGAATTTCTGAGGTATGTGCTAAATGTTTTAGGTCAGTTACCAAGGTTAATTATGCAGTTAAGCATGTGCTCTGTTATGCAAAGTTGAGGTATGAAAAACATACCATGCCAGTGATGGTTATTGTTACTGTCTCCACCAAGATATAATGCTAATATACTTTGCTTCTGGTTGCCATGGAGGAGGGACAGCTTTTTGGTGTTTTTTTTTTTTTTCGTTAAAGTATTAAAAAAAAAATTATAGGCTTTATGTGCATACTTTAATTAATGCAGAGTGACTTTTAGTTTGTCTTTGAGGGGTAGGGTGTAGAATAAGTTTGGCTTTTTTGTTTCATTTATTTTACTTTACTGAAATAATGACGCTTAACAATTGTTTATTCTTACAGGGAGATGTGAATGTGGCCAATGCACTTGTTTTCCTCCAGGAGACAACAGAGTTCATGGCAAAAACTGTGAATGTGATGATCGACAGTGTGAAAATGCAGAGAATGATGTCTGTGGGGGTATGTGTTCACGTAATATGATATGATATAATATACCCAAATCTTGGCAGTTTATAACTTTCTATTCCCCATGATTTTATAATGTCACTGTAGACTATTGAAATAATGGTTTTATTACACTGAAGTATAGATTTTTGTAATAAACAAGCTCTATAAGTATTGAATATGTCAGTGAATATTTGTTTTAAAACTTCAAAAACACTAATGATGTAGATTAAATACACATAATAGCATAAATGTAGGTGCTGTAGTATACCCCAAATTCTATCAGTGTTCATTAGAGAAGAATGCAGACACTTCAAGGAAAATCTGAAAAATTAGGTAATTTTACTTTGTGTTTAGTACAGTTCATGTTTTACTGAGAATGCTGTATTTTACCTAAAGGTAATAATGACCAGCAATACTTCTGAATATTTCATATGCACTGAGGGTAATATGTTTGTTTTCTAAAAAAGTAGTAAAAATATATTATGAAATAATCTAAAATGCTTGAAATACACTATCACAGTAATTGTACATGCAGATCATTTATTTTCATGTTGACAGTGAGAACTTCACTGTTTCATTTTTCAGTAATGTATGTTGGTGTTAAGCAGTATTTCAAGTTTGGTTTAGGTATGTAAATGTATGCATACTTTATGGTATTTTAAAACCAGGTGAGTAGTATTTGTCTTAAATGCTCTCTTTCTAGATTTTATTTGGTTTATCTTGAAAATGACCATTCTTAGTATTAATAAAGTAGTTGATATGAGCAATGACACATTTTATTATATTCCTTATTTCTATACGAGGAAAACCCCCACATATATTGCTTCATAATCCTTGTGTACATGAAAAATTCTGGCTACAGAGAATATTTCTTCGAGGTGTTTGTCGTGCAGAATGTAGGCATATATGGAAAATTCAAGTTTGAATGTCTAACTAGCCATAAAAGCAGCTTATATTATTCAGTGTAATTCAATAATATGAATTTGTCGAAAAAGAATAATTTGAAATTTAGTTTTGTATAAAGGACATAAAAGCAGTTAAGAGCACTGAAAAGCTGGGTCATCTTTGTTATAAATTAAGTACTTGAGAACCAAAACTCATCCTCTTCCATGGTTAAAAATATCTCTTCCGTTTATGTCATTCATATTTTACATTATTCGATGACAATTCTTCAGTGTTAATGCTGCTAATTATATTGCACCTTTTGGAAATTATAGAAAAAAATTCCATTCTTCCTTATTAGGAAGTGTGCAGTTATAATTTTAGGTTTTGTTGCTGGCTAGGGCACCTCAAATAAATAATTCCCTCGACCCCAGAACCAGTGTCTGATTTTTTACTGTGCAGGAGACATGCTAGGTCACGCTATTACCTGAATAAACTCTCCCCTTTAGTTTAAATAGCTTTGTACAAAAAGAATGGCAGAAATAAATAAATTAATCAATTTAAAAACAATATGCTTTAAGCTTATTTTCCTAATTTTTAAACAAGAAATAGGAAAAATAGAAAGCACATGAACTTACAAATTAGTTGTAGTCTCAAGCTAAATTTTTCCACTTCCATTCCAGATGATACTTTAGTTATTAATGATTCTTTGCAGGTTAAAGGAATTATATAGGAAAACGCAATTCAAGTGACTGTGCAATTTGAAATTGCACTGCGAAGCATCTTTTGAGAGGACTTCAGAAAGTCCACCCTGTGATTTTTGCTGTTCCAGGGAGCTGTGCTTATTCTTAACTCTTTCCCCAAAATCTTAGAATAAGCACCAAATCAGGAATCCTGTTGTCCTGGTCTTTCTTGTAAGTAAAAGGAGAGGAGGAAGCATGGCATAAGGTGATGATTAGATCCACTAAGATCTGAGCTGACCTTTGAAGTGCCTCATGGGAAACTAGAGCATCTTTGCTAACTCACAGCTGTCTGAACTTGGTGAGGTGAAGCTGGTCTCTAGAGTTTTAGTCTTCCCAAGTTGAAGTCATGCCACTACTAATACCATCCTCCAAAAGTTGTTGGGTTTCTGTAGCAAATCTGTTGAGATTCCAGTGGTAAATAATTGGCAGATTATTTTTTCATATTTGTGGTATTTTATTTCTTGTTCTATTATATTTCTAAATATAATTTGAGATATGTTTGGGTTATTCTAGATTTGGTTGTAATTTACTCCTTGAAGCATGTTCCTATGTTATCACAATTCCATCCGCTTTTGTTCTTTTGTAGCCAGGAACTGTTTTCCCCTTCCTCTGTTTACGTTCTCATACCACAGATGTGTTTATTTGTTTACAGTTGTCTGGTTCTTCCATGTGAAGTGTGCTGAGATTCAAATTAACAAACGTAGATGGTTCACTAATCATGCAGTTCTCTTCCACACACCACTCTTCCTTCTCTTGGCTGCTGGAGCTCTGGAGTGGCTCCTACCCTCATTTTGCCTCTTCCCAACACCCCACCCCCACCCCTTTTTTTTTTTTTTTTTTTTTTTTCTTTCTGCTGGCAGGTCCTGAAATCTGATTTTCTTTGACCATCCAGAGTCCACCTGTCCTTCTGACCCACCTGCCTCAAGTAACCACCCCCGCCCCAATAACTTAAGGCTGCACATACTTAGGTGAAGTGTTAAGTACAGTAACGTTTATTTTCAGTCCCCATCAATGGCAGCTTTCTGTTCACTCACCATTTAGCAAATGAATTCTCTTTGCCTTCCCTCATGCTCAGACTCATAATATGAGCCATTTACTCATGCATTTTCTGTGACTTCATCTTTCACTGTGACCACTTTCACTGTGGCTTCCACCAACATTTTCATTGAAATGTCTCTTCCCACAGTATCTGACCAAATGTAGGAATTTCTGTCATTGTTAAACTTTTCAGATCCTCTGTAGTCTCTGATGTTACAGATAGCTTCAGCCCTACTCTTTAGTAATTGTCAGATGTTTTGCTTGACTATCACTTTCTATCCTGGAGATAATATTTTGAATGCTTCCATTTTTCCTTTGATATACAATTTTTCATATATCTCCCTTCTTAGAAGATTCTACCAACTTTAACCTTACTTTCTTTCCTCTTTTGCAACTTACCTATTCACAGAACTTCTCTTATCAGGTTTGCACTTATGGCCTATACATCTCTCTCTCTTCCTTTTTGGGTTTGTCCACGCTTCCATCTCAGCCTGAACTCCTTGATATCTCTTGCTGAACTGCTTATTCCTTCCTCTTTCCTTCTCCTCTTTTCATTACTATTTTTCTACCACTATTGCTACCTAGACAATCACTGTCAGGACATAAGCCCTTGCTAGTAACTCTGCCTTCAGAGAATGGTAAGCTGGACTCTGAATGTGCAGGGTCTGACAGTGAGCACTGAGTGCCTGTAAGCACAAGGAAGGAAGACCAGTGTTTTCAGATTAAATGCATGCTGAAATGAGAAATGTGAATGACAACCTAAATGATTTGAATAAGAATTGTTACTGGCCTCCTCTGACCAGCAGAGATTGATTAATAGCTTGCTTTCCAGACCAGCTGTCCATGAGACAGTAGAAATATGTGAGGTGAAAGATATGATAAATTAGGGTACAACTGAGTGAGACCCTATTACCATGTTTCTCCATGATTGTAGTGAGTCATTCACTTAAAAACCTGGCTGTCCATCATTGCAGTACCAGGAATAGAGACATGATGTCTCCAGAAAGACAGAGGTTGCAGGAGGACTTGGCATAGGTTCCACAGCACTCTGCTATTAGAAGTGGATTAATGGAATCATATAATCATAGAATGGTGTGGGTTGGAAGGGACCTTTAAAGATCATTTAGCTCAGCCCCCCTGCCATGGGCAGGGACACCTTCCACTAGATCAGGTTGCTCAAAGCCCCATCCAACCTGGCTGTGAACACTCCCAGGGATGGGGCAACCACAGCTTCTGTGGGCAACTTGTTCCAGTGTCCCACCACCCTCATTGTAGAAAATGTCTTTCTTATGTCCAAGCTAAGTCTACCCTCTTTCGGTTTAAAACCATTGCCCCTTCTTCTGTCACTTCAGGCCTTGGTAAAAACTCTCTCTCTGTCTTTTTTATAAAGGCCCTTTATAATATTGAAAGGCTGCAATAAGGTGTCCCCAGAGCCTTCTGTTCTCTAGGTTGAACAACCTCAGCTCTCTCAGCTTGTCTTCACAGGACAGGTATTCTTAGTCTTCTGACCATTTTTGTGACCCTCGTCTGGACCTCTCTAACAGGACTTTCTTGTACTGGGGACTCCAGAACTGGATGCAGTACTCTAGGTTGGGTCTCATGAGACTCGAGGGAGAGGCTCACCTCTCTTGACCCACTTGCCAGTTCTTTCCTTTGTTTTCCCCTTTCTTTGTCTGTGCCTCTGTAAAGAGACCTAATGCTATGGCTGGAGCAGGTATCTAATGCAGTCTTTTTGAGATAGATATGTTCTACCTAAAGGCCTATTCCCTGCAGTTCAGTTTTTTTCAATGATGTAAGAATTGCCTGAGCATATCTGCAGTGTTGATCCACAGCAATATTTAACATCACATTTTATTTGGCTTACTTGGTTCTTCAGGTCTTTCATGTGCAAGTTAAGTGGTTTCAGTGCACACATATGACTGGAGGATCACAGGTTTGCCAGTATCCTGATGAAAGACACTTCTCTCTGTCTTCTGAGGTTATGGCTGTGCTGCCAGCCTGAGCTTTTAAGCGTTATTTGACCCCCTGCTGTGTCCAGTCATGTTTTTCAGTGATACCATTGTTGGCTGCTCTGCCTCGCTGGGCTGACTGTTGTCCATTATGTTCTGTTCTCTTTCAGGACAGAGGGCAGGCAGGCAACAAGAATTCAGAACACCAGTAAAGATCAATTTGAAATTGATTTGATAGTGCTCTTAACTCCATTTGTTTTGATTTGTTCTCTGGACCATTATTGGCCTAGTTGTGAGTTCTTGTCACAGCAAAGTAGCAAACATTGAAGGAATAAAACAGAAGTCCTTTCAGATTTTCTGCATGCTACTGGTTGGTGCAGGATTATGCTGCTTAAAAACGCTACAATAAAAACACAGCCCTAAAAAATGTAAAAAATTGGTTGAAGCTCCACACAAGTTCATCACTAGGGCCAATAGCAAAGGTTGAAACTTGTAACGGGTAACTCACGGGAGGCCCTTACATATTTCTAGGGATCCTTCCATTTTGTTTTATGTCAGTATTTCAGTCTGTGCTTCATATAGTGGGCCACAATTAATTAGCTTCAATGAGACCTTTAATACTTAGACCTGCATATTTGCACTGTCCTTAACACCAAGAAACAACTAAGTCTCTGGTCACCCCAGTAAGCCAGTTCATTGACGGGTGACAGTCTTTGTTCTTTGACTGGTGACTAGGGACAATAGAATACTTTGAGGAGTTTGGTTAATTTATTTTCAAGTGAGCAAATTCACTTTGATGACTTTTTAATGATTTTTTTTTTGGCCATGGCACATCAAAGTACAATCCTAACACTGTAGGAAATCCAGTTGTGTTATGTCATTTCACATCAAAGAGTAAATGCAGTTATATTTTTGTTTGTTTATACCAATGCATTTTGGTAAAAAGCATTAGTTCTCATTAGTTTGAGATTCTGGTTGTAGTATAAAGGCTTGTAAAAGCTGGAGGAGCTGATTTATTCTTGATGGAAATGCTGTCCTTATGTCCTTAAATCCCTCCTTATGCAGGTCCACCTTCACACCTCTCTCTCCTCTAACTGTAGAAAACTAGTGCAGCAAAAACTACATGAGACTTTATGGGAGGGGAAGTTAATATTTTTGTTATAACTTCCCCAAGTAAATTAATTTTTACTACTCAGACACGTTCTCTCATTGATTTTATTCACTTGCATTCTCACACACACATACAAGCATCAAAGTGTCTGGGTTTAAGTAGTTTGGTCAGGATAACTTGTGTGTGACAGATGGACAAGAGATGCTGCCCATCAAGTTCTGAGTAGGTCTTTTTGTTTCATCTTGACTGACAAACTGGGGTTTAGACACATATTTTATATCATTTAGGACCACACAGTTACAATGATCCTTTTGGCTCACAATTTTGCTCACCTTCATCTCTGTAAGTTTCAGGCAAGTCTGATGCCTGCTGTCTGTGCTTCCTCATTTTTGACATTCCCAGGACAATGCTGTTCTTGTTGGGTTCACAAGGAAAGGAATGACACAAGTTTTATGCTGTGTCTGTGTTGACATCCTTTGTTGTTTGAGTGCACAGTCTTCTGCTGACAAGTCATCATGAAAGTCACCACACCATTGTTTTATAAGAGTGCAAATCTTCTATTATGACACAATAACACTTTCTTCAGTTTTACTGCAGTTAATGTTGTTGGCTATCAATGCAGGTCATGTTTTTAACCTCATTCTGGAGTTTTTTCTGGTGCTTACCTACACATTTCCATTCATATGTCATTCACACCAGTCTTAAGATTTCCAGTGTTGTCTGTGTATTGGCAGAGAACAACGGAAAAGCTGTGGTTTATAAGACATACAAATACTTATTTTATATATATATATAAAAATAACTGTGTTATTATATAATAAAGAAAACCATCAGAAACTGTGAATTCTTTTTTATGAAAGTTCTAGGTCCATACTGCAGAAATCAGAAATGACATCATTTTTTGTCATCTGTTCAGTAAAGCAGAAACATGGTATTTTCAGATAGCATGTTCTTATGAGGACCAATAAGACCATAACCACAAAAATGAGAGTTATGATTAATGATATGCTTCATTAAACAAAGCTAAGTATTAATGTTATGGTGTAGTTGCTGTCAGACAATTTCCTCATTTCTTGCACTAATGTTGCTTCACAGAAACAGAAATATATAGGACATTTATGTAACTCTCCAGTATACCTAAAGTCATAGCATCATAGAATCATAAAATCATTTAGGCTGGAAAAGACCTTTAAGATCATCAAGTCCAATCATTAATCCAGGACTGCCAAGTCCATCACTAAACCATGTCACTAAGCACCGCATGTATGTGTTTTTAAATTCCTCCAGGGATGGTGACTCAACAACTTCCCTGGGCAGCCCGTTCCAACACTTCAACACCTTTCAGTGAAGTCTTTCCTTATATCCAGTCTAAACCTCCCCTGGTGCAACTTGAGGCCATTCCTCTCAGTGAAGAGACCCACCCCCACCTGCCTACAGCCTCCTTTCAGGCAATTGTAGAGAGCGATAAGGTCCCCCCTGAGTCTCCTCTTCCCCAGGCTAACCAACCCCAGTTCCCTCAGCAGCTTCTCACAGGACTTGTGCCCCAGACCCTTCACCAGCTCCGTTGCCCGTCTCTGGACACGCTCCAGCACCTCAGTGTCCCTCTTGCAGTGAGGGGCCCAAACCTGAACACAGGATTCGAGGTGCGGCCCCACCAGTGCTGAGTGCAGGGGGACAATCACTGCCCTGGCCCTGCTGGCCACACTGTTTCTGACACAAGCCAGGATGCTGTTGGCCACCTTGGCCACCTGGGCACAATGCTGGCTCATGTTCAGGTGGCCATCAGCCAGCACCCCCAGGCCCTTTCCCACCAGGTGGGTTTCCAGCCGCTCTTCCCCAAGCCTGTAGCACTGTGTGGGGCTGGTGTGACCCAAGTTCAGGACCTGGCACTTCTCCCTGTTGAACTTCATACAACTGGTCTCCGCCCATTGGGTCCAGCCTGTCCAGATCCCTCTGCAGAGCCTTCCTGCCCTCAAGCAGATCAACACTGCTATCCAACTTGGTATCATCTGCAAACTTAGTGAGGGTGCACTGGATCCTCTTGTCCAGATAGTGGATAAAGATATTAAGCAGGACTGGCCCCAGTACTGAGCCCTGGGGAACACCACTTGTGACTGGCCCCCAAGTGCACGTAACTCCATTTACTTCCACTCTCTGGGCTCCACCAGCCAGCCAGCTTTTAACCCAGCATGGAGTGTAGCCATCCAAGCCACGAGCAGCCAGTTTCTCCAGGAGAATGCTGTGGGAGATGGTGTCAAAGGCTTTACTAAAGTCCGTAGACAGCATCCACAGCCTTTCCCTTAACCACTAGGCAGGTCACCTTGTCACAGAAGGAGATGAGGCCTGTCAAGCAGGACCTGCCTTTCATAACCCCATGCTGGCTGGGCCTGATCACCTGGTTGTCCTGTACATGCTGTGTGATGGCACTCAGGATGATCTGCCCCATAACCTTCCCCAGCACCAAGGTTAGACTGACAGGCCTGTAGATTCCCAGAACCTCCTTCTTATAGATGGGCTAGGATAGACTGGGTAACTTCCCATCTTCTGGGACCTTTCCAGTTTGCCTGGACTGTTGATAAATTATGGAGAGTGGCTTGGCGAGCTCATCTAAATGCACATTAGCAGAGAAAAATAATACTAGCCCATGCCCCAGCTGAAGACAGCTTTTGGCACTGACTGGTCTAAAAATTCAGAAATATGAATTCAACTCCTGATGCTACTATGGCTTCTCAAACTACATGGGACCTTATTTCAAAATCTTCAACTGCCTAAAGCTAGGCATCTTATATGATTTCTGATGCCCAAGGCTACCCTTGTCTGACCCTAACTTGGCTCCACAAGGACACAGGGATGCCTGCATAGCTGCCACCGTCATGAGAATGTCCCAGATATCTTAGGGTATGTCAAATGGCACTAGGCATCTGAATTGAACCAGTAATTTCTCTGTGGTTCCCTTTATGTTAAAATAATAGTTTATTTCCTACCTAACAAGTTTTTAATCTTTTCTACTGCAAAGTCTTTAGAGCAGGGACCATGTTCTTTTGACTGAGGAATCTGAAATACGTATAATTGTTACAGAATTCACTGTATGTAAAAAACTTCAACGTTTTTATACCATTTAATAGAGATTTTTTTGTTATGGTATTAGTTATTGAAACATGCAGTTGATTCTCCTGGGAAAAAAGAGTTCAAACACATGCTTGCTGGGTAAAACTGAAGCTAAAAAAAGTGATAATGACTGTATTAGGTAGTGGAGAAGTCAGTCTGCCTGACATAAGGCTAGTGTGATTTAGGGTTTTATTCTGATAACCCTAAATAAAGAGTTAATGATTCAATGTCTGTGTCCT
The DNA here is from genome assembly GCF_023634155.1 of Falco peregrinus. NCBI lineage: Eukaryota > Metazoa > Chordata > Aves > Falconiformes > Falconidae > Falco > Falco peregrinus. The sequence goes on along the minus strand of NC_073724.1, from coordinate 63,515,014 downwards.
TGCACTTAACTACTTTTTCATCCTAGCTCTGAGAGACATTCAGGGGAAGCAACAGATAAATTCAAAAGGATCAGTAGATATTGAGTTAGATATGAGAGTGATTAATGTAGCCAGTATAGGTATTAATTTGCATGGTATATTCTGCATTAAATTAATTTGGTTTTGCTTAGCTAATTTTACTTTTCTAATTTTTCTTTTAAATGCACTATATATTTCTGTCCTGGTCACCTCAACACTTGTGCAGGTGTATGAAAAGTTGAGGCTTTACATAGATGCACAGATAATGTAGCTTGTTTAGCTTTTCAGATAGCATGAAATATGATTTAGGTTTGTAAAAGCACTTTAATTGAATCTTTCTGTTGAAATGAGCAGTAAATTAATTGCTAATGCATCGACATTTAGGTTGATTAATAGGTATTTGCAAATCCAAGAGGGGGTTATACATTGAACCTCGTATATTAGGTTATAAATAGCCATTACACTATACCTCTATGTTGAAGTCTGTGGTACTGCATGCAACTAAAGCCTGCCTCTGAGAAGGTGGTGCTCTGAAGACTCCAAGACATGCGCAGCCCATGCCAACACCACCTGAACGTTTGTTTCAGTAGTCATCACCCTTGTTTGAAATGCTGTTTCATTTCTCAAATGAATTTGTCAGTATCAGCCTTTCTCTCTGGTTCTTGCTTTGTCTTTCTCTGGTAGTTTGAGTATCCCCATTCAAGTATATTCAAAGAAGGTAGTTCAGATCCTGCTAAGACACTTAGCCTTTTTTTTTTTTCCCCCTTCTTTTTTTTCCTTTTTTCTTTTCAATAGGCTAAGCAAATACAGATCTTAGAAGTTCTTTCAACAAGCAATTTTCTCTGCTCTTTGAGTTCTTTCTTTGGAACTTTTGGGGATTCTTCCAGAGTTTTCAAAATCTCTTCAAACGTGGCTATCACAGTGAGTCACAGGAAATTAATGTCCATCCCATCAGTGCTCTAAATGTTCCTACTAATTTATGTTCGTACTCGCTTCTCTCGTGTTATATGCATACGAGGATGGCATTAGCCCTCTTCACCACAGTGTTTCACTTGAAGGCTTTGCTAAACTGCCTGCCTGCTGTGTTGCTCAAACTGACACCACAGCCCACCTTTATTAGACTTGGACAATGCTAAGTGACTTACTATGAAAATAAAATAGACAATCAGGATTTTGCTTCACATTTACGTTAGATTTCTCTAACTGTGGTTACCACAACTGTGCCAGTCTTATGGCATTCTCCAGATATTCAATAAAAATAAAACTCAGTGATCCAGTAATGTTTTAACATCTGTTTTAGCATACTTGGGTGGGCTAATGAAGCATGCTCACTTAGAAATATTTCTCTCAGATAGATGTTGTTTAATTTTCTCTTATGTTAATAATATAGAAAGTTATTTATCATAGTTCTGTAACAAAAAAAAATATGGAAATTCCTGTTTCTATTTAAATACAGAGAGAAATATTTGTTTCATTTAGTGTATTGTTCTAAATCAGAGATCCTGCATTATATTAAGATTTTCATATTCCTAGTATACTTTTAAATTTTTTTTTTCATCCAGTTATATCAATTTGAAGAACTTATTCTCTTGAGGTGCCAAATTTTGTTTGGGCCTGGCCTCAGTTTGCCCTTCATGAACATCATCTGTTTATAATCAGTTAGTCTATAAATAAGAACCAGCTTCCTCTGCAATGAGTACTTCATCTTTTTCATTATGTTGACATTCCCATGTAATGGTGCCTTTTGTATTAGAAAATTATCATGCAGGTTTTTTGGGAACTCCAACAACAGTTCCATAAGTAGTCCTAAACTACGTTTCCCACAACCACACAGTTTTATTTCAAGGCATGGTAAGAAATAATTCATTCTGTTGTCTGGTTTGATTTGGGTTGATTTGGGTTATAATGGACCTCTGCTGGTAATCTGTCACAGCTTTTTTTTGTTGCTGCATTCATATCTCACATTTAAATCTTATGGTTATGGGAGTTATTGAAAATTCTAAACAAAGTGGCAGTATCTTTAACATCATCTTTTTCTCTCCTTTGCCTCTCTCCCATCACAGTCTTTCTTCTTGATTAGAGATTAATGTTTAAAACTTTGCTATATATTTAAATGTTCATTAACACAGATTTTTATGAATGAAGAGCTATAGTCTCAGAACCATTGCAATATGCAATTTGTTTGTGATTTTGAGTTTTGTGTTAAATCTGAATTGATGATAGGCTAACACTTTCCAGTAAATCTGCTTAAACTGAATAGTTACATCAGTATTTTATCATGTTAGCCAATTCAGTTGGGCTGGACTTTTTCAGTTCGGGATTTATCTTTCTCCCTTTGCTCTGTGATTACTGTATTCTTGAATTTTATTCTCCTCTGTGGAAGGAATTATGTTCAGATCTAAAAAGACCTATGGGCAAGAGTAACACCTTTTTGTAGCTGCTTATGTGCATAATTTTGAGAGTCTGGGATTCATTGGAATGCAACTGGGGCACTTTGAATGTAATTTGATTACATTCAACTGAAAGCAGTTTATAATGTTTTGCCCCTTCATTTTAGTCACCTTGTTTGGACATCTTCAGATAAATGCAAAGACCCTCTGCAAGGAGGATATACACAACTAAACTGTGTAAAGCAGCTTTTCAGAGGCTAGCACACACAGAAGATTGCTAGGGGTTAAAAAGCACTGGGCTAAGCACTTGTATACTCACCACCCTGATGGATGAGGCATCCATAGAGCTGCAGCTGCCGAGGCTAGTGTCAGCAAGGAGTAAATATTATTTTGGTAAAATGGATTACGTGAGACAAAAGAATCATTTATGTTTTGAGGATTTATATGGCACAAAGAAGGAGAGGAATGGTCATCTCAGAAAAATGCATGTCAAAATTTTATGTGGTAAACTGTTAAATGTTTGGTGTAAATTTATAGATTATTCATTACCTTTTTATTTGAATTGTGTAAAGGCTTACATGATCCGTCTCTGCATTCTGTAAATCATAATGACTGCATAAAAAAAATTATATGAAATTATTTTCTCAGTGAATCAGCATGGATTTCTTACTATTTGCTGCTAAAATGCGTACAAGCATTTGTATCTTCCCAAATAGTTTTCCAACACTGACATCCAGTTGTATATTTTGCTCTTCAATGGTTGAGCTATTCTCAAATCTAATCTATATGATATTAATTAAAAATAAATAAGGCAGATAAAAATGTTCTGACAGAAGCTTAGCTATAGTAAGTTAATGTAGATAATGCATGCCATCTGCCTGAAAAGAGCATTTGGAAAAGTATATATTGTTTTCTACCGCTTGTATTTTGGTTTGTGGTATAGTTGTTTCCCAGTCTAACACAGAAGCTGAAGTGGCATCAAGCTTCTATTGTTGCTAGTTCTCAATTTGTAATATTTGATATATATTAAATGCATAGGTATAAATGTATAATTGCTGAATGTCACTTGCAGAAGTGGGTAAGAATACTATCATAATAAGACTGTGTCATTGTTACTGAGCATTTAAATTTGTATAGGTAATAAGATTTAAAAACAAAGATCAATACACAGTCTGGAGTACAAAAATTATTCTGAATGTTTAGATCACTGCAAATAACAGCTCCAAGATTTTTGAGCTTCAAATATTTTCTAATTTAAATTAGTAAAGCATTTGGCCAACAGTAAAATATTCAGGATTTCCACTTAAAGCAAACTACAAGCTTTGTTTTTCCTTTGGGTTTCTACCAGTGCTGCATCCTAGTTTACAATGACAGGTTGCACTGTTGCCTCATGAAAAGTCCACAATTCAGAAAAGCAAAACTGCTGGATTCCTTCTTTGCATCCTACAGCTCAATGTTTTGCCAGATACTGCTTGTTCCCTTCTTCCCAGCCCATGCTCCCAAATTATCTCAGTCCTGTTGTTTTCACTCCCTTGTCCTACATAGGATAGGACAAAAGTCACTGGTATGTATAATTTGCTTCTTTTAAGCCCAGTAAACCGATTAGCTTACACCCATCCCAGCAGAAATATTATTAAAGGTTTAGAAATGCAATTATGGCTGGGAGACCCTCTTTACTTCCTTTTCCTATTTTCCATTTCTATATTCTTGTCACTTCCCTTCTTCCTGGCCAGATTTTCCACTCAGTTTACTATTCAACATATTTTCCTTTTTTATTAATCTTTGTACACATAATTCTCAAAAAATCTATGTAATCTATACCACCCACCCCCACTTTTTAAACATTGATTATAGCTTCTGGGCGCTATCTTTTACACGTGTTCTTTGACTTTTCCCTCACTTGTTATTCCCTGTCCTTCTTCCCCTAATGTTTCAGAGTGTATTCCTCTCCACTTGCCCTCTATTCTAAGTTTTTTCTCATTTTTCTTTTCTTTCTGTCCTATCATTTCCCCCTATTTCCACCCCTTATTATTCATCACCTTTTGATAGCTGTGTCCTTGCTACTGTTTTTCTTCTGCCTGTCCACCTTCCCTCTCATTCAGGCTTCTTGTCTTGATCTGAGAATTGAAATCTGTTTGTCTTGGGGAGAGAGCCCACCATGGTAGCCTGCCCATTCTTCTTCAAAATCCTGCCTTGGGGTCATAGAAGCGTGTGCACTGGAGAATGCTCTGGTCTCTTCCTTCTTCCTGCTCCTCCTTTGGCTTCTCACTACAGTATCAGGAGTGAGATCATGAGACCCTGGGGGAATTATCTTCATTCTGTACTGTATGAGTTAATCTGTAGTAGTTGCAGAGTATGTTGAGTCCAGGCTTTGCACATCAGCTGCTCCACGCACTGCAGCAGATAACCAGCCTTAATGGGCTGCTGGAGGAGACTGCAGCTTTTATCTCCCATGACTGTTCTGCTGTGTGCCTTTCTGGTCTCAGCCCTGTGCTGGGGTTTGCTTCTTCAGGTGATAGTATGGGATCTGCAGGTGAGACTTTAGCATTGGGATGCAGGATTAAGACAAGGAAGGAAGGGGGCTGTGTCTGTCCTCAGTACGCTGTATTAGGGAACATCCCATAAAGTTGAGCTGATGCTGAGCTTTTTGGATGAGGGAGGCCGTGCCTATGCTTTTCTGCACATCACTAGGGCACCCTGTTTAACAAAAGAATGAGAGAACTGAAAGCGGCCACCCTGCTGGGAAGCTGTGCTGTCCATCTATCTGCTCATCTACCCCATAATATGTACTTCACACTGCAGAGGTCTGAAGATGATCTCAGTCATGACCACAGTCACTACTTGCTGCTTGTTTTGCTCGTAACCAACCTTGGTGTCATTACAGGCCATGGTACCTGCTCATGCGGGCGATGCATTTGCCAGGATGGATGGTTTGGAAAGTTGTGCCAGCATTCAAGGAACTGCAACATGACGGAGGAGGAGAGCAGAAGTCTCTGCGAGTCAGCGGATGGCATATTATGCTCGGGGAAGGGTAAGAACTGGCAGCTGAGCTACCCTGTGTCAGTGCCCCACCAGAGGAGAATTGATCATGTTCTGGAAGACTAATGTGCATGGCAGCAAGCTGTTTAGTAACCCTTTCTTTCAAAGGCACCTATTATTAAAAGGATGTTATATTTGGCTCTGTAATGTACTTACATCCATTTTATTGAACACCCACTGCAGCCACACACATTTAGCAGTGTTCCTCTCCTGTGCAATTTGTTAACAGCATATAATTCCCTGTATGTGTTTATCTGATGGTCTGTGTTTAACAGCTGTACACTATAAACTGTTAGTGCTCCATCTAGTTTGAGGGACAGGGACACTACCTGCAGTAACATTGCAGTGGGCAAGGTGGCAAATGTAATATCTCAGGCAACTGTAAATGGAGGAGAGTGTTTAACAGCAGCATTCGGTATACTTAACCACCCCCTCCCCAACACAGCAGCAAAGGAAAAGCAGATGTCTGCAGCCCCCATGACAGAATCCCACAGACTCTCTCACTTACCAATTTTTATACAGGTGGTTGCATCAGCTTTAGTCCAGCTATAAAAAATTGCCACAGGGAGGAATAACATTTAGAAAGTTTTGATAATTATGTGAAATTTTTCTGCTAGGTTCTTACCTTACAGTCCTTCAGGCTTGGAAATTGCATAACTGGAAAGAGGGCTTTTTAGCTCCCCCATAGTGCAAACTGCCTATTTTTGTATATAACATGTCTGGAAGAGAATAGACAAAAACGGGTGGTGGGACTAGCTGGAAACTAGAATGCACTTACTCCGGACTGGACATGCCATTCCTCCGTACATATACATGTTCCTTACCTAGACAGGTGAGAAACCTGCTAGATAGTAAAACCAGCTAGGAGCCTTCTGCATCAGGCAGATTTCCATTGTCCCTTTGGTAACTTATTTCAGTGCAAAGGAAATTTAAATGGGGTTTCCAGCCTGGCCTCCCAAGCACAAGTGAGCTTCCAATGTGATGGAAGGTTGCCCTGAGGACAGCCAATATAATAAAGCTTTTTATTATAAAGTGTCAAATTAGATAGTATAGCAGCTTTATTGTGGGAACAGCCGGTCGTATACAAGAGTTTGTCCCAGCCGAAAAATGCCTACATAAGGTGACTTTCAGAAGTATGTGGCTAAGGAACATCCAAGGAGGCAACTGTCTCCTGTGTTTTCTCTGAGCAGGATGGGGATCACAGGTGAAGACAGTCTAATCATTTATAACTCTTGTTTCTATGCTTACCTATGCTTATCTTTTTTTGTTTTTTCTCCTGTGTTGTTGGGTTTTTTTGTTTGTTTGCTTTTTTTTTTTTTTTTTTTTTAAGGCAAATCTATTTTTGATGCTTAAATATGTATCTAGAAATCACACCTTACTCAGTACCCACTATGTTTTTCTTAGCTAATGTGACTGGCCAAAGGCCAGACAACACTGTGCAGAGGCCAAAATGACAAACTGTTCTTTCTGTTTCATTACATTGAGCAATAAGTAACCATTACTGGTCAAATAAAAGGGAGTTTTGAACCCATGCAGTAATGGTGGGTATTCTGTCTTTGCTGGTGCTGGAGACCTAGCCAAGATATGCAAGCACTATAATGGATTGAGGCAGCTTGGGTTTCTGTGTGTAGGATTTAATAGAATAAGGACTCCTGGTTTTCAGCAGGTAACTGTGGAACACTTTCAGAAAATTGCACTTGGTTAATATAAGAAAAGTTGGCCATCCACATTCCTGGATTGTTTTCAAAATCTTGGCTCGCTGACTATGCCACCTGTAGTAAAAGCTCTTCCCAAGGAAAACAGCAACACCCACCATGCTGCTGCCTCCCTGGCAGGAAATGTAGGGCTGCAGATGGCTACTGTAACGGTGCAGGACGTGGACTAGGTAATGAGCCAAATCGCACCCCAGACAATCTGGCTGGGATCCCAGGGAACACCCTGCAACTCATTAGACTCATTTTAATTAAACTGAGGAGCCTCCCAGAGCAGCATGCTCTGTTCAGGGAAAAGACTTCATACTTTCATGCTCCCTAACAGATTTTACGTTATGGAGCCTGATCTTCCTTGCTTGACTTGGTGTTTAAATTTGCTGTATCTTCTGCAAAATAGTTTTAAACATCATGGGCATCCCTCAGTAGCAGCATCAGTGCTTGCTTATGCAGAATCACTTCAGGTTTCTTACAATGTCGTGCTCTTATTAACTGCTCACTAAGATTCTTATACTATTCGTCATTTTCAGCTGTCAGTACCTTGTAGTTTGGATAAACAGAGACATTTGGTTTGAATTACCCTCAAGTATGTCTTAGCGTATCTCTTATACAGCGACCATGCGATATGTATGCTATCCTCCGCTGCCTTTTTATACAGTGGCATTTTTTATCCTTGTAGGGAATGTCAGTATTTTCTGTGCCCATGGCTTAGTAAGCAGTACTCAGAACTAATGGAAAAAGTAGATGCTTAACCAAA